>NC_139462.1:235107500-235662500 GCF_057233095.1 Heloderma suspectum
CAAATGAGAAAACATGCATAGGACTTTGCTGAAATGGTAGTCAATTCATTAGACGGAATTGGGTAGGAACTGTGTTAAGCTTGCAGTACCATGCTCACAGCTCAGGACTTATTTCTGAGTAAACATGCAGAACATCAGGATGCAAACCTCCCTGCAAAAGTAACTTGTGCTGAAATCCTATGCACACTTTCCTGAGGGTAAGCCTCATTAAAAATATTGGGACTTCTCAGTAGACATACATATGATTGCATAAATTAGCAATATTTATCTCCCCTCCACTTAAAAAACAAAAAACTCCTTTTTTAAATTAAAGCTTTCCATTCATAGAAGCATAGGAAGCTGCCTTGTACGGAGTCAGACCCTGGGCCCATCTAGCGCAGAATTGTTGACACTGACTGGCACAAGCGACTCTCCAGAGTTTCAGGCAGGATTCTTTCGTAGCCCTACTTGGAGATGCTGGGGATTGAACCTCGGAGCTTCTGCATGCCGAGCATGTGCTCTACCACTGAGCTACAGCCCTTCCTATTGCTGGATAATGGCAACTGACAAACAAAACAGCCCCAGATTTGTTTCTCTGCAACCATGTGAACCCACCTTTCTCAAAGACTTGAGTGAGAAGGAGAAAACCAACCCTCTTGTCTGTTTGTATAAAGTCAAATGCAGTTCAGAACGTCTCTTGCCCACTGAAGAGAATTCTCTTTAAACATTCCCCAAGATATGGGGAATGGGTGGAATAAAGAAGAGAAAGAAAGAACAGGATAGGGGATGGAAGAAGAATCATAGAATAGTAGGGTTGGAAGGGGCCTACAAGGCCATCGAGTCCAACCCCCTGCTCAATGCAGGAATCCAAGTCAGAGCATCCCTGACAGAGGGCTGTCCAGCCTCGTCTTGAAGGCCTCCAGTGTGGGAGAGCCCACCACCTCCCTAGGGAATTGGTTCCATTGTCGTATTGCTCTGACAGTTAGGAAGTCTTTCCTGATGTTCAGCCGGAATCTGTCTCTCTTCATAGGGCTTTGTTTCCAGTCCCCTGATCATCTTTGTTGCTCTTCTCTGAACCCTCTGAAGAAAAGAATGGTGATTGGAAATGTGCATGGGGGTGGGGTGGGGTAGAGAAAATTCCCTAAGCCAAGTGGCTCCTTTCAGAGAGGTAGTACTTCAGAGAAATGTAGGAGGCTGCAGAGGGTCTGTAGTCACTGGAAAAGACCCTGATGCTGGGAAAGACTGAAGGCAAAAGGAGAAGGGGACGGCAGAGGATGAGATGGCTGGATAGCATCACCGATGCAATGAATATGGACTTGAGCACGCTCCGGGAGAGAGCGCAGGACAGGAAGGCCTGGCGTGCTATGGTCCGTGGGGTCACGAAGAGTCAGACACGACTGAATGACTGAACAACAACAAGAGGGTCTGTAAGGATTGCACATACTTAAATGAGCTTTATGAGGTGAGGTGGCTGAGGGCTTTTTCTAGCTGTTTAAAAATGTAGAACCGATTTAAAAGCCCCAGCAGTTTCTCAATCATGATACCACATAGACCTAACCCTCCCTTTGGGATTATTTGAGTCCTACAGCTACTTAGGAGAAATTAAACTGGAGGGGGAGAAAGAAGTTTGTGGAGGCTGATTGGATCCTTTGCTGTACTGAAGCTACTAAACTTCTGCAGAAGCCAAAGTTTCCAGTTTGGGGCAGTAAAATCAGATGCTGTGTGAAATGCCAGTATTTCATATGGAGCTCTTTCTTCCCTTCCTTCTCCCACTTCAAAATTTCATTGCAGGCAAGCTCCCAACAGTGGGCATGTAAGTGCAGAAAAGTAGGGGGGGAGAGGTTTTTTGCACCTCAAAAAAACCTTACACCAGAGATTAGGGATAGTGACCTCCTAATGGTCACCTTAAACACCTTCTGATTAGAATCCCTAATCCCCTGGGTGGCTTGACAGTTTTTACTTTTTGTTTTAAACTTTGAGGAGACTTTACGCATGGCTAGCACAAAAGCCACTGGACCTAACTGTCTGAAATTTGGTAGGTTCAGTCAACTCCATAGGGCCTGCCAGTTCCCCAAATGTCATGAATTTATGTGGAAGCACAAAAAAGTATAGCTCTTTACTTTGACAGATTTTCTTGGAAAAAGTGAATTTTACCTGTGACTAGCACAAAAGCCACTGGACCTGTCTGAACTTTGGCAGCTCACTCATCTCTATAGGGGCTGCCAGGTCCCCAAATTCTACACACGCATGTGGAAGCACAAAAAAAATATAGCTCTTTGCTTTGACAGATTTTCTTGAAAATAGCAAATTTTTACCTGTGACTAGCACAAAAGCCACTGGACCTGTCTGGAATTTGGTGTATTCCATCAGCTCCATGGGGGCTACCAAGCCTCCAAATGTCATGTATTTATCATACAAACTAAAAAAAGTTATGGCTGCTCTTGTCTTCCAATGCAAGTCAATGGGAAATGTTTTAAAAAATGGCAATTAGGACAGCTCAAAAGATCCAGGGCACAGTGCAAAAAAGATCCAGGGTCCGTGCCCAGGTAGGCCCTTTTAACGACGCCCCTGATTCAAGTGAAGGGTTCTTCCAAAGGTGGGTCTAGCCGCTAAGGGTGCAATCCTATGCATGCAATCCCATGCTGGCTGGGCATGCTGGGAGTTGTAGGACTTTTTCTGCCTGAACACATAGGATTGCACCTGAAGTAATTTTCTGATTTGCTGGCTAGACCATTGACATCAGAAATGGATCATAATTGCACTATTAGACAAAATGGTCTGTCTCCTTTGATTGAAAGATTCTCATAAAATGAGGGCTTGCTCTCACTCCTGTTCTTCCTAACATCTTCTAAGCAGGAAGCTAAAGACGCTCCTGTATTGGCCCCATTATGGATCTCTTATGGCCTAGAGATCCATAAAGCTTGCTTAAGTTCATTATTGGTGCAATTCCCATGCTAGTAAGCCTCTGAGCATGTGCAGGTGAGTCAAAAGCCGATAGCCTTCTCAGAACAGTCCTTGCTAATGAGGAGTCTTTATCTCCGATGTGCCTGGGGAGCAATTTGCTTACCTTAAAGCCACAGGTGGCTTGAGAACCAAACACTTCTAGCCTATGCCAAGAATGAGCGCGAAGGGGGCTTGCCAGTGTCGTGCTCCTCGTGGCTGACGTGTATTGTATAAAACCCATTCAGCCCAATGGTTCATCCAACCACTGAACCATCAACCATCCTGATCCAACCACTGGGTGCGTCTGTGTGCTCTGTTAAGTTACTCAATAAACTCTTCTTGTAAGCAAACTTCTGAGTCTGATTTATCACTATCTTGGCACTTCTAACCCAAGAGCTCAACTCCCAATGCAGGGGCGATACAGCTCCCTGCCCATACTCTCTGTAATGAACTCTGTATATGCTTCAAAGCCAAGGGGATTGGCTATCCTTGACTTGATCCTAACCAACAGAGATGACTTAGTGGATAAAGTAGCAGTTACAGGAACTGTGGGGGAAAGCGACCATGTTGCACTTGAGTTCTGGGTTCTAAAGGAAGCAAAAGCTGAGTGTAGTCAAATGCGTACCCTGGATTTTAGGAAAGCTGATTTTAATAAACTCAGAACAATGATTGGTAAGGTCCCATGGCAAGTGACTCTAATGAGAACACGAGTCCAAGATGGGTGGGAGGTGAGGGGAGATACGATAGCGCTCTTCAAGTACTTGAAAGGTTGTCACAGGGAGGAAAGCCAGGATCTCTTCCCATCATCCCAGTGTGCAGGACATGGAAGAATGGGCTCAAGTGACAGGAAGCCAGATTCCGGCTGAACATCAGGAAAAACTTCCTGTTAGAGCAAGATGACAACGGACAGCCACTTGTCAGGGATGCTTTGACTTGGATTCCTGAATTGAGCAGGGGGTTGGACTCGATGGTCTTATAGGCCTCTTCCAACCCTACTATTCTATTATTCATAACTAGCTAAGTTAAATTGACTTTCTTGATTTTATTTGGAATTCTCTCTGTGGGTGTGGTCACCTTCCCTTATTCTTTGCTCCCCATTCCAAATTTTTAAAAAAAAAATTTGGGGAAAATTCTCAGTAAAATCCCTTCCCCGTGTGACCGATGGCACAGTTGCAAAAACCCTGAGAAGACGAACAGCAGCTTTGCAAGTCTTTTATTTATGCGTTTCTGGTATTTGGGCAAGAAAATCTAACGCACCTTTCTTTTCATTCTTTCCCTTAGAGCTGGGCTGAAGGGCGGAGCCCTCGGCAGTAGGGATCAGAACCTCCCAAGGGCCTGAAGACTCGGCGTGTCAGGAGGTTCACCCCAACTGGTGGCTCTGTATCAGTAATTCTTCTGTGGGGTGGTGTCCACTGCTAGGGAAAGTCACCCCTGCTCCCAGATCCATAACAGCCTTGACAAAGGATGGATTCTCCTCTTCCATGGCACTGGGC
The DNA here is from genome assembly GCF_057233095.1 of Heloderma suspectum. Lineage (NCBI taxonomy): Eukaryota > Metazoa > Chordata > Lepidosauria > Squamata > Helodermatidae > Heloderma > Heloderma suspectum. Next base: position 235,111,916 of record NC_139462.1, read on the forward strand.
ACATGTGACAGAGGCTGGCTGCTGCCCAGGCCCTGCTCCTGGGCTTCCCAGAGGCCCACATTGGAAGCTGCGGCCACACGGGAGAATGTCAGAGGAGGAGGCAGCGTGCCTGCCAGGGCAGAGTCAGCATCTCTCTGATCTAGCAGCCTTCCTCATTCCTTGCCACCCCGGCAACTGTCCACAGGCACGCTGCCTCGGAATGTGGAGTTTCCACGTTTGGAACATGGAGCGACTGAGCGATGGTTGCTCTTGATCTATGATGCCCCCTCCCCCCACACACCTCTGGGAGTTCGCAGAGCCCTTCACAAAACCAATCTGGCTTGGAAAGCGACTATCACAGCCCCACAGCCAGAGAGACTTGAACAGAGAGCTTTACTGGCCCTGAACCTGGGACACCCAAGCTAAGCCAACAATGGACTCCATGTTGTCTCGCAGGCTTTCTGGATCAAGCCTCAACTCTCCTCTCCTCTCCTCTTCTAATTCTCACACATATTGCAAGCCCTCCCCTCTGGCTCCCCCTCACAGAGCATCCCTCCCTCCCTGCCACACACCACAGAGACCACTTTATGTCCGTCACAGTTTTAATTTCAAATTAAGCATGTCAGGCACAGGAGCCATACCCCCAACCCCAGCTGGAGGGACCCATGCTCAGCCATGCCCGGCAGCCCAGACACCATTAGACCTCACTCTGGTGAGGGGAAGCTGTGCCCCGCCACCTCCACGCCATTGGCAGAGGGGTCCTCTGTGAGGCACGTGCAAGCAGACCGCACCCACACAGGCATCAGGACGCCGGACCAGGTGCTGCAGGCAGGAGCTGGCCCTCGGAGGAGGCGTGAAGAGCAGCCCCGAGACAAGCAGTAGGCCTCTGGGAGCTGGAGGCGGCAGTCAGAGCAGCAGCCCGAGCCTCCGGCGCTGGATGGTGTCAGCGGGCCGCTGCAGGGCGGCTTCTGGCCCCACCCCCAGCAAAGGCAGGGGCCGCTCTTCCCTTGCAGGCCAGCACAAATTCTGGGCCGGGGGGGTGCTGGCCCACTGCGGCAGCCCAGGGCAACTGTTGGCCCAGCGACACAGGCAGGCGCTACCTGCGGTACACAGCAAAGGCCACGAAGCTGAAGACAAGGGTGAGGCCTGCCAGGCCGGTGGTGGCCGTGGTGGTGAAGACGTGGCGGTACTGCAGCTGGAAGTACCAGAGCGCGCCCAGCATCAGCACGAAGAGCGGCACCATCAGGCTGCCCACGTTGAGGGCTGCGTGCGCCGCGCCTGCGCTGGCAGCGTTGCCGTGCGCACCGGCAGGCGCCGGAGGCAGCCTGTGCTGGGAGATGTGGCAGTGCACCACGCTGTTGTGGGTGAGGTGCAGGGCAGCCAGCGTCTGCGAATCGTCCCGAAGCAGCTGTCCCTGGTAGATGAGGCGCACCAGCTGCTCCTGGCCTGGAAAGTGAGCCCTGGGCACGGGGAGGGAGGAAGGCAACAGCATGACATCAATCCCACGCCAGCCCGAGATGGCCTGCCGCTTGAAGTACAGCCCACGTGTCTCACCAGCCCGCCCTGCACCGTCCAGGCACCAACGCCTGCCTCTCTCCCCCCCTCCCCCCCCGCCCGGGAACAGGGACCTGCCTGAAGCAGGTGGCTTCACCCTGGTGCCGCATGACAGGGCTGGTTCTGGTCAGTCCTTGCAGGGGCTAGGATACCTCAACCTCTCCCTGCTGACTTTGAGACCCACTAAATCAGACAAACTGAGGGGAGACTTTTCCCAACAGCTAAGTAAGGCACTTTCTCCAGCAGGGTGAACAGACTGATCAGCCGCCCCCGCTGCAACCCCCCAACACACATTGGTGGTGGGAGGGGCATTCAGCACTGGCTTCTTGAGTCTGAGTGTGCCACTCTAGCAGGATGGAGCCCCTCATGGCATATTTTTGCCAGTGCGGTGTAGTCAGTGGAGTGGTCAGACGGGGGCTGGGGAGACGTGGGTTCTGGTCCCCACCCAGCCATGAAGCTCACTGGGCGACTCTGGGCCAGTCACCGACTCTTAGCCTAACCTACTTCACAGGGTTGTTGTGAGGATAAAATGGAGAGGAGGACCAAGCAAGCCACCTTGGGCTCCTTGCAAGAGGAAAAAAGGTGGGATATAAATGGAGTAATTGCTCCCAGGAGACACCACAGAGAAAAGAACAGGCACCTCAGAGACAAGGTCTCCTGCTACAGTAGGAGCTTCTGCAGAAAAAGCTGCACATGCTGTGGAAGAACTTTTCCCTCTCACATAATACTGGAGCCTAACGGGGTCATCCAAAAAGGCCGAATGGTGGGAGATTCAGGACAAATGACAGACATCCTTATCCAGCACACAACTTATGTAATTTGCCACCACGAGATGGAGTGATGGCTACCAACTTGGGTGGCTTTAAAGGGCGATCAGGCAAAGCCATGGAAGATGCGGCTTTCAGTGGCTACAAGTCATGATGGCTGCATATTACCTCCAGCATTGGCCTCTGCACCCTGGCTGCTGGGGAGCGTGAGTGGGAGGCTGCTGCTGCTATCATGCCCCACCTGTGGGCTTCCCCCGGCTGGCCACCATGGGAACAGGATGCTGGACTGGAGGGGCCTGCGGCCTGCTCAGCCTCGGGGCTCCCCTGATGGTCTTCAACTGCCACGTTTCAAAAAGGCAAAAGACGTCCACAAGGGGGCAGGAAGGCTCAGGAGAAAATGGCACCATGGCCTCAGGTCTCTCCCAAGCTCAAAGGAGATCAGCCAGCAAATCAAGCAACCTACCCAAGGATCAAAGCAGGGGCTGCAGCCGAGAGGGTGGGTGAGCCTGGATCCCAGCTGGCCGTGCCTTTCTGCTCCCTCTTCCGGATCCTCCGCAGCCCCCTCCCTCAGCCCTTCCACTGCCCCCTCCCTCAGCCCTTCCGCTGCCCCTTGCTCCCTCCTCCTTTCCTAGCCCCTCCGCCCTTTCACATGATGGGCTTAATCCATCCCCAGAGCAGCAACTCAGGGCAAGCAGCTATCCTCAGGGCTCAGCAGCATGGGCAGGCTCACTTGCCAGCCAGGAATTCTGAATACCAGGCAGGGTGCTTGCCAAGGGACAGCAGGGGCATGTTTGGTGGCTGATACTCTCACAGGCCCTCAGCTTGGCTGACACGCTGCCCCCCCCCCTTGCTGGGGGAGTTCCGGGGGAAGGACGAGGGGTGCCTACATAAAGGCTGCAGACTCTCCACCCAGCCCATGACTGGCAAAGTGCTTCGGGGGCCAGATTTATAGTATTTGCCTGCAGCCACGTGGCACATTATGATGGTGGATTCCTTTGTGGCAACCTCAGCATATAGAGGCCAGCCCCAAACTTTGAGATGCCCAGCTCTTCACAAGGTTGGGAGGCGAATCCCATGAGTTCAAGTGACTGGGATCTTTCCCAGGGCTGGGCGGGTGGGGACCCAGAACAGCTGCTGCCACAGGAACCAGGAAGCATCTACAAACAGTTGACCCCATGAGGGGTCCTCTGAACTGCCAGCCTGGCCTAGGGAGGAAGAGAGATGGAGAATCTGGTTCAGCGGGACCCAAGTCATGCACTTGAGCGCAAGATTGGGCTGTGGAACTCAGTGCCACTGCAGAGTGGCAATTCAGCCCCCCTAACAATGCAACTGGAGAATGGAATGCAAGTCTTAAAAAGAAATACAGGCGAGGGGATTAAACCTGCAACAACTTGCAGTGTGAGGATGTTGGCTAAGTCCAGTTAATGGAGAATGGGGCCGCATCCTCCCTTTCTAAGCGCACTGTAGGCCCTGTAGGCAAGGCGACCCAGTAGCTGCCCATCTTGGGACAGGAAGCTATCAGTGCTGCGGTGACATTCCCTTCCCAACCTCAGAAAGGTTGTGATGTCCTCACCTCTTCAAGGTGCCAACCGTGTCCTCGGGCTGGACCCGGGCCAGGCGCTCCGTGTCGTTCAAGAACTTCAGCCGCAAGACAATGGCATTGTCCACTGGAGGGGATCCGGCACTTGGGCCTGCCGGGGGCAGCAAGGGGGGCTGTGGGGAGCTGGGAATTGTCCTGTGTTGTAGCAGGTTCCCAGACACGCTGCCAGGCCCGTCAGGGATGGCCTCCGAGGAAGACTCCCCCTCTTCCTTGACCTGCCGCACTCCAGAGACCGGCACACTCGGCCAGTCCTCCCGTGGACCCTCTTCCCGCAGTTGGCCCGTGGCCAGAGGGGGAGAAGCAGCAAAGAGTGGGCCCCCCCGCTCCACAGTGCGTGTCGAGAACCAGGCAAGAACCAACACCAGAAGTGCCAGCAGGGCCCCGAAGAGGATGGTCACTTCGTCCCCTACACCCTCGATCAGGGCCATGGCTGATGGGCAGCCGTCACCAGCCTGGCAGGGAGGAGAGAGAAAGGGGCGGTGAGACCTGACCACGGCGGAGCCAGAGAAGGCAGCAGGCCTCAGCCTGCTCCACGGCTCCAACGCAGCGTTGCGAAGGCCCCGAAGGCGTGCTGTTCTGGGGCACAGGTGGCCTGCTCCTGGAAAGGGAGGCCGCGTTCCGATGTTGGCCGAGGCCGGCAGCGGCCGCCATGGAGCCCGAGGCCCCTCGCAAGCGCTGCTCCTGGCGAGCCCGTCCCTTCTACGCCCGCCGCTCGCGGCCGCACCGGCCGATCTCGCCCGGGGCCGGCACCGGCGAAGCATCCCCGAGCGCCCCGCTCCCGCCGGGGAAGGAGGGGCGCTGCGCGAGACGGCCTTCGCGCGCCTTCGGGCTCTGCCGCGGCCCTCGCCGCGCCCTCCGGCCGCCGCACTGGCAGGGCCGCCCGCCCGCGCGCCCGCCTCAGGGCCCCGCCGGCCCCGGGCCGCCCGAGCCGCTCCCGCTGGCGGAGCACGCGCCCCGCCCGGCTACCCGCGCGCTGGGCAGCTCCGGCGCGCGTACAGAGCGCCCGCGTGGGCGTCGGCCTGGGCGGGGCTGCCGGCGCCGGAGGCCCTCCGCCCGCCCCGCCCCGCCCCGCCCCGCCCCGCCCCGCCGGCAGGGGGGCGGAGGGGCCGGGCGCCCCGACAGCGCCCGCGCCCGGGGGGTCAGCGGCGACTCACGTCAGCTGCCCGCCGCCGCTTCCTCCATCCTGCCCCTCGGCCCGCGCGCCCTTCCGGCCGCGAGGCGCTGTGGGAGCTGTAGTCCGCCCCCGCCCGGACTGGTCTCCGCGATGCGGCTCTGGCGTCACTTCCGGCTCCCGCAGCCGGGAGCGTGTTGCGCCCGCCCCTCTGCTGCCTGCCGGAGGGCGAGGGCGAGGGCGGCGCCGCGGCGCTCTCCGCGGGGCTGCCCCGGAAGAGCGGGCGGCGGCCTGGTCGGCGGCGCACTCCGGGGGCTGCAGTCCGCGCGCCGCGCCGCCCCGCGCCGCGCCGCCCCGCGAGGCCTGGGCCCGCAGCCTGACGGGCGGGCGCAGCAGCGGGCCGCAGGTGCGGCTGCGCTGCTCGTCGGACCCGGCGGGAGGCTCAAGGGCGGCGGCTGCAGCCCGGGCCTCGAGCACGCGGCCGCGCCGGGCCTGGGCGAGAGCCGCGGCGCCGCGAAGACGAGGGCGGGAGGCGCGGGCGCCCCGGGGGCTGCCGGGAAGCCTCGCGGCGGGGCGGGGCGCCGGCTGCCCCCCAGGTCACCCCGTCCCAAGGGCTCCCGGGGCCTTTTGCCAGGCGGCAGCCCAACGGAGGGGCCGGGACAGGCAAGAAGGCGGCCGCAGCCACCATGGAGAGCTGCTGTCACCGCCGTCTCCGGCAGCTCACTGGCAAGGGCCAGCGGAAGGGGAAGCAGGAGATGGGCGCTCGAGCCCCGCCAGGGCCAGTATCTCCCCCCGTCACCCTTGGCCATGGGAGAGCCTCTGCCTGGCGCAAAAGAGAGGGAGCCCCCTGGACCCGACCCCGTGGGCAAACCCCACAGAACAGCTCCCTAACCACGTGGCCGCAGAGCACCCGGGCATTGGCCTCCCCAGCCAGGGTCCCGGGGGCTGCAGGAGGAGCCCCCGCCGGGTGGGGCGGCTTCATTTCACATGCAGGAGGCCCCAGGTCTGAGCAGCCAGGTATCGCCCCCCTCCCCGGCTGGGGGGAGCCCCCCAATGCAGCCACAGCTGAGCCAGTCAGGAGGAGCGCTTCCTGGACTGACCACCTGGCTCCTGCGAGGTCCAAGGCCCCTTTGATTTGATTTAACCCTGCCTTCCTACCGAAAGCAGCACTCAAGGCAGCTTTTGGCCCGCAGCCCCCCGCCCCTGTAACTAACCCTCCCCCCCGCCGCCCAGGGGCCGTATCGCGGTGGCATGCCCCTGCTTTGCGCACGGAAGGTCCCAGGCTCGATGCCCGGCAGCATCTCCAGGGAGGGCTAGGGGAGACTCTCACCTGGCTGGATCCCTGGAGAGCCGTTGCTGCCGGTGGGCGTTGAGAATGCTGGGCTAGATGGACGGAGGCGGGTCTGGCTCCGTGTGAGGCAGCTTCCTCCACCCCAGCTCTTCTGGCTGAGAGGCGGCCTCGCCAAGGAGCCTCCAAGCAGGACTCGCTGCCCCGTCCCCCTGCGCCCCCACCTGGCCGCCTCACACACCCTGCCATCAGCCCCCGCTGCGCACCCTGGGCCCAGGCAGGGAACCTGGGGGAGCAGAGCGAGCGCGCCCCCCAGCTGCCTGCCCCCCCAGTCCCTGCGTCAGGCCGGATGCCCTGCCCGCCATTCCTGCCTTGCAAGGGTCCAGGGCGGCCTTGGAGCGCGTCAGCCAAGGGCAGCGCTCCAGTGCTCATCCAGAGGCCAAGGAGCCTCCAAGCAGGGCTCGTTGCCCTGTCCCCCTGCGCCCTGCCACCTGGCCCCCTCACACATGCTGGCACCAGCCCCTCAGCCCCACCTGTGTACTCTGGGTCCAGGCAGGGAACCTGGGGGAGCAAAGAAAGAGAGTGCCCCACAAGCTGCCTGCCCCCACCTGAGTCCCCCATGAGGCCAGATCACATTGGTGGGGTGGGGTGAGGGAAGGGATACCTTTCTCCCACTCCCTCGCAACAAAGAGACGGCAGATGGGGCAAGGCCATCGCTGTCCTCCTTGCACACCGTCCAGGATGGAGTAGCCCCGACAAGCAAAGTCATGTGGGATTGCCAGCCTGTAACTCTAGCAGGGCTCCTGTGCCTTGACAGTGGTCTGGCAGGCAGTAGGGCAGCTGGTGCAGTATCCTTTATGGCTCCAGCTCTGCATGAGGAACACCCTCCCCAGTTGCATAACTGTCTGTCATCACTGCTGCCGACGGTGCAGCAGCCTGCCTGGAGCAATAATGTCAACAGCTCCAGAGAGAAATGGCTGGGGGTGTCCTGGTAGCTGGCGATGGGGTGCTCTTAAAATCCCCCTGCACACACGCAAGCCCACGTGTATACGTAGCTGCCAATGTCAGATAAAACTTCATGCATGAAGGACTCCGTTGTTAATGCAACACAGTGAGCCCTCTGGAAGTCACCCCCTTCCCTTGCTTACTGCCGTGTGGGATGCTCCATCTTGGCACCCCCAGTTGTGGGAGTGGAGTGGGGGTTGCCTCTGCAGGGGGGGTGTCGAGTCCCAAGATGAGGAACCTGTGAGAGTTCCTAGGCAGAGAAGTGTTGGCCATGTGCTCCAGTTCCTGTGCGACATCTGGAGACGGGCTGCTTCTGCAACGTCTTCCTAATGGGTTGTACCTAGGGATGCTGGAGAAATCTGCCATAGACTCAGATGAAGCCGGATTCCGAAGACGGCCATGGAGGACTGGCCGCGCTTACCCCCGGGTCCTGCGGGGCGGCTCTCCAGTGTCCTAAAAAACACGATACACTAATGGCAGCCACCTTTATCGCAGGAAAGTTAAATTGTAAACAGCTGCAATTTAGGAAAAAGTGCTTTATGGCCTCAAATGACATAAAGTATGCCTTTTACGGCTGTAATTTTCCCACAATAAGCTAATTGGCAGCTGCCATTAGCATATCATGTTTTTTAGAATGCCAGAGAGCCAATCCACCAATTCCAGCGGACGTGGCAGGGCTCTGGAGGACTCGGCAGGGCCCCAGGCAGCCCGAATTGCCCCACAGCGAACCCAGCCCCCTGGGCCAGACAATGGGGGGTTCGTACATCCCTAGTCATGCCTAATGGTGGTGTTCCACTACTGCAAACCCACCCTAGCAAAAGCCATAAGGAAGCTGAGACATGGGGACACTTTGGAAAATTTCAATTCTTACATTTATAGAATCATAGAATAGTAGGGTTGGAAGTGATGTATAAGACCATCGAGTCACTCTCCTGCTCAACGGAGGAATCCAAGTCAAAGCATCCCTGACGGGATGAAGCATCCCACCTTCACCTTGAATGCCCCCAGTGTGGGAGAGCCCACCACCTCCCTAGGGAATTGGTTCCATTGTCATATCACTCTTTAACAGTCAGGAAGTTTGTCCTGATCAACCAGAATCTGCCTTCCTGTCACTTGAGCCCGTTATTCCGTGTCCTGCAGTCTGGGATGATGGCGAAGGGAGCCTGGCCTTCCTCTCTGGGACAACCTTTCAAGGACTTGAAGAGCACTATCCTGTCTCCCCTCAGTCTTCTCAAGGCTCAATCGCCGAAGGAAGTACAAAAATTTATTATGAACAAAAAAGGATGATTACATACAACAATCATGGATGGAGTGAGGTCTGGCAACTCTAGAAAGGGACTCATCCAGATTCTGGGCCCTGGTAGTAAATGAGATAAGAGGTTATAATGGCTCTACTGATAAACCAAATTTCATCATTGCAGTGGCATGCTCATTTTCCTTCACTTTTGGCCATTTTTTCCCCCGGGATGAACACAGACTCTACTTAGAATAGGAATGTGTTGGTTGTGTCCTCTTGCTGTGAATGGGAGCCTGTCACCCCAGATGAAAAAAAAATGCTTTAATTAAATCTTTACCTGTAAAAAATATCCCTTGGAGGGGATGTACTTCCAGGAGAATTGTTTAGAGCAAATCCTGACTGGTGGTTTCCAGTTCTTGCAACAACATTTACTTATATAAGCCATCATGGGAGAATTCCTCAGGGCTGGGAGTAAATGTAGCGGTGCTAATCCATGAGAAAGGCTGTAAGGCAGATCCAAAGAATTTTAGACCAACGCGCTTGCTCAGTGTTATCTCTAAACCGTATTCCAAATATCTGTTATGTAGACTAGAGTCCTGGGCTGCTGAAAATTCAATTATTGCTCAAAAACAGGCTAGGTTTATAAAGGGAAAGCCCACAATCGCTCAATGTTTTGAACTCCATCAAGATGGTAGAAGAGAGCAGTCTGCTTCCTTTATGGATTTTAGTTCCGCTTTTGATCTTATAGCCAGAGACCATCTGTGGCAAAAATTATCTGCCACAAATATGGACAGAAGACTCCTGTACTTAATACAAATGCTGCACTCTAATACTTCTCTTAGGGTCAGGTTAGGGGCAAATGGATTGCTCTCAGAAAATATACCTGTCAGGTCCCTCGGTCCTCTCCCTTCTCAGTCACACACTCCCAGATACCAGGCTTCAGGCTCACTACTTTATTAGTTAACGACCAGGTTCTTTACAAATGCAAATCCTTGGAGACTCTCAGGCTACAAAGGAAAACAGCTACTCCACACAATTATGAATATAAATAGAGGAGCCAAGTGGGAATTGGAGATGTTGCTGGCAGTTTGAAACAAGAACTTGCCAGCCAGAATAACTTGGGGGGATGTCCCTCCCTTGCAGTTGTGCCCTCCTACGTAGGCTATCACACATACTGGGTGGAACATCTGAGCTCCACCTCTTAACTTTTCACGGTTTGCTCTGCACCAGACTCAAGCATCCTTCAAGTCACACCTTGCACTCTCCTCCTCCCCCAAGACCCCATGGAGGAGGAAATGGGGGGGGGAGCCTTCAGGTCAACCCATCTGTGTGTCAAGGTCCTGAGAAGAATGCCTATCCATATCTGAGTTCACTAGGGAGGGAGCTTACCCTGGTTCTGGCTGTTCCCATTCTGAGTCCGAGCTGCTAAGTATCTCCATTCCTGATAATACCAACTGGCACAGGTGTGCATCAGGGATGTCTTCTGGCCCCCTTTTTATTTTTTATAACAACGATGTTGTACAGGAACTGAGTGGTTTTGAATACTATCCAGTTTCTATTTTGGATGTGAAACTCTCAGTTCTTTTGTACGCTGATAATATTGTTATGATTCCCACCACATTCATTGGGATGCAGAAGCCATTGACCAAATTGAGTAAGTTCTGCACAAAAGAACCCCTATTAATAAATGATACAAAAACAAAAGTGGTAGTGTTTGGGAAGAAAAAACACACCCATGCATGGAAATTGGAAAATAAGCCAATTGAACAGCAGTGTAATTTTAAAGATTTGGGTCTCAAGTTTAACACTCTGCTTTCATTTGAAGGCAGTTAAATTGAAATCTTCTCACTCTATACAGTCCCTGATGCATTTTCTGAAATTTCAAGGAGGAGTTTGGTCTCGCCAGCAGTTGAGGTATTTCTGAAGAAGGTATTTCCACAACTGTCATATGGTGCAGAGATATGGGAGTATACCCACCTTTCCATCTCAGAGGTAGTGCAGAATTCCTTTATGAGATTCCTGTGAGCTGTCCCTCAAGGCATAACCATTCCCTTTCTAAGGGTAGAAACAGGAATACTCTCCATAGAAACATCCACTCATCTTGCGTTTGCCCTATACTGGCTGAAGCTGTCTTGTATGAATGATTCCCACCTGCCAAAAAAATGTTTCTTGGAACAACTGCAAATTCCAATGCAAGGTTCTTGGGTAAAGTCTCACCTATCTACTCTTACTGCAGAGTTAAACTGTTGTTTGAAGAAATAATCCATCTATATTCTCAGCAATGGAACCTCTCACACAAAAGTCGTATTCAATTTGGTATTCATAATATAAAATGACATTTGGTGTGGAGCAATACTTTACAATTCTTAATGTGGCTCCTTTAAGAAAGTCATTCACAGCTTTACAAGTCCAATGCATGCCCTCTGCCTAACTGGAGAGGTGATATGACAATACCCCTCCTCATTTATGACTGTATTTGTGAGTCTGTCAAAGCTGAGGATATTGAACACTATTTACTTTGCTGCTACTTGTATGAGTCCCCAAGATAGAAATTTCTCCACCATATCCTTTGTTTTCTGTCAAACAGACTTTCCTTGGATCAGCTTTGTACATTGCTTGCAGTCAATGATGTATATGTTACGACCCAGGTTGCAAAATCTGTCCTGGCTGCCAGAAAATTAAGAGCCTTGCATCATATTGTACCCTCACATAAATCTAGGGGGAAGGACTTTGCAGCTGTTGCTCTGGAGGGGAAATGAGATGCAAATGTGTCATTTTAATTATTGTTTGTGTACTGTTTTTAAATTGATTTTATATTTTTATTGTATTCTGTCTTTTAAATTGTGATGGCCTATGCCTTTGCACAATAAAGGTTCATTCACTAGTGCAAACCCTTGTGGACACCCTGTTTTTATCCTTGAGCAAGTGTCAAATCCAATACGTTGATTCTGCTTGCACAAGCTATTTCACAAGGTATTATGTAAGCTGTTTCACAACATGTTGCACAAACTTGTGTAACTCACATGGTGTTGCACAAAGTGTTGTACAAGGCATAGTGCAAGCTGTTGCACAAGCTGTTTTGCAAATCATTGCACCAACCTTTGCACAATTCACAACTTACTAGACTAGGTTTTGCTTGTGCTACTGTGCTAGTTATTCTTCGTGGTCTCTGTGACTCACACATATGGGTTCTGCACCTGCGCAGAGACTCATTTGGGAAACTTCCAAGCTGAGCAAGTTTTTTGGTGGGAACCCTCCCCCACCATCCATATTATATACCGCATGGGTTCCTGCCTTCCCCTCACTTCTTTTTCGACCACCTCAGAACTTCTTTGACTTTTTTCCGTCAGCATGAGTCTTTTTTCTACCTCTTTTTCTACCTTGCCTCTTTCTACCTTTGTTATTTGCTTCTATCTATATCCTTTTTTAAAAAGGGGGGGGAGAAAGTGAGAGAGGGCGGGGATTGTGATCACCTCAGCAGTGACACGCCTCGCAGCCGATGGCCCCAAAGGCCCCTTTCCACAAATGTCCTGCTTGCAGCAGGAAAGTGCCTTCTTTGGACAGTCACTCTCTCTGCGTGCTTTGTCTAGGTGAATCCCATAAAATGGAATCTTGCCGCCAGTGCCAATCGCTATCGAAGCGGGCTTGCAAGAATCGGGCAGATGGATCTAAAGCGATCCTTTGGCAGCGGGCCCTTCAGGCAGTAGACCTGCCTCAGACCCAGACACCTCATGAGCAGGCTGCTGTTGCTCCTTCAACAGCTGTGAAGGGGGCGGCTTCTATGACTCAGCTTCTCCCCCTCTGTCAACTACGGAGCCGGTTAGAACAGACCCACCTATACCAGGTAGGACTCTCTAAAAAGGCTAAGCGCCCCAAACCAGCAGCAGATGCACCAGAAAGGAAAAAGAAGAAGAAAGCCTCTAAACAGCCAGAGGAAGAGAAGGACACTCCGCCGCCTCCTCCGCCTCCTCTGCTTAACTCTCCTACACGTACTGTGGCCTTGCCACCTCAAATAGTGGTTTTGGACCCAGCCTTTACAGCCTCTGAGGGTGAAGTGCGGGACACGCTGCCTCCTCCACCCTGTCCAGCTCCACCACTTAAAGCACAAAAATCTCTGAGCCCTGCGGTACCCCACTCCTTACCTCTCCCCAGTTTGAGAAGGTCCCATTGATAAGCACTCTTTGAGTCCGATTCTGTAGCCCACTGTGAATCCACCGGATCGTTGTTTCATCTAGCCCACTTTGAGCTAGTTTGCTCATCAGGATATCATGGAGCACTTTGTCGAAAGCTTTGCTGAAGTCGAGGTATATGATGTCTACAGCATTCCCACGGTCTACAAGGGAGGTGACTTGATCAAGAAATGAGACCAGATTTGTCTGGCAGGACTTGTTCTTGACAAATCCATGTTGGCTTCAAGTCATCACTGCATTGTTTTCAAGGTGCTTCCAGATGGATTGCTTGATCATCTGCTCCAGAATTTTCCCAGGGATTGATGTCAGACTGACTTGTCTGTAGTTCCCAGGTTCCTCCTTTTTACCCTTTTTGAAGATTGTTGTTCTTCAGTCGTTCAGTCGTGTCCGACTCTTCGTGACCCCATGGACCATAGCACGCCAGGCCTTCCTGTCCTGCGCTCTCTCCCGGAGCGTGCTCAAGTTCATGTTCATTGCATCGGTGATGCTATCTAGCCATCTCATCCTCTGCTGCCCCTTCTCCTTTTGCCTTCAGTCTTTCCCAGCATCAGGGTCTTTTCCAGAGAGTTTTCTCTTTGCATTAGGTGGCCAAAATATTTGAGCTTCAGCTTCAGGATCTGTCCTTCCAATGAGCACTCAGGATTGATTTCCTTTAGAATTGATAAATCCACTGTTCGATAGTTTGAACATTCTTTAGTGTTTCCCTTTTTTGGTATGGGGATACAAGTTGATTTTTTTCCAATCTGATGGCCATTCTCGTGTTTTCCAAATTTGCTGGCATATGGCATGCATCACCTTGACAGCATCCTCTTGCAAGATTTTAAGCAGTTCAGCTGGGATACCATCGTCTCCTGCTGCCTTGTTATTAGAAATGCTTCTTGAGGCCCATTCAACCTCACTCTTCAGGATGTCTGGCTCTAACTCACTGACCACACCATCAAATCTATCCCCGATATTATTATCCTTCCTATACAGATCTTCCGTATATTCTTGCCACCTTTTCTTGCTCTCTTCTGCTTCTGTTAGGTCCTTGCTATCTTTGTTTTTGATCATACCCATTTTTGTCTGGAATTTACCTCCGATGTTTCTAATTTTCTGGAAGAGGTCTCTTGTCCTTCCTATTCTATTATCTTCTTCCGCTTCTGCGCATTGCTTGTTTAAAAATAATTCCTTATCTCTTCTGGCGAACCTCTGGAATTTTGCATTTAATTGGGCATCTCTCCCCCTATCACTGTTGACTTTTGCTTTCCTTCTTTCTTGGGCTACTTCCAGTGTCTCAGCAGACAGCCATCTTGCCTTCTTGGTTTTCTTTTTATCTGGGATGTTTTTTGTTGCCGCCTCCTGAACAACGTTGCAAACTTCTGTCCATAGTTCTTCCGGGACCCTATCTACTAAATCTAGTCCCTTAAATCTATTCTTCACCTCCACTGCATATTCATGAGGAATATTAGTGAGCTCATATCTAACTGATCTGTGGGTCTTCTCTATTCTCTTTAGTCTGATTCTAAATTGTGCAATAAGAAGTTCGCGTTCTGAGCTACAGTCAGCTCCAGGTCTTGTTTTTACCGACTGCATAGATGTCCGCCACCTTTGGCTACAAAGGATGTAGTCAATCTGATTTCAGTGTCGACCGTCTGGTGAAGTCCATGTATAAAGTTGTCTCTTAGGTTGTTGGAAGAGGGTGTTTGTTATGCACAGTGAGTTGTCTTGGAAAAATTCTGTCAGCCTATGTCCTCATAGAATCATAGAATCATAGAATAGTAGGGTTGGAAGGGGCCTACAAGGCCATCGAGTCCAACCCCCTGCTCAATGAAGGAATCCAAGTCAGAGCATCCCTGACAAAGGGCTGTCCAGCCTCGTCTTGAAGGCCTCCAGTGTGGGCGAGGCCTCCTGCTTCATTTTGTTCTCCCTGACCATGCTTGCCTGTAATTCCAGGTGTCGTTTGACTACCCACCTTAGCATTCCAATCTGCTGTAATGAAAATAACATCTTTGTTTGGCGTAGTATCCAGTAGGTGCTGCAGATCCTCATAGAACTGATCTACTTCTGCTTCTTCAGCATCTGTGGTTGGGGCGTATATTTGGATCACTGTGATGTTAAATGGCTTACCCTGAATTCGAATTGAGATCATTCTATCATTTTTTGGGTTGTATCCAAGCACTGCTTTAGCCACTTTATTATTAATTATGAAGGCTACTCCATTTTTTGTGTGGTCCTCTTGTCCACAGTAGTAGATCTGGTGGTCATCTGATGTGAAGTGGCCCATTCCAGTCCATTTCAGTTCACTGACACCCAAAATGTCTATATTTAATCTTGACATTTCCCCAATAACCACATCCAATTTGCCCTGGCTCATAGATCTTACATTCCAGGTTCCTATGGTGTGTTGATCTTTGGAACATCAGATTCGTCGTTCACCACAAGCACCGTCGGCCACTAGCCGTCTTTTCGGCTTTGAGCTAGCTGCATCATCACATCTGGGGCTAATTGAACTTATCCTCTGTTCCTCCCCAGTAGCATTTTGACCATCTTCCAACCTGGGAGTCCCATCTTCCGATGGTATACCGACATATCTCTGGTTGTACTGATCCACTTAGTTTTCACGGCAAGAATACTGGGGTGGGTTGCCGTTTCCTTCCCCAGGGATCGTATTTAGTCTGACCTCTCTGCCATGACCTTCCCGTCTTGGGTGTCCCTTCACGGTTTAGCTCATGGCGGCATTGTGGTGCTCAAGCTCCAGCACCACGACAAGGTAACGATCTCCTTTGCTGGAGCAAAGGATAAAACTTTGCTGGTTTTATGGCTGGGCATATCTCCCCTCAAATCGCGTCACAGACTTGATCAATCATGCCACGTCGATATTTGTCAAGTGCCACACCATGGCACACAATATTCAATGTCTGCTAGGCCACATGGCAGCAATGGTGTCAGTTGTGGAATGGCCTTGACTGCGGATGAGGCCTTTACAAATTTGGTTCATTTGGACTTTCCACATCACCAACAATCCCTTTATGGTCACCCTCACAGTAGTGGAGGAGGTAGCTTCCAGCCTGACATGGTGGATGAATTCCACACATCTGATCTGGGAGATTCCCTTCCTCCCCTCTCCTCCATCCAGGGTCCTGACAACAGATGCTTCCTTACTAGGTTGGGGAGCTCGCTGCAGACCTCTGCAAATGCAAGGCCTATGGTCCTCCACAGAGACTACCTTCCACATAAATTTCCTGGAGTTAATGGCAGTTTGGAAGGCCCTGCATGCCTTCAAGCTGTATCTCCTTGTTGTTGTTCAGTCATTAAGTCGTGTCCGACTCTTCGTGACCCCATTGTCAGGGGGCCCTAGCTGGCCTCTTTCAGTCTACTCCAGTAGCCAACTCCAGACACAGACAAAGGATTCTTTTCAAGGCTTTATTCCTTTTACAACTTAATAACTCTATCACCAGCGACTAAGCTATGAACAGCAGAGTAACCTATGCCCCGGGTTGGAAACAGTTGGTCCCCGTTTGAACGAGAATCACTTGCAGACCCTGAACTTATGGGCTAGGGAGAGTCCCTCCCCTTTTCCCTTGGGTCCTATGGACGCGACCGTTGCTTGCGTGCCAGACGGGTGCTACACCTCCTTTCCGCGCCCTCCATAGCTCGTCGCTCTTTGCATCTGCGTCGAGCATCCAGCCAGCCCTCCTCCCACGCTCTTTCACTCCCAGGACCGCTATCTATATCTGGAATGCCGGCAGGAGGAATCTCTGCCAGCTGCAGGGCCTGGGAGGGATGAGCATGCTCCTCTCCCACGGATGGCTGTTCCTCCTCAGAATCAGAACTGCTCTGAGGTTCTATGGGCTCAGTGTCCACCCTGACACCCATGGACCATAGCACGCCAGGCCTTCCTGTCCTCTGCTCTCTTCCAGAGTGTGCTCAAGTTAATATTCATTGCATTGGTGATGCTATCTAGCCATCTCATCCTCTGCTGCCCCTTCTCCTTTTGCCTTCAATCTTTCCCAGTATCAGGGTCTTTTCCAGTGAGTTGTCTCTTCGCATTAGGTGTCCAAAATATTTGAGCTTCAGCTTCAGTATCTGTCCTTCCAATGAGCACTCAGGGTTGATTTCCTTTAGGATTGACTGATTTGACCTCCTTGCAGTCCAGGGGACTTGTAAGAGTCTTCTCCAGCACCACAGTTCGAAAGCATCAATTCTTCGGCGCTCAGCCTTCCTTAGTCCAGCTCTCACAGCCATACGTTACTACTGGGAAAACCATAGCTTTGATTATGCAGATCTTTGTCGGCAAGGTGATGTCTCTGCTTCTTACTATGATGTCTAGGTTTGCCATAGCTTTCCTCCCAAGGAGCAAGCGTCTTTGAATTTCATGGCTACAGTCACCGTCTGCGGTGGTCTTGGAGCCCAAGAAAATAAAATCTGTCACTGCTTCCATTTCTTCCCTTTCTATATGCCAGGAAGTGATGGGGCCAGATGCCATGATCTTCGTTTTTTTAATGTTGAGTTTCAAACCAGCTTTTGCACTCTCCTCTTTCACCCTCAACAACCTGCACTGAGCAGGGGGTTGGACTCGATGGCCTTGTAGGCCCCTTCCAACCCTACTATTCTATGATTCTGTGATTCTAATTGACATATTTAGATTCTCACGGACAATACTACAGTTTTATGGTATCTAAACAAGCAAGGGGGAATGCATTCCCCAGCTCTCCTTCATCTCACCATGGCCATTTACAACAGGGTTGTTGTGACAGACATTAGTCTGATGTCTCTCCACATCGCTGTATAGGACAGACTAGCCAGCTTTATTGTTTTGCTCCTGGGAGCAGGTGTCCAGGTGACTGGCATTTCTGGCTTTTGGGTATTGTAATCTTGCTTGTAATTTCCTGTACAACCTACCACCTCTCCCCTTTTCCTTCCTCTTTGTTCCTTTCCCCTAATAAACTTTTATCCAACTTCCATTTGGTGTCATGTGTCCTGTATAACTTCAGTGCCAAATACAGTGCCTATTGGCCTGGGCGGGAAGCTACTGGGTAATCTTGGGGGAACTTGTGGCCAAGTTCAGCCTGTCCTACCTTGCAGGGTTGTTGGGGTGAGTCCAACAATCCTTCACAAGGTGTTTCTATGCAAATGCTACAAGCCTCTGCAACAAAATGGGAGAGTTGGAGTGCTTGATTTTAAAGGAAAACCTGGATAGAGTGGGCAATATAGAAACCTGGTGGAGCAGAGAGAGCGAATGGGATATGGCCATCTCTGGATATAAACTCTATAGGAAGGTACTGGGGGAGGTGTTGCCCTGTACGTCAAAGAGGGCATAGTGTCCAGCAGACTAGAACACCTAAAAGGGATCGGCTGTTCCACAAAAGCTCTGTGGGTGACAATACCAGGCTCCAAAACTAATTTAGTGCTAGGAAAATGCTATCGTCCCCCAGACCACAATGCCCAGAGTGCCCTTGAGATGGAAAACAAAATCAGGGAGGCCTCCAAACAAGGAAGTGTTGCAATCATGGGAGACTTCAGTTAGCCCCACATTGATTGGATAAATGCATGTTCCAGCCCTAAAACAGTTGGTCCTGGAACTGACCAGAGGGGAGGCGACCTTGGATTTAATCCTAAGTGGTGTCGCCCAGGACCTAGTACAAGATGTAAATGTTGTTGAACCAAGTGGAAACGATGATCACACTGCTATCAGATTTAAGAAATATTTAAGTGGAAAATTGCCCAAGAAGTCCAACACAGTCACATTTGACTTCAAAAGAGGAAACTTCCTTAAAATGAGGGAACTGGTGAAACAGAGGCTAAAAGGGGGAGGATTAAATCCCTTCAGAATGCTTGGAGATTACTCAAAATCACAATAATAGAAGACCAGCTAAAATGCATACCACAGGTTAGGAAAGATAGGAGTCCAAGAGGTTGCCGACATGGCTAACGAGCAGTGTTAAGGGAGCTATTAGAGAAAGGGGAGCTTCTTTCAGAAAATGGAAGTCTTTCCCAAGTGAAGAAAACAAAAGGGAGCAAAAGCTTGCACAAGGACAATGCAAGCAGACAATAAGAGATGCCAAAAAGCATTTTGAAGAGCATATCGCTAACAACATCAAGGCCAAAAAAGAATTCTTTAAATATATCAGAAGCAGGATACCAGCTAGGGAAGCAGCTGGACCATTGGATGCCAATGGAGTTAAAGGAGTACTGGAGGATGAGGAGACTGCAGACAAGCTGAATGAATTCTTCTCATCGGTCTTCACTGCAGAAGGTATAGGACAGATACCTGCGCCTGAACTGATGTTTTCAGGAAGGGAGTCTGAGGAACTGAGGCAATTAGTGGTGACAAAAGATGAAGTTCTCAACCTTATTGATAAACTGAAAGCAAATAAATCACTGGGCCCAGATGTCTTCTTAAAGAACTCAAATATGAAATTGCTGATCTAACCAAAATATGCAACATGTCCCTAAGATCAGCCTCTATACCATAGGACTAGAAGATGGCCAATTTAACAGCAATTTCCAAAAAGGGATCCAAGGGGGATCTGGGATGTTACAGGCTGGTTAGCTTAATGTCTGTTCCAAGTAAATTGGTTGAAAGCATTACTAAAGATAAAATTAGTAAGCATATACAAGGACAAGCTGAAAAAGAATCAACATGGCTTCCGCAAAGGTAAGTCCTGTCTCACTAACCTTTTAGAGTTATTTGAGCGTGTCAATAAACATGTAGACATGGGTGATCCAGAAGACACTGTTTACTTGGACTTCCAAAGGCTTTGAACGAAGTCCCTCACCAAAGACTCCTGAGCAAACTTAGCAGTCATGGAATAAGAGGTCAGGTCCTCTTATGGATCAGTAACTGGTAAAAGAACAGAAAGCAGAGAGTAGGAATAAATGGTAAATTATCCCAATAGAGGGAAGTAAATAGTGGGGTCCCACAGGGATCTATATGCTTTTCAACCTGTTCATTAATGATCTGGAATTAGGAGTGAGGAGTGAAGTGGCCAGGTTTGCTGATGCCACCAAATGATTTAGGCTGGTTAAAACAAAAAGGGATTGTGAAGAGCTCCAAAGGGATCTCTCCAAGCTGGGAGAATGGGCATCTAAATGGCAAATGCAGTTCAATGTAAGCAAGTGTAAAGTGATGCATGTTGGGGCAAAAAATCCCAAGTTCAAGTATAGCCTGATGGGATCTGAGCTAGCAGTGACTGACCAGGAAAGAGATCTTGGGGTTGTTGTGGACAGCTCAATGAAGGTGTCAACCCAGTGTGCAGCCATTGTAAAAAAGGCAAATGCCATGTTAGGAATAATTAGAAAAGGAATTGAGAATAAAACTGCCAATATCATACTTATACAAATCTATGGTGTGGCCACACTTGGAATACTGTGTACAGTTCTGGTCACCACACCTAAAAAAATATATTGTAGAGCTGGAAAAAGTGCAGAAAAGGGCTGCTAAGGGTACAATCCTATTCAGATAGGTGCCCGCCTCCGAACTTGGAGGCGACTGCCTATCCAATGCAGGGCAGGAGAAGCATGGAGGGGATCGTTCCCTCCATGCTTCTCCTGCCCTGCATTTTTGGCTAGACAGCCACTTTCAGCTGTCTAACCATGGGAGGGCAGAGCAGGGGAGGAGGCTGCTGTACAACGTATAGGATGTGTCGTACAGGCATTACTGCCCTTCCTGCCCTGGAATGCCCCCCGGAACACCCCATGTTAGCTGCTCCACGCTCCTCTTGTGAGCGCAGGGCATGGGGCTGCTCCACACTGCCTCACAGGCAGCGCGGTAAGGGGGGAAGGTCAGTTCTCTGGGGACCGACATTTCAGCGCGTGCTCCGAGGTCAGTTCTTGGAAAACAAGATATCCTACGGCCATCTAGCCAATGAGTGGCGGCCATAGGATTGCTCCCTCCAATGATCAAAGGGCTGGAGTATCTCCCCAGTGAGAGGAATGTGGATAGGGAGACATTTTTCTCCCTCTCTCAAAATACTAGAACCCGGGGTCATACTATGAAACTGATTGGTGGGAGATTCAGAACAGATAAAAGGAAGGACTTATAGAATCATAGAATAGTAGGGTTGGGCCTACAAGGCCATCGAGTCCAACCCCCTGCTCAATGCAGGAATCCAAGTCAGAGCATCCCCTACAGATGGCTCTCCAGCCTCGTCTTGAATGCCTCTGGTGTGGGAGAGCCCGCCACCTCCCAAGGGAATTGGTTCCATTTTCATATTGCTCTAACAGTCAGGACGTTTTTCCTGATGTTCAGCGGGAATCTGGGTTCCTGTCACTTGGGCCCATGATTCCGTGTCCTGCACTCTGGGATGATCGAGAAGAGATCCTGGCCTTCTTCTCTGTGGCAACCTTTCAAGTGCTTGAAGAGCGCTATCATATCTCCCCTCAGTCTTCTCTTCTCAAGGCTAAACATGCCCAGTTCTTTCAGTCTCTCTTCATAGGGCTTTGTTTCCAGTCCCCTGATCATCTTTGTTGCCCTCCTCTGAACCCTCTCCAGCTTGTCTGCATCCTTCTTAAAGTGTGGTGCCCAGAACTGGACACAGTACTCCAGATGAGGCCTAACCAGTGCTGAGTAGAGGGGAACTAGTACTTCCCGGGATTTGGAAGCTACACTTCTATTAATGCAGCCCAAAATGGCATTTGCCTTTTTGGCAGCCACATCACATTGTTGGCTCATATTCAGCTTGTGATCTACAACAATTCCAAGATTCTTCTCACTTGTAGTGTTGTTGAGGCACATATCCCCCACCTTGTAAGTGTGCATTTGGTTTCTTTTTCCTAGGTGCAGAACCTGGCATTTATCCGTATTCAATGTCATTCTGTTGTTTTCTGCCCAGCGCTCCAGTCTATCCAGATCACTTTGAATTTTGTTTCTGTCTTCCAAAGTATTTGCTATCCCACCCAATTTTGTGTCATCTGCAAATCTGATCAGCATTCCCTGCACCTCCTCCTCCAAGTCATTCATAAAAATGTGGAAGAGCACTGGGCCCAGGACTGAGCCCTGCGGTACCCCACTCGTTACCTCTCCCCAGTTTGAGGAGGTGCCATTGATAAGCACTCTTTGAATCCAATTCTGTAGCCAACTGTGGATCCACCGGATCGTTGTTTCATCTAGCCCACTTTGAGCTAGTTTGCTTATCAGGATATCATGGGGCACTTTGTCCAAAACTTTGCTGAAGTTGAGGTATATTATGTCTACAGGATTCCCACAGTCCACAAGGGAGGTTACCTGATCAAAAAATGAGATCAGGTTCATCTGGCAGGACTTGTTCTTGATAAATCCATGTTGGCTTTGAGTCATCACGGCATTGTTGTCAAGGTGCTTCCAGATGGATTGCTTTATGATCTGCTCCAGAATTTTCCCTGGGATTGATGTCAGACTGACTGGTCTGTAGTTCCCAGGTTCCTCCTTTTACCCTTTTTGAAGATAGGGACCACATTAGCCCTCCTCCAGTCATTTGGCACTTCCCCCATCCTCCATGATTTCTCAAATAGAATAGATAGTGGTCCTGAGAGTTCTTCTGCCAGTTCCTTTATTACTCTAGGATGCAGTTCATCTGGCCCTGGAGATTTAAACTCATTCAAAGTAATTAGGTGTTCCTTGACCATATGCCTATCG
The DNA here is from genome assembly GCF_057233095.1 of Heloderma suspectum. Classification (NCBI taxonomy): domain Eukaryota; kingdom Metazoa; phylum Chordata; class Lepidosauria; order Squamata; family Helodermatidae; genus Heloderma; species Heloderma suspectum. The sequence continues at coordinate 235,134,245 of NC_139462.1, forward strand.
AGCTCAAGCTGCAATCCTGCCCCTTCAGCCTGTACTTCACCTTTGCCAGGGGGGTCACAGACCCTCTTTTGGGAGAAGACGGAGCCAAAGTAGGAATTGAGCACCTCTGCCTTTTCTTTGTCCTCTGTTATCATTTTCCCATCCTTATTTATTAGCTCAGCCTTCCATCCTTCCGAGGTCGGTAAAATGAGTACCCAGTTTGCTGGGGGAAAGGTGGTCATGACTGGGGAAGGCAATGGCAAACCACCCCGCTATAGTCTGCCATGAAAATGCCAGCGCAAGCGGCGTCCCTCTAGGGGTCAGTAATGACTCAGTGCTTGCACAAGTTGAAGAAAGCCTTTTTGTTGCATTTAGCATCCCTCGCTAACCTCAGCTCATTCTCAGCTTTAGCCTTTCTGACTCCATCCCTGCAACTCTGTGCTACCTGCCTGTACTCTTCCTTTGTTGCTTGCCTTCTTTCTACTTTCTATATGTGTGCTTTTTTGTTTTCAGGTCATCTCTAAGCTTTTTGTGAAGCCACATTGGCTTCTTCTGTTGTCTTCCACCTTTTCTTCTTGTTGGAATTGTTCATGATTGTGCCTTGAGAATTTCCTTTTGTAAAAGCTCCCACCCATCTTGGACTCCTTTTCTCATTAGCGTCACTTGCCATGGGACCTTCCTGATCATTGTTCTGAGTTTATTAAAATCAGCTTTCCTAAAATCCAGGATACGCGTTTGACTACACTTGGCTTTTGCTTCCCTTAGAACCAAGAACTGAAATATAACATGGTCGCTTTCCCCCAGAGTTCCCGTAACTGCTACTTTATCCACTAAGTCATCTCTGTTGGTTAGGATCAAGTCAAGGATAGCTGATCCTCTAGTTCCTTCCTCTACTTTCTGTAGGAGGAAGTTATCCGCCACACAAGTCAGGAATTTCCTGGAGGGGCCATGTTTTGCAGAAAATTGAAGTCCCCCATTACTACTACATCATGCTTCCTTGAAAGATTGGCTATTTGCTTTTCAAAAGTTTCATCCTTGTCTTCTCCTTGATTGAGTGGCCGGTAGTAGACTCTGACCACCAGGTTCCCTTTATTCTTTGCTCCATTTATTTTGATCCAGATGCTCTCGATGGGGCTACCAAGCTCCTCCTCCTGTATTTCTGCGCAGAGATATGTCTTTTTCACATACAGTGCAACCCCACCTCCCTTTCTGTTCCTCCTGTTCTTTTTGAACAAGTTATATCCTTCAGTTGCTGTATTCCAGTCATGAGAGTCATCCCACCAAGTCTCAGTTATACCTATCAAGTCATAATTTCCCTCTTGTATTAAGAGTTCCCCCTTCAGGGATCACTGCCTTGTTGTGGTGAAGGGGCTTGCGTAACTCAGTGAAGCCATAAGCTATGCCGTGCAGGGCCACCCAAGATGGACAGGTCATGGCAGAGAGTTCTGACAAAATGTGGTCCACTGGAGAAGGAAATGGCAACCCACTCCGGTATTCTTGCCAAGAAAACCCCATGGAACGTATCACAAGGCTAAAAGAGATGACGCCGGAAGATGAGCCCCTCAGGTCGGAAGGTGTCCAATATACTACTGGGGAAGAGCTGAGGGAATTTCCAAGTAGTGCCAGAAAGAGTGAAGCAGCTGGGCCAAAGCCGAAAGGACACTCAGCTGTGGATGTGTCTGGTGGTGAAAAGAAAATCCGATGCTGTCAAGAACAATATTGTTTAGGAACCTGGAATGTCAGATCAATGAATCAAGGTAAACTGGAGGTGGTCAAACATGAGATGGCAAGAGTGAACATCGACATCTTGGGAATCAGTGAACTAAAATGGACAGGCATGGGCGAATTTAATTCAGGTGACCATCATATCTACTACTGTGGGCAAGAATCCCTTAGAAGAAATGGAGTAGCACTCATAGTCAACAAAAGGGTGGGAAAAGCAGTACTGGGGTACAATCTCAAAAATGATAGAATGATCTCAGTACGAATCCAAGGCAAACCATTCAACATCACAGTAATTCAAGTCTATGCCCCAATCACTGAGGGCGAAGAAGCTGAGGTTGATCGGTTCTATGAAGACCTACAACACCTTCTAGAACTAACACCAAAAAAAGATGTCTTCTTCATCATAGGGGATTGGAATGCTAAAGGAGGAAGTCAAGAAATCACCGGGATAACAGGCAGGCATGGCCTTGGTGTACAAAATGAAGCAGGACAAAGGCTAATAGAGTTTTGCCAAGAGAACACGCTGATCATAGCGAACAATCTTTTCCAACAGCACAAGAAGCGACTCTACACATGGACATCACCAGATGGTCAATATCGAAATCAGATTGATTATGTCCTTTGCAGCCAAAGATGGAGAAGCTCCATACAGTCAGTCAAAACAAGACCTGGAGCTGACTGTGGCTCAGATCATGAGCTGCTTCTTGCAAAATTTTGGCTTACATTGAAGAACGTAGGGAAAACCACTAAACCATTCAGGTGTGACCTAAATCATTTCCCTTATGAATATACAGTGGAGGTGAGGAATAGATTTCAGGGATTAGACCTGATAGACAGAGTGCCTGAGGAACTATGGACAGAGGTCCGTAACATTGTTCAGGAGGCAGCAACGAAATCCATCCCAAAGAAAAAGAAATGCAAGAAAGCCAGGTGGCTGTCTGATGAGGCTTTACAAGTAGCGGCGGAAAGAAGGGAAGCGAAAAGCAAGGGAGAAAGGGGAAGATATACCCAACTGAATGCAGAGTTCCAGAGAATAGCAAGGAGAGACAAGAAGGCCTTCTTAAATGAACAATGCAAAGAAATCGAGGAAAACAACAGAATGGGAAAGACTAGAGATCTCTTCAAGAAAATCGGAGATCTCAAGGGAACGTTTTGTGCAAAGACGGGCATGATCAAGGACAAAGAAGGCAGGGACCTAACAGAAGCAGATGAGATTAAGAAGAGGTGGCAAGAATACACAGAAGAACTATACAGGAAAGATCTGAATGTCCCTGATAGCCATGATAGTGCGGTCCCTGAACTTGACCCGGACATCCTCGAGAGTGAAGTCAAGTGGGCCTTAGGAAGCATTAGTAACAACAAAGCTAGCGGAGATGACAGTATTCCAGCCGAGCTATTTAAAATCCTAAAAGATCATAGAATCATAGAATAGTAGGGTTGGAAGGGGCCTACAAGGCCATCGAGTCCAACCCCCTGCTCAATGCAGGAATCCAAGTCAGAGCATCCCGGACAAATGGCTGTCCAGCCTCGTCTTAAAGGCCTCCAGTGTGGGAGAGCCCACCACCTCCCCAGGTAATTGGTTCCATTGCCGTATTGCTCTGACACTCAGGAAGTTTTTCCTGATGTTCAGCCGGAATCTGGCTTCCTGTAACTTGAGCCCATTATTCCGTGTCCTGCACTCTGGGATGATCAAGAAGAGATCCTGGCCTTCTTCTCTGTGACAACCTTTCAAGTACTTGAAGAGTGCTATCATATCTCCCCTCAGTCTTCTCTTCTCAAGGCTAAACATGCCCAGTTCTTTCAGTCTCTCTTCATAGGGCTTTGTTTCCAGTCCCCTGATCATCTTTGTTGCCCTCCTTTGAACCCTCTCCAGCTTGTCTGCATCCTTCTTAAAGTGTGGTGCCCAGAACTGGACACAGTACTCCAGATGAGGCCTAACCAGTGCTGAGTAGAGGGGAACTAGTACTTCCCGGGATTTGGAAGCGATGCTTCTATTAATGCAGCCCAAAATAGCATTTGCCTTTTTTGCAGCCACATCACATTGTTGGCTCATATTCAGCTTGTGATCGACGACAATTCCAAGATCCTTCTCGCTCGTAGTGTGGTTGAGCCACGTATCCCCCATCTTGTAACTGTGCATTTGGTTTCTTTTTCCTAGGTGCAGAACTTGGCATTTGTCCCTATTAAATGCCATTCTGTTGTTTTCTGCCCAGCACTCCAGTCTATCCAGATCACTTTGAATTTTGTTTCTGTCTTCCAAAGTATTAGCTATCCCACCCAATTTTGTGTCATCTGCAAATTTGATCAGCATTCCCTGCACCTCCTCCTCCAAGTCATTAATAAAAATGTGGAAGAGCACTGGGCCCAGGACTGAGCCCTGCGGTACCCCACTCGTTACCTCTCCCCAGCTTGAGAAGGTCCCATTGATAAGCACTCTTTGAGTCCGATTCTGTAGCCAACTGTGGATCCACATGATCGTTGTTTCATCTAGCCCACTTCGAGCAAGTTTGCTCATCAGGATATCATGGGGCACTTTGTCGAAAGCTTTGCTGAAGTCGAGGTATATGATGTCTACAGCATTCCCACGGTCTACAAGGGAGGTGACTTGATCAAAAAATGAGATCAGATTTGTCTGGCAGGACTTGTTTTTGACAAATCCATGTTGGCTTCGAGTAATCACGGCATTGTTGTCAAGGTGCTTCCAGATGGATTGCTTTATGATCTGCTCCAGAATTTTCCCAGGGATTGATGTCAGACTGACTGGTCTGTAGTTCCCAGGTTCCTCCTTTTTACCCTTTTTGAAGATAGGGACAACGTTAGCCCTCCTCCAGTCATCTGGCACTTCCCCGGTCCTCCATGATTTCTCAAAGAGAATAGACAGCGGTTCTGAGAGTTCTTCTGCCAGTTCCTTTATTACTCTAGGATGCAGTTCATCTGGCCCTGGAGATTTGAACTCATTCAAAGTAATGAGGTGTTCCTTGACCATATGCCTGTTGATCTCAAGCTGCAATCCTGCCCCTTCAGCCTGTACTTCGCCTTTGCCAGGGGGTCATAGACCCTCTTTTGGGAGAAGACTGAGCCAAAGTAGGAATTGAACACCTCTGCCTTTTCTTTGTCATCTGTTATCATTTTGCCATCCTTATTTAATAGCTGAACAACCATTTCTTTCCTCTGCCTTTTACTATGCACGTAGCTGAAGAAAGCCTTTTTGTTGTTTTTAGCATCCCTCGCTAACCTCACCTCGTTCTCCGCTTTAGCCTTCCTGACGCCATCCCTGCAATTCTGTGCTACCTGCCTGTACTCTTCCGTTGTTACTTGGCCTTCTTTCCACTTCTTATATGTGTCCTTTTTTGTTTTCAGGTCATCCCTAAGCTTTTTGTGAAGCCACATTGGCTTCTTCTGTTGTCTTCCACCTTTTCTTCTTGTTGGAATTGTTTGTGATTGTGCCTTGAGAATTTCCTTTTTTAAAAGTTCCCACCCATCTTGGACTCCTTTTCTCGCTAGCATTGTTTGCCATGGGACCTTACTGATCATTGTTCTGAGTTTATTAAAATCAGCTTTCCTAAAATCCAGGGTACGCGTTTGAGTACACTCGGCTTTTGCTTCCCTTAGAACCAAGAACTCAAGTACAACATGGTCGCTTTCCCCCAGAGTTCCTGTAACTGCTACTTTATCCACTAAGTCATCTCTGTTGGTTAGGATCAAGTCAAGGATAGCCGATCCTCTAGTTCCTTCCTCTACTTTCTGTAGGAGGAAGTTATCCGCCACACAAGTCAGGAATTTCCTGGAGGGGCCATGTTTTGCAGAATTTGTCTCCCAACAAATATCGGGGAAATTGAAGTCCCCCATTACTACTACATCATGCTTCCTTAAAACATTGGCTATTTGCTTTTCAAAAGTTTCATCCTTGGCTTCTCCTTGATTGGGTGGCCGGTAGTAGACTCCGACCACCAGGTTCCTTTTATTCTTTGCTCCATTTATTTCAACCCAGATGCTCTCGATGGGGCTACCAAGCTCCTCCTCCTGTATTTCTGTGCAGAGATATGTATTTTTCACATACAGTGCAACCCCGCCTCCCTTTCTGTTCCTCCTGTTCTTTTTGAACAAGTTATATCCTTCAACTGCTGTATTCCAGTCATGAGAGTCATCCCACCAAGTCTCAGTTATACCTATACCTAGATGATGCTGTTAAAGTGCTGCACTCAATATGCCAACAAATTTGGAACACTCAACAGTGGCCGCAAGACTGGAAAAGGTCAGTTTACATTCCAATTCCAAAGAAGGGCAACGCCAAAGAGTGTTCAAACTACTGCACAACTGCGCTCATTTCACATGCCAGCAAGGTGATGCTCAAAATCCTACAAGCTAGGCTTCAGCAGTATGCGAACCGAGAACTACCGGACGTACAAGCTGGGTTTCGAAGAGGCAGAGGAACTAGAGATCAAATCGCCAACATTCGCTGGATCATGGAGAAAGCAAGAGAATTCCAGAAAAACATCTATTTCTGCTTCATTGACTACGCTAAAGCTTTTGATTGATTGATTGATTGATTAAGAATCATATACCTCGACTTCAGCAAAGCTTTCGACAAAGTGCCCCGTGATATCCTGATGAGCAAACTAGCTCAAAGTGGGCTAGATGAAACAACGATCCGGTGGATCCACAGTTGGCTACAGAATCGGACTCAAAGAGTGCTTATCAATGGGATCTTCTCAAACTGGGGAGAGGTAACGAGTGGGGTATCGCAGGGCTCAGTCCTGGGCCCAGTGCTCTTCTACATTTTTATGAATGACTTGGAGGAGGAGGTGCAGGGAATGCTGATCAAATTTGCAGATGACACAAAATTGGGCGGGATAGCTAATACTTTGGAAGACAGAAACAAAATTCAAAGTGATCTGGATAGACTGGAGCGCTGGGCAGAAAACAACAGAATGACATTGAATAGGGATCAATGCCAAGTTCTACACCTAGGAAAAAGAAACCAAATGCACAGTTACAAGATGGGGGATACGTGGCTCAACCACACAACAAGCGAGAAGGATCTTGGGATTGTTGTCGATCACAAGCTGAATATGAGCCAGCAATGTGATGTGGCTGCAAAAAAGGCCAATGCTCTTTTGGGCTGCATTAATAGAAGCATAGCTTCCAAATCCCGGGAAGTACTAGTTCCCCTCTACTCAGCACTGGTTAGGCCTCATCTGGAGTACTGTGTCCAGTTCTGGGCACCACACTTGAAGAAGGATGCAGACAAACTGGAGAGGGTTCAGAGGAGGGCAACAAAGATGATCAGGGGACTGGAAACAAAGCCCTATGAAGAGAGACTGAAAGAACTGGGCATGTTCAGCCTTCGGAAGAGAAGACTGAGGGGAGATATGATAGCACTCTTCAAGTCCTTGAAAGGTTGGCACAGAGAAGAAGGCCAGGATCTCTTCTTGATCATCCCAGAGTGCAGGGCACGGAATCATGGGCTCAAGTGACAGGAAGCCAGATTCCGGCTGAACATCAGGAAAAACTTCCTGACTGTAGGAGCAATACGACAATGGAACCAATTCCCTGGGGAGGTGGTGGGCTCTCCCACACTGGAGGCATTCAAGATGAGGCTGGACAGCCACCTGTCAGGGATGCTCTGACTTGGATTCCTGCATTGAGCAGGGGGTTGGACTCGATGGCCATGTAGGCCCCTTCCAACCCTACTATTCTATGATTCTATGATCCATCCTCAGCTCATTTGCCCTTGTCCAGCCTGCCACTGTGTCCAGGTGTCACTCCAGGGCCTGCACAGCCTCTCCTGGCTGAGATGACTCAGAGAAAGAGAGTTGGGTGTCATCAGTGCCCAGATGGCACTTTACTTCCAACCCCCTCATGATGGCCTCCAGTGGCTTCGTCTAGGTGGGGGGAGAACTGGGGAGAGAATAGAGCCCTGCAGACCCAGGTCTGGTCCCCCAATGCTGTCCTGTGGACACAACCCTGCAGGCAGAGGCAGAGCCCGGTATCACTGCGCTCCTGCCTACCAACCCACACAGCTGGTCCAGAAGGGCACTGTGGCCAATGACAGAAAAGGCCACGGAGAGATCAAGGAGAATCAACAGGATCACACTCCCCCATTTCTCTCCCAATAAAGGTCATCTGTCAGGACAACCACAGTTGATTCGGCCCTAAAACTGGACCTGAACCCGGACTGGGAAGAGTTTCTTCCAAGAGCAGGTGACGCTGCATGACCAACACCCCCCTCGCAAGCACCTTTCCTAAGCAGCAGATATTAGTGTCTGGGCAGTAGTGATTAAGGGCCTTTGGGTCCAGTGCAGGCTCCTTGAGAAGTGGGTGCACCATTTAATCATCAAGGCATCAGGCACCTACCCATCCAGCAATGACACATTTTCCATACACTGGATTCACTGGGTCGATCTGTTCCGGCTACTTTGAATCAGCCATGAAGGGCATGTAGGGTCAAGAGGGCATGTAGTTGGAAGCACCACTTCAAAGGGCTTGTCCACTGGGCCTCAAAGCCAAAACTGATCCCACAAAGGCAGACCAGACAGAGCACCGGGCACCTCTTTTGGGCTTGCATCATTGGTGCTGTCCAAATTGGCACACAGAAATGCTTTGTGAATATATCACAGCACACGTCCATGGGCTTCAACACCCCATTTGCTGGAGTAGATGTTAAAAGACCCTGAACTGCTTGGAACAACTCTGCCAGATGGCTACCCAAGGATGCAATGAAGAAACCCTCCTTTGCTGCCCTCACCCCCACATGATAACCACAATCATGTGTTCCAGCCTGTATTCCATCGTCTTCACAAAGTGATTTCTGGCACTATGCTCTAGCCATCATCTAACCTGCCTCATTGCCTGTAGCGCCTCTGAAAACCAGAGTCAACCTGGTTCAACAGCAGCAGAGAGGGTACATGGGAGGGATGATGTTGGCACCCATCTCATCCCGTCATTCCCTAGGGAGACAAGGCCCTCGATGGAATTGCGAGCCCTGTCACCTGAAAAGCCCTGGGAGGTTTTACCCCAGGAAGTTCATCTTGCCCCTTCTCTGACTCCTGGTGCTTCAGCACTTGGGGAAAATCATAAGAACGCAAGAAGAGCCCTGCTGGGTCAGACCCAGGGTCCGACTCGTCCAGTACTCTGTCCACAGTGGCCAGTCAGATGTCGACCGGGAACCCACATGCAGGGCAGGAGTGCAACAGCACCCGCCCAACCGTGTTCCCCAGCAATCGGGGCACACAGGCTCACTGCCTCTGGTACTGGAGGTAGCACATCGCCATCAGGACTAGTAGCCATGGATGGCCTTTTCCTCCAGGAATTTGTCTAACCCGCCTTTAAATTGTATTACTATACAATTACTATACAAATACTATATAGTATTACTATATAATCCCCTTCATGAATCACTGCCTTGTTGTGGCGAAGGGGCTTGCGTAACTCAGTGAAGCCATAAGCTATGCCGTGCAGGGCCACCCAAGATGGACAGGTCATGGCAGAGAGTTCTGACAAAATGTGGTCCACTGGAGAAGGAAATGGCAACCCACTCCAGTATTCTTGCCAAGAAAACCCCATGGAACGTATCACAAGGCTAAAAGAGATGACGCCGGAAGATGAGCCCCTCAGGTCGGAAGGTGTCCAATATGCTACTGGGGAAGAGCAGAGGGTATTTCCAAGTAGCGCCAGAAAGAGTGAAGTGGCTGGGCCAAAGCCGAAAGGACACTCAGCTGTGGATGTGTCTGGCGGTGAAAAGAAAATCCGATGCTGTCAAGAACAATATTGTTTAGGAACCTGGAATGTCAGATCAATGAATCAAGGTAAACTGGAGGTGGTCAAACATGAGATGGCAAGATTGAACATCGACATCTTGGGAATCAGCGAGCTAAAATGGACAGGCATGGGCGAATTTAATTCAGGTGACCATCATATCTACTATTGTGGGCAAGAATCCCTTAGAAGAAATGGAGTAGCACTCATAGTCAACAAAAGGGTGGGAAAATCAGTACTGGGGTACAATCTCAAAAATGATAGAATGATCTCAGTACGAATCCAAGGCAAACCATTCAACATCACAGTAATTCAAGTCTATGCCCCAACCACTGAGGCCGAAGAAGCTGAGGTTGATCGGTTCTATGAAGACCTACAACACCTTCTAGAACTAACACCAAAAAAAGATGTCCTCTTCATCATAGGGGATTGGAATGCTAAAGTAGGAAGTCAAGAAATCACCGGGATAACAGGCAAGCATGGCCTTGGTGTACAAAGTGAAGCAGGACAAAAGCTAATAGAGTTTTGCCAAGAGAACACGCTGATCATAGCAAACACTCTTTTCCAACAGCACAAGAGGCGACTCTACACATGGACGTCACCAGATGGTCAATATCGAAATCAGATTGATTATGTCCTTTGCAGCCAAAGATGGAGAAGCTCCATACAGTCAGTCAAAACAAGACCTGGAGCTGACTGTGGCTCAGATCATGAGCTGCTTCTTGCAAAATTTCGTCTTAAATTGAAGAACGTCGGGAAAACCACTAAACCACTCAGGTATGACCTAAATCATATCCCTGATGAATATACAGTGGAGGTGAGGAATAGATTTCAGGGATTAGACCTGATAGACAGAGTGCCTGAGGAACTATGGACGGAGGTCCATAACATTGTTCAGGAGGCAGCAACTCAATCCATCCCAAAGAAAAAGAAATGCAAGAAAGCCAAGTGGCTGTCTGATGAGGCTTTACAAGTAGCTCATGAAAGAAGGGAAGCGAAAAGCAAGGGAGAAAGGGGAAGATATACCCAACTGAATGCAGAGTTCCAGAGAATAGCAAGGAGAGACAAGAAGGCCTTCTTAAATGAACAATGCAAAGAAATCGAGGAAAACAACAGAATGGGAAAGACTAGAGATCTCTTCAAGAAAATTGGAGATCTCAAGGGAACGTTTTGTGCAAAGACGGGCATGATCAAGGACAAAGAAGGCAGGGACCTAACAGAAGCAGATGAGATTAAGAAGAGGTGGAAAGAATACACAGAAGAACTATACAGGAAAGATCTGAATGTCCCTGATAGCCATGATAGTGCGGTCCCTGAACTTGAGCCGGACATCCTCGAGAGTGAAGTCAAGTGGGCCTTAGGAAGCATTAGTAACAACAAAGCTAGCGGAGATGACAGTATTCCAGCTGAGCTATTTAAAATCCTAAAAGATGATGCTGTTAAAGTGCTGCACTCAATATGCCAACAAATTTGGAACACTCAACAGTGGCCACAAGACTGGAAAAGGTCAGTTTACATTCCAATTCCAAAGAAGGGCAATGCCAAAGAGTGTTCAAACTACCGCACCATTGAGCTCATTTCACATGCCAGCAAGGTGATGCTCAAAGTCCTACAAGCTAGGCTTCAGCAGTATGCGAACCGAGAACTACCGGAAGTACAAGCTGGATTTAGAAGAGGCAGAGGAACTAGAGATCAAATCGCCAGCATTCGCTGCATCATGGAGAAAGCAAGAGAATTCCAGAAAAACGTCTATTTCTGCTTCATTGACTACGCTAAAGCCTTTGATTGTGTGGATCACAACAAACTGTGGCAAATTCTTAAAGTGATGGGAGTACCAGACCACCTTACCTGTCTCCTGAGAAACCTGTACGAGGGTCAAGAAGCAACAGTAAGAACCAGACATGGAACAACCGATTGGTTCAAAATTGGGAAAGGAGTACGACAAGGCTGCATATTGTCACCCTGCTTATTTAACTTATATGCAGAGTACATCATGAGAAATGCCGGGTTGGATGAATCACAGGTCGGAATTAAGATTGCTGGGAGAATTATCAACAACCTCCGATATGCAGACGATACCACCCTAATGGCAGAAAGCGAAGAGGATCTCAAGAGCCTCTTGTTGAGGGTGAAAGAGGAGAGTGCAACAGCTGGTTTGAAACTCAACATTAAAAAAACGAAGATCATGGCATCTGGCCCCATCACTTCCTGGCATATAGAAAGGGAAGAAATGGAAGCAGTGACAGATTTTACTTTCTTGGGCTCCAAGATCACCGCAGACGGTGACTGTAGCCATGAAATTAAAAGACGCTTGCTCCTTGGGAGGAAAGCTATGGCAAACCTAGACAGCATAGTAAGAAGCAGAGACATCACCTTGCCGACAAAGGTCCGTCTGATCAAAGCTATGGTTTTCCCAGTAGTAATGTATGGCTGTGAGAGCTGGACTATAAGGAAGGCTGAGCGCCGAAGAATTGATGCTTTCGAACTGTGGTGCTGGAGAAGACTCTTACGAGTCCCCTGGACTGCAAGGAGGTCAAATCAGTCCATCCTAAAGGAAATCAACCCTGAGTGCTCATTGGAAGGACAGATAATGAAGCTGAAGCTCCAATATTTTGGCCACCTAATGCGAAGAGAAAACTCCCTGAAAAAGACCCTGATGCTGGGAAAGACTGAAGGCAAAAGGAGAAGGGGACGGCAGAGGATGAGATGGCTAGATAGCATCACGGATGCAATGAATATGAACTTGAGCATGCTCCGGGAGAGAGCGCAGGACAGGAAGGCCTGGCGTGCTATGGTCCATGGGGTCACGAAGAGTCGGACACGACTGAACGACTGAACAACAACAACAACAAAATTACTATATAATACTATATAGTAATGGCCACAATCCAAATTGGTGGCCATTACTATATCCTGTAGTAGCGAATTCCATAGTTTAACTATCCGCTGTGTGAAGAAGGACTTCCTTTTATCTGTCCTGAATCTCCCACCAATCAGATTCATGGGATGACCTGGGTTCTAGTCTTTTGAGAGAGGGAGAAAAATGTCTCCCTACCCACATTCTCCACACCATGCATAATTTTGTACACCTCCATCATGTCTCCCCTTACCCTCCTGTTTTCAAAGCTATATAATCCCAGCTGTTGAAACCCTCTCTCATAGGGGAGTGGCGCCAGCCCCTTGATCATTTTAGTGGCCCTTTTCTGCACTTTCTCCAGCTCTACAGTATCTTTTTTTAGGTGTGGTGACCAGAACTGTGCACAGTATTCCAAGTGTGGTCGCACCATAGATTTGTATAGGGACAGTATGACATGGGCAGTTTTATTCTCAATTCCTTTTCTAATTATGCCTAACATAGAGTTTGCCTTTTTTTTACAGCAGCTGCACACTGGGATGACATCTTCATCGAGCTGTCCACCACAACCCCAAGATCTCTTTCTTGGTTGGTCATCACTAGCTCAGATCCCATCAGGCTATACTTGGAGTTGGATTTTTTGCCCCAACGTGCATCACTTTACACTTGCTTACATTGAACCGCATTTGCCATTTAGATGCCCATTCTCCCAGCTGGGAGAGACCCTTTTGGAGCTCTTCACAATCCCTTTTTGTTTTAACCAGCCTAAATAATTTGGTGTCATCAGCAAACTTGGCCACTTTACTGCTTCATCTCATTCCATGGTGCCTGTGGGCTTGCATGGTGTCCCCTGGGTCCAACTTGCTGCTGCCTCCATTTTTTGCTAATTCGTTCTTGTATTGTTTTGTTTTATTGTCCATTTTGTTGAGTGGCATCGGCATATTTTTAACTTGTTTGTTAGCCCCCTTGGTGGCGGGGGGGCGGGATCAAAAGGAGGGATAGAATTAATTAACTAGCTAGCTAACCAACCAACCGGAGCATCACATTTTAGAAACACTTTTTATTCTCTCAGGCATTTTAAGTTGATCTGGGAATATCTGTTACATTTGACCTTTCTGCTGCTCTCTGTTAGGAGGCCGGGTTAGCAGGCTGGAGCCTCGCAAGATGCCTCTTTCTCAGAATTGCCTGCACTGACTGGCAGCAGCCCCCCCCCCCCCCGGGCTCAGGCGAGGGAGACAGCTGCCAGCCCCGCCTGGAGAAAGCAGGCGGCAAACCTGGGACTTCCAGCGTGTCAAGCAGGGGCTGGACCCCTGAGCCGCCCACCAGGCCCCTTCTTTCTGCGTGCCACCTGTGCTCAAGCTCTGCCCTTGGAGGGACCGCTGGATCCGGCAGAAGTCCTGCTGCGGCAGAATGCCAGTCCTGCTGCCGCCAGGGCAGATGCGCCCAGAAGCACTGGTGGGACAGCTGCAGGGGAGTGTGGTTGGGGCTAGCCCCGGAGAACAGGGCCCTCGCCCCGCCCCTGCTTCAGCAGGAGGGGCTGCTCTTCCCAAAGAGCCGTCCCCGCGCCAACGGCCTCCCCGCCACACGGCTGCCACCGAGCAGGGGACATGGTGCGCAGCAGCAGTCGCAGCGCACAGCCGCGCTCAGTCTCCGGCCTCAAGCCAGGCACACTCAGAGCACACAGTGGAGAACTCTGGTGATGGGAAACTCTGGAGAAAGGGCACGTTGCGCACAGTGCTGTTAGCAGGCCACTCGGCAGGAGGGCAGGCACTGCGGGCTCCCATAGCATTTGGTGACCGTGGGCGTGGTCACTTCCACAAACCTGGCCTGAGCAAGGTTAAGCAAAGGCAGGAAAACTGATAGCCCCAAACTGGTCTTGCCTAAACCCCTGCATTTCTCCAGACCAGGTATGGAAGGCCAAATTGAGCAGCCCCACACGTGCACATAATCAGGAACCCTGGGTAGAGCAAACACCGAGTGAATTATGCATGCATAGTCCAGCCCTGAAGTGATTTCCCCAGGTGTGAGCAAATCACTGGTCCAGATGCCAGATTGGAAAAGTCCAAGGTTTCTGGGAAGGTCAAGATTTTGAATAGCAGTTAACGGGAGGCACTCTTTTGATGAGTTTGTCCATCCCAAATTGCCCCTTTTGACATTCGCAATGACTGTTCCCAGCCTTCTGGTTTCAGCTGGAAGGAATGGCTACTGAGGTCACCTGGCAATGGTTCTCCTACCCACTTTGTGTTTTTGCCATGCCAGGCCTGGCACCCAGTCTGTCTTTGGAGCCTTTGTGGAAATAGCAGAAGAATCCTGGCTCCGAGTGTTCCAGCTACCCAAACAGTTCCATTTGTGGCTGCATTACTGTGTGCTCCAGTGCCCACATACTGGCTCAACTCCACTGAAACCACAAAGGCATGCCAATTCACCCGCTTGGTTCTGTTTGTGGCTGTTATTTCCAGTCATGCTCATGGGAACCATGTTATGGAAATCACCTGGCTTCCTTGCCTACTCACTTCTTGGCAGGATTCCAATCCACTTTTCAAGTGTGGCAGACTTGGAGTCCCATGGCTGCCCAGGGTCAAGTGTCTCCATTTGTCCTGGACAAGCCTAGATAGACCTGGTTGCCTCTGTTGGACTTTGCAAGCCCAGATAGAACCACCAAGAGGGACACCATTGCTCAGTCATTCTGCTCTGCAATTGTTTTGCACAGACTCCCCTAGAATGGTTGCTCTGATCTCTGCCCAGCCAGAGCTGAGATCTGCTGCAAACTCTTCTTTAAAAGGACATATTTTTCTTCACTGAGACCCTAAGAGTTCCAATATGCCCCACTCTTCAGCTTCAAGCATGGGTTACTTGGACACAAGGGAAGGTCTCTTTCACAGCTCTGTCCTATTTTCTGGATAGCCTTCATCTAGACAGTGTAGCCTCTTCCTCTGTACCCTCTTTCTTACTGCAGATTCTGTTGGCATGTTATAATTTGGTCTACCTTTTCGACAATACTTGGGTGAGAACCCAGTCACTTGTGCAGCTCTCCCCTGGCCAACAGGGGGCGGGAGGAGAAGTTGGGAGCCTGGGCTTCCCCATGCCTCCTCTCTATGGCCATATCAGTCCGCCAAGTCTTGCAGAAGACATGGTTGGCATGACCGTGGGAATAAGGAAATGCCTTATTGCCCCCTTGAGTGTTGCCCTTTTTCCTGAGAGGACATGGTATGCACCCAGGGCACTGGACATTGGGCTGAATGTGTGTGACAGCTGCAGGGGACCCTGTCTTGCCACCCCCTTCTGTTATTGTAGCTGTGCACCAGAACTACCCTGATCACACCACCCACTCTGAGGACAAGCTTCTGTGAAACCTTTTATCTTGGACGAATTATTGGACAGAACGGTGGAACTACAGCAGCAAAGTGAAGACCAGAAGCTTGAAGAGCAACAGCAAACTGAGGCAGAAGTGGGAAATGCTGAGGTGAAGAAAAATGCAGTAGAGGATACTCCTTGGAAAAGGATGACAGGAGAAGAAGATCTAGACGCCACTCTGCACCAGTGGAAGCAGTGGAGCTGTGGAACCGATTCCAGGTACTTGAGGATGAGATAGGAGGACAGCCTGCAGAGGAAGAATCACAGGGGAACCTGCATGAGAGCGAGCAAGAGGCTGAAGGTCAGTCAAACAGAGGCGATGAAACCCGGGCATACAACAAGAAGAAGAGAAGAGTAGTAGTAGTGGGAGACTCCTTGCTGCGTGGGATCAAAACTCAAGTATGTCGCAAAGACCCATGGACTTGTCAGGTATGTTTTACCCCGGGAGGATGGATTAGAGACGTGACTGAAAGGTTGCTTGCACTCATAAAGCCCACTGACAGGGATCCCTTTCTTCTCATCCATGTGGGAACAAATGATACCGCCAAGCGGAGCTACGAAGAGATCCCGTCAGACTTTGAAGCTTTGGGAAGGAAACTCAAGAACTTTGGGGCCCAGATAGTTTTCTCATCCATCCTTCCATTAGTTAGAAGAGGGATAGAAAGGGAATGAAAAATACTCCGGGTGAATGACTGGCTACGAAGGTGGTGCCGACGAGAGAGATTTGGATTCTGGGACCACGGGCTATATTTCCTGGAAGATGGGCTGCTGGCAAGGGACGGGTTGTACCTCACAAAGGCTGGGAAGAATGTGTTTGGCCACAGCATGAAGAACTTCATCAGGAGGGCTTTAAACTGAATCCTACGGGGAAGGGAGATGTAATGTTGGGGGTAACAATGGACGTAGGCGCATGCACTGCAACGGAGAGAACAGCTCTGATAGCGCCCAATAATAGTCTTCAGACACATGTAGGTAGAAAGCCAGACTATGAAGCACATGGTCTTCGATGTCTACATACTAATGCTCAGAGTATGGGAAACAAACAGAACGAACTTGAACTCTTAATTTGTTGTTGTTCAGTCGTGTCCAACTCTTCGTGACCCCATGGACCATAGCACGCCAGGCCTTCCTGTCCTGCGCTCTCTCCTGGAGCATGCTCAAGTTCATATTCATTGCATCGGTGATGCTATCTAGCCATCTCATCCTCTGCCGTCCCCTTCTCCTTTTGCCTTCAGTCTTTCCCAGCATCAGGGTCTTTTCCAGAGAGTTTTCTCTTCACATTAGGTGGCCAAAATATTTGAGCTTCAGCTTCAGCATCTGTCCTTCCAATGAGCACTCAGGGTTGATTTCCTTTAGGATTGACTGATTTGACCTCCTTGCAGTCCAGGGGACTTGTAAGAGTCTTCTCCAGCACCACAGTT
The DNA here is from genome assembly GCF_057233095.1 of Heloderma suspectum. Lineage (NCBI taxonomy): Eukaryota > Metazoa > Chordata > Lepidosauria > Squamata > Helodermatidae > Heloderma > Heloderma suspectum. The sequence continues at coordinate 235,151,336 of NC_139462.1, forward strand.
CGAAAGCATCAATTCTTCGGCGCTCAGCCTTCCTTATAGGCCAGCTCTCACAGCCATACATTACTACTGGGAAACCATAGCTTTGATCAGACGGACCTTTGTCGGTAAGGTGATGTCTCTGCTTCTTACTATGATGTCTAGGTTTGCCATAGCTTTGCTCCCAAGGAGCAAGAATCTTTTAATTTCATGGCTACAGTCACTGTCTGTGGTGATCTTGGAGCCCAAGAAAATACAAACTGTCACTGCTTCCATTTCTTCCCCTTCTATATGCCAGGAAGTGATGGGGCCAGATGCCATGATCTGAGTTTTTTTAATGTTGGGTTTCAAACCAGCTTTTGCACTCTCCTCTTTCACCCTCAAAAAGAGGCTCTTGAGATCCTCTTCGCTTTCTGCCATTAGGGTGGTGTCGTCTGCATATCGGAGGTTGTTGATCATTCTCCTGGCAATCTTAATTCCGACCTGTGATTCATCCAACCCGGCATTTCTCATGATGTACTCTGCATTTAAGTTAAATAAGCAGGGCGACAATATACAGCCTTGTCGTACTCCTTTCCCAATTTAGAACCACTCGGTTGTTCCATGTCCAGTTCTTACTGTTGCTTCTTGACCCTCGTACAGGTTTCTCAGGAGACAGGTAAGGTGGTCTGGTACTCCCATCACTTTAAGAATAAATGGATTCCTTTATCATCTGCTCCAGACTTTTCCCAGGGATTGATGTCAGACTGAGTGGTCTGTAGTTCCCAGGTTCCTCCTTTTACCCTTTTTGAAGATAGGGACAACGTTAGCCCTCCTCCAGTCATCTGGCACTTCCCCCATCCTCCATGATTTCCCTAAGAGAATAGACAGAGGTTCTGAGAGTTCTCCTGCCAGTTCCTTTATTACTCTAGGATGCAGTTCATCTGGCCCTGGAGATTTGAACTCATTCCAAGTCATTAGGTGTTCCTTGACCATATGCCTATCGATCTCAAGCTGCAATCCTGCCCCTTCAGCCTGTACTTCGCCTTTGCCAGGGGGGTCATAGACCCTCTTTTGGGAGAAGACTGAGCCAAAGTAGGAATTGAGCACCTCAAAACAGAGGAATTGTGGACAGGCAGCTCCCTTGTCCAGGAATTAGGACAAACAGTTGCTTGTTCTTCTTGGCAACCTTGAGGTTGGGTGACTGCGATGCACTCCTTGTGGCGCCACCTTTGAGGCTGGCCCGGAATTTGTGGAGTTGCTCACTGCAGCAGGCAGTGAGCAACTCCACAGCTAGGCTGTTGTGCTGGACAGCCTACCAGGAACATATGACACCAGTTTGGAAGGAGTTGTCCTGGTCCTGGCTGCCAATATGCTACTGAGTCAAGTTCAAGGTTTTCGTATTGACTTACATAGCCCTACATAGCTTACAACCTGGTTATGTGATGGAGCACCTTCACCCTTATGTACCTGCCTGGATTCATGCCCATGTAAACGAAAGCATATTTCATAACAAGATATAATGAGGGTGCCCTCTTGACGGTGTTGCGTTTGTCAGGAATTCAACATGTGGCAACCCAAGAAGGCGCCCCAGGTGTGGAATTCCCTCCCCCTTCAGATAAGGTTGGTGCCAAATCTTATAATCTGTTGGAAATCATGAAAAAATGTACACCAAAGGACTGCAGAATACACAGGCATTGCTGTAATGGCAAATATGCATCTTAAAACCAGTGTTGTACTCCTCTCCAAATCTTAATGTTGGATTCACAGCATTACTGATGTATCCATCAGCTAATGGGGCTAGAGAGTCAGCTCAAAAAATCCCTTTAACCAAAATAGTTGTAGAAATGTGTGCATCTTATTTCTTTCCTAGGCAGGTGTCCAAAAGTATATGCCAGTAGCCACACCCAGGAGTAGCTTTGCACACAGGGAAAGGGATTGCCTGCCTCAAGGAGGTGCCTTTGTAGTCATGTTAGCCATTCTAAGACAAAACACCAGCAACCGTATGGCTTGGAGGAAGATCCAAAGGGACGTGAAAGAGCTGCTGAGGAAAGGCTTCTAGCGTCATGTTATGTTTTAGTATGGTTTTGAATTTTATGGTTTTAAATTATGTTTTGTGAACTGCCCAAGGAGCTTTCATTATTGGGCGGTATAGAAGTGTGATAAAATAAATACATAAAATAAGCTTTGGCGCAAGCTGAAGACCTATTCATTCACCCAGGCCTATGGCTGAATCTGTGTGGCTGGGCTTTGTAAACCACTATTTGTCTATGTGAAAAGAAAATCCAATGCTGTAAAGAACAATATTGTTTAGGAACCTGGAATGTTAGGTCAATGAATCAAGGTAAGCTGGAGGTGGTCAAACTTGAGATGGCAAGATTGAACATCGACATCTTGGGAATCAGCAAACTAAAATGGACAGGCATGGGCGAATTTAATTCAGGTGACCATCATATCTACTATTGTGGCCAAGAATCCCTTAGAAGAAATGGAGTAGCACTCATAGTCAACAAAAGGGTGGGAAAAGCAGTACTGGGGTACAATCTTAAAAATGATAGAATGATCTCAGTACGAATCCAAGGCAAACCATTCAACATCACAGTAATTCAAGTCTATGCCCCAACCACTGAGGCCGAAGAAGCTGAGGCTGATCGGTTCTATGAAGACCTACAACACCTTCTAGAACTAACACCAAAAAAAGAGGTCCTCTTCATCATAGGGGACTGGAATGCTAAAGTAGGAAGTCAAGAAATCACCGGGATAACAGGCAGGCATGGCCTTGGTGTACAAAATGAAGCAGGACAAAAGCTAATAGAGTTTTGCCAAGAGAACACGCTGATCATAGCAAACACTCTTTTCCAACAGCACAAGAAGCGACTCTACACATGGACATCACCAGATGCTCAATATCTAAATCAGATTGATTATGTCCTTTGCAGCCAAAGATGGAGAAGCTCCATACAGTCAGTCAAAACAAGACCTGGAGCTGACTGTGGCTCAGATCATGAGCTGCTTCTTGCAAAATTTTGGCTTACATTGAAGAACGTCGGGAAAACCACTAAACCACTCAGGTATGACCTAAATCATATCCCTGATGAATATACAGTGGAGGTGAGGAATAGATTTCAGGGATTAGACCTGATAGACAGAGTGCCTGAGGAACTATGGATGGAGGTCCGTAACATTGTTCAGGAGGCAGCAACTCAATCCATCCCAAAGAAAAAGAAATGAAAGGCAAGTGGCTGTCTGATGAGGCTTTACAAGTAGCTGAGGAAAGAAGGGAAGCAAAAAGCAAGGGAGAAAGGGGAAGATCTATCCAACTGAATGCAGAGTTCCAGAGAATAGCAAGGAGAGACAAGAAGGCCTTCTTAAATGAACAATGCAAGGAAATCGAGGAAAACAACAGAATGGGAAAGACTAGAGATTTCTTCAAGAAAATCGGAGATCTCAAGGGAACGTTTTGTGCAAAGATGGGCATGATCAAGGACAAAGAAGGCAGGGACCTCACAGAAGCAGATGAGATTAAGAAGAGGTGGAAAGAATACACAGTAGAACTATACAGGAAAGATCTTAATGTCCTTGATAGCCATGATAGTAATGTCCTTGATAGCCAAGATAGTGCGGTCACTGAACTTGAGCCGGACATCCTCGAGAGTGAAGTCAAGTGGGCCTTAGGAAGCATTAGTAACAACAAAGCTAGCGGAGATGACAGTATTCCAGCTAAGCTATTTAAAATCCTAAAAGATGATGCTGTTAAAGTGCTGCACTCAATATGCCAACACTCAGCAATGGCCGCAAGACTGGAAAAGGTCAGTTTACATTCCAATTCCAAAGAAGGGCAACACCAAAGAGTGTTCAAACTACCGCACAATTGCGCTCGTTTCACATGCCAGCAAGGTGATGCTCAAAGTCCTACAAGCTAGGCTTCAGCAGTATGCGAACCGAGAACTACCGGAAGTACAAGCTGGGTTTCGAAGAGGCAGAGGAACTAGAGATCAAATCGCCAACATTCGCTGCATCATGGAGAAAGCAAGGGAATTCCAGAAAAACGTCTATTTCTGCTTCATTGACTATGCTAAAGCCTTTGATTGTGTGGATCACAACAAACTGTGGCAAATTCTTAAGGTGATGGGAGTACCAGACCACCTTACCTGTCTCCTGAGAAACCTTTACGAGGGTCAAGAAGCAACAGTAAGAACCAGACATGGAACAACCGAGTGGTTCAAAATTGGGAAAGGAGTACAACAAGGCTGCATATTGTCACCCTGCTTATTTAACTTATATGCAGAGTACATCATGAGAAATGCCGGGTTGGATGAATCAGAGGTCGGAATTAAGATTGCCGGGAGAATGATCAACACCCTCCGATATGCAGACGATACCACCCTAATGGCAGAAAGTGAAGAGGATCTAAAGAGCCTCTTGTTGAGGATGAAAGAGGAGAGTGCAAAAGCTGGTTTGAAACTCAACATTAACAAAACGAAGATCATGGCATCTGGCCCCATCACTTCCTGGCATATAGAAGGGGAAGAAATGGAAGCAGTGACAGATGTTACTTTCTTGGGCTCCAAGATCACCGCAGACGGTGACTGTAGCCATGAAATTCAAAGACGCTTGCTCCTTGGGAGGAAAGCTATGGCCAACCTAGACAGCATAGTAAGAAGCAGAGACATCACCTTGCCGACAAAGGTCCGTCTAACCAAAGCTATGTTTTTCCCAATAGTAATGTATGGCTGTGAGAGCTGGACTATAAGGAAGGCTGAGCGCCGAAGAATTGATGCTTTCGAACTGTGGTGCTGGAGAAGACTCTTACGAGTCCCCTGGACTGCAAGAGGTCAAATCAGTCAATCCTAAAGGAAATCAACCCTGAGTGCTCATTGGAAGGACAGATGCTGAAGCTGAAGCTCCAATATTTTGGCCACCTGATGCGAAGAGAAAACTCCCTGGAAAAGACCCTGATGCTGGGAAAGACTGAAGGCAAAAGGAGAAGGGGACGGCAGAGGATGAGATGGCTAGATAGCATCACGGATGCAATGAATATGAACTTGAGCACGCTCCGGGAGAGAGCGCAGGACAGGAAGGCCTGGCGTGCTCTGGTCCATGGGGTCACGAAGAGTCGGACACGACTGAACGACTGAACAACAACAACAATTTGTCTATGTACCCTCAACCCTGTTTTATTGGTTACTGATGGTTTTATGGTATGATTTTATTGTTTTTTATCAGTGTTGCACCCCATTTTGGAATTATTTCATTTTATAAAGTAAATAAACCAAGAGCACCCCAAAGACTAGTAAACGCATGATGGCATAAGCTTGCGTGGACCAGGGCCCACGCCACCCGATGTCATCCGGAGTTGTCAGATACCGTAAGAAGAGCCCTGCTGGCTCAGACCCAGGGCCCATCTCGTCCAGCGTTCTGCCCACACAGTGGCCAACCAGCTGTCGACCAGGAACCCGCCAGCGGGACACGGCGCAGCAGCGCCCTCCCGCCCTGGACCCCCGGCAAGGGGGGGCCTGGGCTCACTGCCTCTGGGCGGCGCACGTCCGTCGGGCGGGGAGCCATCGAGAGCCCGGGCAGAGCGCGGCGGGTCTCTCGCCCTCCGCCCGCCGCGCGGCGCCAGAGCTGCGCCCGCCCGTGGGGGCGGTCGAGAGGGAGGCAGGGCCCGGCGCGGGCGCGGAGCAGCCGCCTTCCTCCCTGCCCGCCTCCGTCCCTTGCTCCGGGGGCGGCTCCAGCCCGGCGCTGACGCGGGAGGAGGAGGAGCGGGGGCGGCTGCGTGACGCGGGGCCGCCGTTGCTGTTGCTGGCCGAGCTGCCGGCCGGGAGAGGAGGAGGCGGGGCGAGGCGAGGCGAGGCGAGGCGGGGCGGACGGCACGCAGAGCCTGGCCGGCCATGCAGCGGCGAGCGCCCGCAACCCGGGCAGCCGCAGCCCCGCGCCGCTGAGCCGCCCCCGCGCCGCTGCAGCAGGAGCCCCGCGCCGCGCCTCCCGCCGCCGCTGCGCCGCCGCCCGCGCCCTGCTGGCCCTGCTCGCCGCCGGCCATGAACTTCCAGGGCGGGCCCGGGCAGAGCCCCGGGCAGCAGGGGCAGAGCCTGGCGGCGCCGGGCGGCCCATCGGGGCCGTCGCCGGGCGGCGCGCCGCAGCCGCAGTTCGGCCTCTCCAACTCGGCGGCCATCCGGGCCGAGATCGGGCGCTTCGAGTCGGTGCACCCCAACATCTACGCCATCTACGACCTCGTCGAGCGCGTCGAGGACCTCGCGCTCCAGAGCCAGATCCGCGAGCACGTCATCTCCATCGAGGGTGGGTGAGCCGCGGGCCGGCGGGAGCGCGCGCGGGGCCCTTCCCGGGCGCAGCTCGGCCCCGGCGCCGCGTCGGCCCGGGGGGCTCCTGGGGCCGCCCTCGACGGCGGGCGGGCGGAGCCACTCCGGCCCGCGCCTTCGCCCCCCGCCCGGCCGCCCAGGGCCCCGGGCAGGGCCCACTGCCCCTCTGGGCCAGTGCGGGAGGCGCGCTCTGGCTGTGTGCCCCTGCCGAGGCGGGCGGGCGGGGGGCTGGCCGCCGCGGCCTCTCGGGCCCCCCGGCCCAGGCTGGCTGCTTGCTCTGCTCGGTCTCCAGGACGCTGTGGGGCAGGCAGGATGCGGCGTAAGGCCACGCAAAGCCCGCCTGCAGCGGCTGCCGCTCCAGAGCCGCCCCCCCCCCGCATGTGTGTAGCGTCCCCCGCTGCTGATGCTGCTGCTACAGCAGAAAAGGAAGCTCCCGAGGGGGCGGGGGCGGGGGTTTATTGGCTCTGCAGAGAGCCTGTGATTAATCCCTCGCCAAATGTCGGCCGGCCGGCCGGCCTGCCTGCTACCGCATGCTTGGCAGTTGGCCTGCGTTAGTGGCACAGGCCCCCGCTTGCAAGAGACCCCTGGCGAAGGGCAGCAGCCTTGGGAGGCTGCGCTAAGCAAGATGCTCTCTTGCCGGATGCCCAGGAGGTGCTGTGGCACCCCCTGGCTCTGGCTCTCATGGACTGTGCCCTTCTTTCCCTGGCAGCCTAGTGGGGAAGGCGCCACCCATGGAACAACAGCCCCCCCTCCGCTTAGGCGTGCCTTGCCTCCCTGATGGCCAGAAGGGGATCATTTGGGGGCTGTGGGTCAGGGGATAGGAGCAGCAGCCTCTCTGGGAAAGGGCCACAGCATGCCCTTGCCTAGCCCCCCCCCCCATTTCAGGGGTCTTGTGTGTGGTGCTTGGTTTGATGTTCCTTCTGAGCCCCAGAAAACCTTTCTCTGAAATGGGGGGGCATCATGGGGTCCCCTGCAGCATTTTCCAGTTGGTATGTGTTTCAGCAGAAGCCCAGGCACAGGCAGGTTGGCTAGTCAATGTTGCAGGGGCTGAGAACTCTGTGTGCTGAGGGCAGAGAAGGAGGTACTGAGCAATAGCGAATGGCTGGTGGTGGAACGTTTAAAAGGTGCTGGGGCTCTGATTGCCTGAAAACTGCCTGTCCTGTCAACTCCTCCCTCTTGTCCAAGATGTGATGAGTCTGGCTTTGGCTGTAGAACGGCTATCTACATAAGTCCAGAGGCACCATTTTCGTGCTACATGCTCTAGGCCTGAGTCTTCAGTACTGAGGCTTGGCTCATGCTGTCTGGCCCTTCCCTGCGGGCAAGTCTGTGTTTCTCCTGGTGTAGCCCCGAGCATGGTGGCTCCTTCCTTCAGGCCTCTCCTCTCGGAAGGGCTCTGCTTGGGGGAAGGCTCGCGGTGCTTGGTGCTGTGCCCGTGGCGCCTGGCTCTCTCTCCGTTGGCTGGGCCTGCGCAGGAGGTTTTTGCCAGAGGGCAAACTTGGGTCTGCCTGGCCAGTGGCTCTCGGGGCACTGGGGATAGGCAGCAGTTCTGATGCTGGTGGGTCGGGATCCTGCTGTCCTTGAACCTGCCCGGCCCACAGTGCTGCTCCCTCACACTTGTCCCCTGTGGCTGATAACCCAGCAGCAGCAAGCGGGGGCCTGGCGGTGTGTGTGGGAGTTCGGGTGACATGCCGGAAGGAGGGGCTGGCATCATCTCGCGCCTGTCATCAGCCCGGGTGTGGATCTGCTCAGAAAGCTGCCCCGGGTCCTGCAGTGCGCCTGCGCCGTGCCGGCCACTTGGCAAGCTTGCAGTGCCATTTTCCCCTGTGCTGCTTGGTGGGCCATGCCGAGTGGTATTGTTTTTGCGGGGGGCGGGATGCTTGTGAAATGTGGTTCAGAGTGGGAGGGACTGGCAGGCACATGAAGTGTGGCCCCAGAGAGAGGGGCACAGAAAGCCCACTTGCACCTAGCTGGCTCAAGATGGAAGGGAAACCCTGTGAGGGAAGGCCCAAGGAGCTGGGCCAGGCATGCTCTGCCTGGAGAAGAAAAGCTTGGGGGTATTTTGGGCATCCAAGCCTGTTGTGTAGAAGGGGAGGCAGGTAGAATTGGAACCACAGGCATGCAGACTTCTGGCTTCTGCAGACAGTCTGTCATTGATGGGATGGTGGAGTGAGGGTGGTTCCTAATGCTACCCACCGCTGGGCAATCAGGAAGCTAGCAGCAGCAAGAGTGTAGCCGCTGTACTGGGGTGGGAACAGAAAGCTCTTCTGTTCCTGCTTCCTTCCTCTCCTTTTTTAAAAGTGGAGACCATGCACCTGTGCATGTGTGTATTTTCCCTGCGCACATCCTTCAGAGGGAAAAAGAGTTCTTGAGCAGGCATGTGGCAATGTTGGGCAAGCAGGGGGAGCCTTGCAAGAACCCTCCCCATTCTCTTAAAGGGCTTTGTGAGTTCTCCTGCAAGGGAGCAGGGGAGTGCCAGTTCTTTGCCAAAGTAAACTAAAGCACTGATGGGGACACATCAGGGAGCAGGGTGCTGAGTGTTCGAGATCCAAGGCTGGCCATATCCTAGGGCTTGTCAACCATGGTCTTAGGCACAAGATGTCCAGGGTTGGGTGGAGTGTCAGGTCCTGTATCGTTCTGTGTGCGTGGTTTTCTCTTTCCAATTCTAGACAGGGTATCCAAATGTGTTCTAGCTCACCCAGCCCACAGCTCTCACTATTGCAAGCCCTGAGTCCTTGTGTGTTACCTGCGCTTCTGGGCCATGATGTGTCTGACACTTGCCAGCTGTGTGTGTGTGGGGGGGGGGAGTTGCCTGTGACACCTTGGAAACTCTGAGTCCAGGCCTCAGTGGTCTGGTGGCCACTGTGTATCTGCCTTGTGCCAAGGTGGGCAGCTCAGCAGTTGCTCATGAAGAAGCTTGTAGTCCAGAAGCTGGTAGCCAGGTCGGGAGGCTGGGTGGTTACTGGAGCCAGCAAAGTGTCTGACCTCTAAGGCGAAACCTCCCCTTCCTGTGGCTCCCAGTAGCCTTCAGGAATTCCCTTCCTCAGCCCCATGGCCTCAGTAGACCTGACCTGCAGATGCTGGCTGGGTGTTCCCAGCTCTGGCATGGTGGCAGGAGCAGAACCTCTAGCGGTGGCCTCAGTGGTCCCTTCTTTGGTACGTTGCTTAGTTTTTAAGTGCTCTAGAAATAATGATTAGTACCTGAAAAGCCGCAAATGTATGTTGTATCCTGTACCTCTATACATCTTCACCAGATGTGACAATTTGTGTAGGACCAGAATGTCAGCAAAGTCCTGTGGAGCTTGGCTGCCACCATAGTAGCCAGGTGACACTTGCAGAAAGCTCATCTGCAGAGGGCAGAGGCCTGATTCACCCCCCCCGCCAGTGTTTGTCCCACTGCAACTGGTGTTTAGAGGTAGACAGCGCATAGTTAAATGATGGCATTTGCTGCCACACAATGTAGCGATGGCCACCCACATGGATGGCTTTAACAGGGGATTCATGGAGGAGACAGCTCCCAATGGCTACTCACCAGGTTGGCTGTGTGGATTCCAGTACTGGAGGTAGACTGTCTCTTATTGTCCGTCCTGATCTGCTCCTATCAATTCCTTTGAATGCTCAAGGGGCTGCATTGTGAGAGAGGGAGGGTGGAAATGTCTCCTTCCATGCCATGAAGAATTTTGTGAACCTCTGTCTTACCCACATTAAAAGAACTCAGTCGCACCAAACGCTGTGACCTTCCCTTGTAGGGGAGTTGCTCAAGCCGCTTGATGGTTTTGGTGTCCCCTTTTGCACTCTTTCCAGCTCTACAGTGTCTTTTTGAGATAGGACGGGCAGAAGTGTACACAGCATTCCAAGTGTAGCTGCACCATAGATCTGTATATAGATACCTGCTGTTATTTGATCCCTTTCCTAATGCTCCCTAACGTGGAATTTGCCTTTTCACAGGAGATGCAGACTGGGTTTTCATTGAGCTGTCCACTGTGACCCCAGGATCTCTTTCCTGGTGATCAGTCACTGCCAGCTCCGACACCCATCACTGAATACGTGAAGTTACGATTTTTTGAGCAAAGTAGCTCAATCCACAAAATCATAAATACATCAAAATATCAACCATGGTAACTTCCCTGAATTTAGGTTATTGTTGATTCCAACCGTTCCAATATCTAATAAATGAAAATCAAATATCTCAGATGCATTTAACTGTGTCCTGTCTTTCCCTTATATAATTAGTCAATTTATATTCTGTATCTCTCTCCCCCCCCGATTCCATTGGTACTGGGATCTTATTTGACCTCCGGTACTTGTTGAGGTGACCATTTTGGTTCGAGATATTTTTGTTTTGCAGTGCTTGTATATGTGAGGAAAAGCAGGAGAGGGTCTGCAAGATTCTGGCATTTAATCCACTTTTCTAACCTAAAGGATTTGTCATTTCAAGTCATTTTGTACAGTCTGTTAGGAATGAGCCAATATGCAGGTGATGCGCATGATTGTTGTTCAGTCGTTCAGTCGTGTCCGACTCTTCGTGACCCCATGGATCATAGCACGCCAGGCCTTCCTGTCCTGCGCTCTCTCCCGGAGCGTGCTCAAGTTCATATTCATTGCATCCGTGATGCTATCTAGCCATCTCATCCTCTGCCGTCCCCTTCTCCTTTTGCCTTCAGTCTTTCCCAGCATCAGGGTCTTTTCCAGGGAGTTTTCTCTTCGCATTAGGTGGCCAAAATATTGGAGCTTCAGCTTCATTATCTGTCCTTCCAATGAGCACTCAGGGTTGATTTCCTTTAGGATGGACTGATTTGACCTCCTTGCAGTCCAGGGGACTCGTAAGAGTCTTCTCCAGCACCACAGTTCGAAAGCATCAATTCTTCGGCGCTCAGCCTTCCTTATAGTCCAGCTCTCACAGCCATACATTACTACTGGGAAAACCATAGCTTTGATCAGACGGACCTTTGTTGGCAAGGTGATGTCTCTGCTTCTTACTATGCTGTCTAGGTTTGCCATAGCTTTCCTCCCAAGGAGCAAGCGTCTTTTAATTTCATGGCTACAGTCACCGTCTGCGGTGATCTTGGAGCCCAAGAAAGTAAAATCTGTCACTGCTTCCATTTCTTCCCCTTCTATATGCCAGGAAATGATGGGGCCAGATGCCATGATCTTCGTTTTTTTAATGTTGAGTTTCAAACCAGCTGTTGCACTCTCCTCTTTCACCCTCAACAAGAGGCTCTTGAGATCCTCTTCGCTTTCTGCCATTAGGGTGGTATCGTCTGCATATCTGAGGTTGTTGATAATTCTCCCAGCAATCTTAATTCCGACCTGTGATTCATCCAACCCGGCATTTCTCATGATGTACTCTGCATATAAGTTAAATAAGCAGGGTGACAATATGCAGCCTTGTCGTACTCCTTTCCCAATTTTGAACCAATCGGTTGTTCCATGTCTGGTTCTGACTGTTGCTTCTTGACCCTCATACAGGTTTCTCAGGAGACAGGTAAGGTGGTCTGGTACTCCCATCACTTTAACAATTTGCCACAGTTTGTTGTGATGCACACAATCAAAGGCTTTAGCGTAGTCAATGAAGCAGAAATAGACGTTTTTCTGGAATTCTCTTGCTTTCTCCATGATGCAGCGAATGTTGGCGATTTGATCTCTAGTTCCTCTGCCTCTTCGAAACCCAGCTTGTACTTCCGGTAGTTCTCGGTTCACATACTGCTGAAGCCTAGCTTGTAGGATTTTGAGCATCACCTTGCTGGCATGTGAAATGAGCGCAATTGTGCGGTAGTTTGAACACTCTTTGGCGTTGCCCTTCTTTGGAATTGGAATGTAAACTGACCTTTTCCAGTCTTGTGGCCACTGTTGAGTGTTCCAGATTTGTTGGCATATTGAATGCAGCACTTTAACAGCATCATCTTTTAGGATTTTAAATAGCTCAGCTGGAATACTGTCATCTCCGCTAGCTTTGTTGTTACTAATGCTTCCTAAGGCCCACTTGACTTCACTCTCGAGGATGTCCGGCTCAAGTTCAGGGACCGCACTATCATGGTTATCAGGGACATTCAGATCTTTCCTGTATAGTTCTTCTGTGTATTCTTGCCACCTCTTCTTAATCTCATCTGCTTCTGTTAGGTCCCTGCCTTCTTTGTCCTTGATCATGCCCGTCTTTGCACAAAACGTTCCCTTGAGATCTCCAATTTTCTTGAAGAGATCTCTAGTCTTTCCCATTCTGTTGTTTTCCTCGATTTCTTTGCATTGTTCATTTAAGAAGGCCTTCTTGTCTCTCCTTGCTATTCTCTGGAACTCTGCATTCAGTTGGGTATATCTTCCCCTTTCTCCCTTGCTTTTCGCTTCCCTTCTTTCGTGAGCTACTTGTAAAGCCTCATCAGACAGCCACTTGGCTTTCTTGCATTTCTTTTTCTTTGGGATGGATTTCGTTGCTGCCTCCTGAACAATGTTACGGACCTCTGTCCATAGTTCCTCAGGCACTCTGTCTATCAGGTCTAATCCCTGAAATCTATTCCTCACCTCCACTGTATATTCATCAGGGATATGATTTAGGTCATACCTGAACGGTTTAGTGGTTTTCCCGACGTTCTTCAATTTAAGACGAAATTTTGCAAGAAGCAGCTCATGATCTGAGCCACAGTCAGCTCCAGGTCTTGTTTTGACTGACTGTATGGAGCTTCTCCATCTTTGGCTGCAAAGGACATAATCAATCTGATTTCGATATTGACCATCTGGTGACGTCCATGTGTAGAGTCGCTTCTTGTGCTGTTGGAAAAGAGTGTTTGCTATGATCAGCATGTTCTCTTGGCAAAACTCTTTTAGCTTTTGTCCTGCTTCATTTTGTACACCAAGGCCATGCCTGCCTGTTATCCCGGTGATTTCTTGACTTCCTACTTTAGCATTCCAATCCCCTATGATGAAGAGGACCTCTTTTTTTGGTGTTAGTTCTAGAAGGTGTTGTAGGTCTTCATAGAACCGATCAACCTCAGCTTCTTCGGCCTCAGTGGTTGGGGCATAGACTTGAATTACTGTGATGTTGAATGGTTTGCCTTGGATTCGTACTGAGATCATTCTATCATTTTTAAGATTGTACCCCAGTACTGCTTTTCCCACCCTTTTGTTGACTATGAGTGCTACTCCATTTCTTCTAAGGGATTCTTGCCCACAATAGTAGATATGATGGTCACCTGAATTAAATTCGCCCATGCCTGTCCATTTGAGTTCGCTGATTCCCAAGATGTCGATGTTCAATCTTGCCATCTCATGTTTGACCACCTCCAGTTTACCTTGATTCATTGATCTGACATTCCAGGTTCCTAAACAATATTGTTCTTGACAGCATCGGATTTTCTTTTCACCACCAGACACATCCACAGCTGAGTGTCCTTTCGGCTTTGGCCCAGCCGCTTCACTCTTTCTGGCGCTACTTGGAAATACCCTCTGCTCTTCCCCAGTAGCATATTGGACACCTTCCGACCTGAGGGGCTCATCTTCCGGCGTCATCTCTTTTAGCCTTGTGATAGGTTCCATGGGGTTTTCTTGGCAAGAATACTGGAGTGGGTTGCCATTTCCTTCTCCGGTGCGCATGATACAGCACTCCAAACCCAAAACAAGCGACCACCAGTAGCGCAACACGATGCTAAACAAGCCACAGATAGAAGGTCTGTGGTTTCTTGAGCAGCTTCTGCTTGCACTGGGAGTGATCGGTCAGTGTACACCAGCACACTGCCTAGTTCCCAATCACCCATAATTTTTTAAAAACTGTGGGTATTGTGAGGTGTGAACCAGGCTACTGAGTTAAAGGAGGCTTACTCCCAGCAAAGTGAGTATCAGATTGCAGCCTTAATACAATTTCCCCAGAAATTAGTACACAGTGACCTTGTTTGTACATAATGCTAACCCATGGTTTATTTTACCCTTGGTTAACCCATTGTTTATTGCTCTATCCACGGTTTGTTTGGCAGATGATGGAACAAACTGTGGTTTATTTTCTCAATCCCTGGGTTGTTCGTTACCTTCCTCTTTTGTCCGCTCCCTCCCTGTATCCCAAATGTCTTTGCGGTGCTGTAGTACTGGTGTACAGAGCAGTATGGCTTCGGTTTTTCTTTTTGCCACTTGTGCCCACCACTTCTCTATTCTGGCAAAACATCCTATGAACACCCCATGGTTCTGGGTTCATATGTAATGACAATTTATGGTTTAAACAGCCCAACAGTAAATGATGGGTTCTCTTTCTGGATTGTTCATGGTTAACAAACCATGGTTTGTTAGAGCGGCTGGATTTGCACAGAATTCCAATAAATAAACAATGGGTTAGCATTATGTGCAAAGGAGGTCAGTGGGGAGTTACGGCTATATTTTCACATACGTTTCCATTTATAAAGGGAATAATTGGCTCTCCCAAATCTTGACCTCATTTGATCCTGTAACCTTTGCTGCCTACTTCTTTGTGTTTATAACTTAACAAATTCTTGCCATGTTAAGATGCCATATGTTCTTCGTTCCTCGTAGCAATTAACTTCTCAAAAGATTAATTCATATAGCTGAATTTTTTGGCTTTTTAATTTATCTGTATAAGATCTCAGCTGAAGAAATTCAAACCAGGGTGGGCTTTGATTCCTCATCTGGACTTAAACGTTATCATAAGATTGACCCTTCCTGGAAAAGATCCTGTATGGTGAAGACATTCTCCATGGCAAGAAGGAGCCCCATCCCCTTCACGTGCGCATGGGGGCGAGTTGGCTTTGCCTGCAGTAAGCTCCCCTCCTTGAAGAAGAAAAATAAAGCCCACCCCTGAGGACCTGTGGGGTGTTTTCTACTCAAGAGCTAGGTGGTGGTATGTGGCTCAGAGGGGCTTCTTTGCACAGGCAAGCCCCCCCCCCCCCGCACTACAGATGTCCTAGTCTCATAAGAACATAGAATCATAGAATAGTAGGGTTGGAAGGGGCCTACAAGGCCATCGAGTCCAACCCCCTGCTCAATGCAGGAATCCAAGTCAGCGCATCCCTGACAGAGTGCTGTCCAGCCTCCTCTTGAAGGCCTACAGTGTGGGAGAGCCCACCACCTCCCCAGGGAATTGGTTCCATTGTCGTATTGCTCTAACAGTCAGGAAGTTTTTCCTGATGTTCAGCCGGAATCTGGCTTCCTGTCACTTGAGCCCATTATTCCGTGTCCTGCACTCTGGGATGATCAAGAAGAGATCCTGGCCTTCTTCTCTGTGACAACCTTTCAAGGACTTGAAGAGCGCCATCATATCTCCCCTCAGTCTTCTCTTCTCCAGGCTAAACATGCCCAGTTCTTTCAGTCTCTCTTCATAGGGCTTTGTTTCCAGTCCCCTGATCAGCTTTGTTGCCCTCCTCTGAACCCTCTCCAGTTTGTCTGCATCCTTCTTAAAGTGTGGTGTCCAGAACTGGACACAGTACTCCAGATGAGGCCTAACCAGTGCTGAGTAGAGGGGAACTAGTACTTCCCAGGATTTGGAAGCTATGCTTCTATTAATGCAGCCCAAAATAGCATTGGCCTTTTTTGCAGCCACATCACATTGTTGGCTCATATTCAGCTTGTGATGCTGGATATAAGAAGAGCCCTGCTGGATCAGACTAAGGGTCTATCTAGTCCAGCATTCTGTTCACACAGTGGCCAACCTTCTGTCAACTGGGAACCCACAAGCAGGGCATGAGTGCAACAGCACTCTCCCACCCCCCACCCTGTGTTCTCCAGCAACTGGTGTACATAGGCTCACTGGTACTGAGGTACCACGTAGCCATCAAGACTAGTAGCCATTGATAGCCTTTTCCTCCAGGAATTTGTTCAACCTCCTTTTAAAGCCATCTGCATTGGTGGCCATCACTACATCCTGTGGTAGCGAATTCCACAGCTTAACTATGTGCTGTGTGAAGAAGGACTTCCTTTTATCTGTCCTGAATTTCCCACCAATGAGATTCATGGGATGACCTCAGGTTCTAATATTATGCAGAGGAGAAAAATGTCTCCCTATCCACATTCTCTACACCATGCATAATTTTGTACACCTCTACCATGTCTCCCCTTACCCTCCTTTTTTTCAGACTAAACAATCCCAGCTGTTGAAACCTTCCCTCATAGGGGAGTGGCGCCAGCCCCTTGATCATTTTAGTGGCCCTTTTCTGCACTTTCTCCAGCTCTACAGTATCTTTTTTTAGGTGTGGTGACCAGAGCTGTGCACAGTATTCCAAGTGTGGTCGCACCATAGATTTGTATAGGGACAGTATGATATGGGCAGTTTTATTCTCAATTCCTTTCCTAATTGTGCCTAACATGGAGTTTGCCTTTTTTACAGCAACCGCACACTGGGTTGACATCTTCATCGAGCTGTCCACCACAACCCCAAGATCTCTTTCTTGGTCGGTCACCGATCCCATCAGGTTATATTTGAAGTTCGGATTTTTTGCCCCAACGTGCGTCACTTTACATTGCTTACATTGAACCACATTTGCCATTTAGATGCCCATTCTCCCAGTTTGGATAGATCCTTTGGGAGCTCTTCACAATCCCTTTTTGTTTTAACCACCGTAAATAATTTGGTGTTATTGGCAAACTTGGCCGCTTCACTGCTCACTCCTAATTCCAGGTCATTTATGAACAGGTTGAAAAGCATTGGTCCTAATACAGATCCCTGTGGGACCCCACTATGTACATTTCTCCTGTACTGTCCTGAGCAGAAGCCCACGGGGGTCAATGTCAGGCAGCAAGAGGCAGGGCGGCAAGGAGTCGAGGCAGGAGTTGCAGCACCCGGGAGAGCTCCTAGCGAGCCGCTTCCAGGGACAAAGTCTGAGGCCAGACTGAAGCCTTTTATGCTACAGCCCCAGACTCCACCCTTTCCTTCAGAATGGAAGCCTTAAAAGGACAGGCTCTGGCTTGTAGCCTAGCACTCCTCCGTCTCCCCAAGGGTTTGTGCCTGGCATGCTGCTGGCGTTGGCACACTGGCTCCCTGGAATGTGGGGCTCTTGTAGATGAGGGTGCTGGTCCGGTGCTAGAGCTGGGCTCAGGGGTCTCTGGCAGCGCTGCAGTGGTGCTTAACCCTCGAGTTTCCTCTGCTGGCACCACTGGATCTTCAGCTTCAGAGTCCATGTCACTGCTGGACTCCCGGGTCGTGACACCATCCCCCTCTTCATGGACCTCCTCCAATGGGCCTGGCTTATTTGGATAATGCTTGTAGAACTGCCTTACCAAGGCTGGAGCATGCACATCGACAACATTTCCCCCCGAATGATCTTCAGGCTGGTAGCCCTTCCCGTCTGTTAACTACTGTAAACATCCCCTACATACTCGTGAATCCAGGATCTGGGAAACTTCATATTCCTCCTGCCCCTCAACCATTAATGGAGGTGGCGGTGGCTGGTGCCTGTCAGGGTCTGTACTTGGGGCTGCTGGTACCAGGAGAGATTGATGAAACACTGGTTGAATGTTCATGTTTGATGGGAGCTGGAGCCAGTAAGCGACAGGGTTGATTACCTTAAATTCAGGAAATGGCTCTATGTACTTGTAATCAATTTTACTGGAGGGACGTTCTGTTGACTGGTAGACAACCACACTTCATTGCCAACCTTGAGAGGGTTCCCAGCCTGCCATTTACAGTCAGCATGATTTTTATACGCATCTTTGGCATGATTTGGCTGGTCCCGAAAGTCTTCTGGGATAGCTTTGAGTTCTGACAGAAAGGCATTAGCGGCAGGGACATTGGTGGAGGATGTGACATCAGGAAAATAACAAGGCTGGAAGCCATAAATGGCAAAAAAAATGAGTGCTGAGCTGAAGAATGAATTGCGCTGTTTTAGGCAAATTTGGCTGTAGCCAACAGGTCTGCCAAGTTGTCCTGCTGATGTGATAACACTGCAGATATTGCTCCAGTGTTTGGTTAGTTCTGTCCATCACTTTGAGGATGATAAGCCGATGACAGATGAACACGGATGTCTAGTAGGTGACATAAAGCTCTCCAGAATTTCAAGGTAAACTGCCCCCCCGATCTGATATAAAATGAGCGGGAAGTCCATGCAGACTAAAAATGTGAAGGAGTAGGGAGGCAGTTTCTTGGGCACTCGGGGATCCCGGATATGGAATGAAGTGGGCCATTTTTGTGAAAGTATCAACAGTTACAAAAGTGGTTGTGAATTGTTGGGAGGGAGGGAGATCTGTGATGAAATCCATTGTCAGCATTTGCGAGGGTCCTGTTGGTGTGGATAGAGGTAGTAACAATCATTCAGGCTTTCCAGTATGATCTTTAGATGTGCAGCAGGTCTCGCATGTCCCCACATAATTTTGCACTGTCGACTGCATTTGGGGCCACCAGAAGGTTTGTGAGAGTTGCCGAAGTGTCTTATACACCCCAACGTGTCCTGCTGGTAGGGAGTCATGGCAAAGTTGCAACACCTGCTTCCTTGCCAGCCCAACAGGAGCATGGAACTGAGAATTTCAGTAGAGTCGACTCTGTATAACTGCAAAGCCTGGAGGGGCTTGTCCCTCCTGTGGTTCCTTAAGCCATGCAAAGGCATATGGATCCTTTTTCTGATGAGAATAAATGAGTTCTATGAGCTCAGGGTCTTCCACTGTGGCTGAAAAATGTTCAGGTTTCAGGATAGGTGCACGGATGTCTGGTTGCTTTCCCTTAATATATTCTGGTTTGCGGGATAAGGCATCTGCTCTCCTGTTTTGTGAACTGGGTATAGAGGTGATTCAAAAACTGAAATGGGAAAAGAAAAGTGCCCAACATATCTGGTGCTGAGTGAGCTTACATGCGGTCTGTGAGTGTTCTAGGTCCTGATGGTCAGTGAGTGTCACGTTTCTTCATCCTCTCCCTTGGCAATCAACACACTCCAAGATACCAGGCTTCAGGCTCACTACTTTGTTAGTTAACGACCAAGTTCCTTACAAAGGCAAATCCTCGGAAACTCTCAGGCTACGAAGGAAACAGCTACTCCACCCAGTTACAAATACCAGTAGAGGAGCCGAAGTGGAAGTTAGAGAAGTCGCCTGCAGTTTGAACAAGAGCTTCCCGGCCAGGCTAGCCTAGGGGGCATGCCCCTCCCTTACAGTGGCTCCTGCCTAGTTGGGCTATCACACATGGCCAACCTGGAGGAGCGCCTGAGCTCCGCCTCTGACTTTTCCCGCTTCGCTCTGCGACAGACCCGAGCATCCCTCAAGTCACACCCTGCACTCTCCTCCTCCCCCGAGACCTGGGCCCTCATGGGGGGGGCTTCAGGCCGAGCCATCTGCGTGCCAAGGTCTTGAGAAGAAGGCCTTGCCATGTCTGAGCTCGCTGGGGAGGGAGCTTCCCTGGTTCTGGCTGTTCCCATTCTGAGTCTGCTAACTGTGTCCACGCGCTCAGATCCATTCCTGACAGCGAGGACCAAGCGTGGGTGCCTCCGGGTGCCGGTGTCAGGCCCCAAAGGCAGCTTTTAGGCCCATGCGTTCCATTTCCCATGCCGTATAATTCTGCTCAGGGGGAGTCACATTCCGAGAGAAATAAGCACAGGGATGTGGAGGGCCTGTGAGTGTCGCCTGTGGAGATAGAATGGCTCCTACAGCTGCATTTGAGGCATCTGTTTCCACTGAGAACTGCAGTTGTGGATTGGCATGGGCCTTGGTAAATTGCTGCTTCAGCTGGTCAAAGGCATGTTGGGCTTGGAGGTTCCATTTGAATGGCTGATGGACTTCCAAGAGTTCGGTCAAGGGGGCTGAAATAGCAGAGAAGCCCTTGATATACTGATGATAATAATTGGCAAAGCCAAGGAAACGTTGTGTGTCATTACGTGTATTTGGGGCCTTCCAATCCAAGAGAGCTTGGATCTTAGATGCATCCATCTGGACACCTTGAGGGGGAATCACGTGAACCAAAAATTCTACAGTGGTCAGATCAAATGCACATTTTTCTAATCTGGCATATAGATGATGATCCTGAAGTCACAACAGAACTTTCCTGATGTGTTGTATACGTTGCTGGGGTGTCTCAGAGTAGACCAAGATGTCATCCAAGTAAATCACCACAAACCGGTCTAAGATATCACGGAATACATCATTCATAAAAAGTGGGAAGGCAGCTGGTGCACCGCACAGTTCCGAAGGGAATAACCATATATTCAAAGTGCCCCTAATGGGTTCTGAGGGTGGTCTTCCATTCATCTCCTTCTTCGATGCGTAGCAAATTATATGCCCCTTGGAGGTCCAATTTCGTAAATGTCATGGCTGTCCCCAGTCTCTCAAAGAACTCAGGAATTAATGGCAGCGGTTAGCAATTTTGGGTAGTGATAGCATTCAGGGCATGATAATCATTGCAGAGGCATAGTTCTCCACACTATTTTTTTACAAAGAGCACTGGGGCAGCGGCTGGGGAAGTAGAAGGGTGGATAAAGCCCTGCCTGAGATTCACAGAATTATAGAATCATAGAGTAGTAGGGTTAAAAGGGGCCTATAAGAATAGAGTCCAACCCCTTGCTCAATGAAGGAATCCAAGTCAGAGCATCCCTGACAGATGGCTGTCCAGCTTCATCTTGAACGCCTCCAGTGTGGGAGAGCCCACCGCCTCCCTAGGGAATTGGTTCCCTTGTCATATTGCTGTAACAATCAGGAAGCTTTTCCTGATGTTCAGCCAGAATCTGGCTTCCTGTAATTTGAGCCCAGTATTCCGTGTCCTGCACTCTGGGATGATCGAGAAGAGATCCTGGCCTTCCTGTCTGTGGCAACCTTTCAAGGACTTGAAGAGCGCTATCCTATCTCCCCTCAGTCTTCTCAAGGCTAAACATGCCCAGTTCTTTCAGCCTCTCCTCAAAGGGCTTTGTTTCCAGTCCCCAGGTCATCTTCCTTTGCCTTCCTCTGAACCCTCTCCAGCTTGTCTGCATCCTTCTTAAAGTGTGGTGCCCAGAACTGGACACAGTACTCCAGATGAGGCCCAACCAGTGTTGAGTAGAGGGGAACTAGCAGTTCATGTGATTTGGAAGCTATACTTCTATTAATGCAGCCCAAAATGGCATTTGCTTTTTTTGCAGCCACATGACATAGTTGGCTTGTATTCAGCTTGTGATCTTCAACAATTCCAAGATCCTTCTTGCTTGTAGTATTGTTGAGCCAAGGATCCCCCATCTTGTAACGGTGCATTTGCTTTCTTTTTCCTAGGTGCAGAATTTGGCATTTATCCCTATTCAGTGTCATTCTGTTGTTTTCTGCCCAGCGCTCCAGTCTATCAAGATTACTTTGAATTCTGTTTGTCTTCCAAAATATTACCTATCCCGCCCAATTTTGTGTCATCTGCAAATCTGATCAGCATTCCCTGCACCTCCTCCTCCAAGTCATTCATAAAAATGTGGAAGAGCACCGGGCCCAGGACTGAGCCCTGCGGTACCCCACTCGTTACCTCTCCCCAGTTTGAGAAGGTCCCATTGATAAGCACTCTTTGAGTCCGATTCTGTAGCCAACTGTGGATCCACCGGATTGTTGTTTCATCTAGCCCACTTTGAGCTAGTTTGCTCATCAGAATATCATGGGGCACTTTGTCGAAAGCTTTGCTGAAGTCGAGGTATATGCTGTCTACAGCATTCCCACGGTCCACAAGGGAGGTTACTTGATCAAAAACTGAGATCAGAGTTGTCTGGCAGGACTTGTTTTTGACAAATCCATGTTGGCTTTGAGTAATCATGGCATTGTTTTCAAGGTGCTTACAGATGGATTGCTTTATAATCCACTCCAGAATTTTCCCAGGGACTGATGTCAGACTGACTGGTCTGTAGTTCCCAGGTTCCTCCTTTTTACCCTTTTTGAAGATAGGGACCACATTAGCCCTCCTCCAGTCATCTGGCACTTCCACCGTCCTCCATGATTTCTCAAAGAGAATAGACAGTGGTTCTGAGAGTTCTTCTGCCAGTTCCTTTATTACTCTAGGATGCAGTTCATCTGGCCCTGGAGATTTGAATTCATTCAAAGTAATTAGGTGTTCCTTGACCATATTCCTATCGATCTCAAGCTGCAATCCTGCCCCTTCAGCCTGTACTTCACCTTTGCCAGGGTGATGAGAGACTCTCTTTTGGGAGAAGACTGAGCCAAAGTAGGAATTGAGCACTTCTGCCTTTTCCTTGTCATCTGTTATCATTTTGCCATCCTTATTTATTAGCTACCATTTCTTTCCTCTGTCTTTTAGTATGCACTTATCTGAAGAAAGCCTTTTTGTTGCTTATAGCTTCCCTTGCTAACCTCAGCTCGTTCTCAGCTTTAGCCTTCCTGACCACTCCCTGCAATTCTGTGCTACCTGCCTGTACTCTTCCTTTGTCACTTGGCCTTCTTTCCAGTTCCTGTACGTGTCCTTTTTTTGTTTTCAGGTCATCTCTAAGCTTTTTGTGAAGCCACATTGGCTTCTTCTGTTGTCTTCCACCTTTTCTTCTTGTTGGAATTGTTTGTAATTGTGCCTTTACAATTTCCTTTTTAAAAAACTCCCACCCATCTTGGATTCCTTTTCTCGCTGGAGTTGCTTGCCGTGGGATCTTACTGATCATTGTTCTGAGTTTATGAAAGTTGGCTTTCCTAAAATCCAGGGTACGTACTTGGCTACACTCAGCTTTTGCTTCCTTTAGAACCAAAAACTCAAGTATAACATGGTCACTTTCCCCCAGAGTTCCCATAACTGCTACTTTATCCACTAAGTCCTCTCTCTTGGTTAGGCTGAAGTCAAGGATAGCCAATCCTCTAGTTTCTTCCTCCAATTTCTGTAGGAGGAAGTTATCCGCCACACAAGTCAGGAATTTCCTGGAGGGGCCATGATATGCAGAATTATTTGAGCTTCAGCTTCAGTATCTGTCCTTCCAATGAGCACTCAGGGTTGATTTCCTTTAGGATGGACTGATTTGACCTCCTTGCAGTCCAGGGGACTCATAAGAGTCTTCTCCAGCACCACAGTTCGAAAGCTTTAATTCTTTGGCGCTCAGCCTTCCTTATAGTCCAGCTCTCACAGCCATACGTTACTACTGGGAAAACCATAGCTTTGATTAGACGGACCTTTGTCGGCAAGGTGATGTCTCTGCTTCTTACTATGGTGTCTAGGTTTGACATAGCTTTGCTCCCAAGGAGCAAGCGTCTTTTAATTTCATGGCTACAGTCACTGCCTGCGGTGATCTTGGAGCCCAAGAAAGTAAAATCTGTCACTGCTTCCATTTCTTCCCCTTCTATATGCCAGGAAGTGATGGGGCCAGATGCCATGATCTTGGTTTTTTTAATGTTGAGTTTCAAACCAGTTTTTGCACTCTCCACTTTCAGTCTCAACAAGAGGCTCTTATATCCTCTTCGCTTTCTGCCATTAGGGTGGTATCGTCTGCGTATCTGAGGTTGTTGATAATTCTCCTAGCAATCTTAATTCCAATCTGTGATTCATCCAACCCGGCGTTTCTCATGATGTACTCTGCATATACATTAAATAATGCATCTCCTGCGGGGTCCCCTGTGATTCTTCCTCTGCAGGCTGTCCTCCAGTCTCATCCTCAAGTACCTGGAATCAGTTCCACAGCTCCACTGCTTCCACTGGTGCAGAGTGGGGTCTAGATCTTCTGCTCCGAACTGTCACCCTTTTCCAAGGAGTATCCTCTACTTCATTTTTCCTCGCCTTGGTATTTTCCTCTTCTGCCTCAGCTTGCTGTTGCTCTTCTAGCTCCTGTACTTTGCTTTGCTGCTGTAGTTCTACCATCCTGTCTAAGAACTCTTCATCTTCTCCCATTCCCTGGAGGGTTGACATTTGCCTCTCCAGTCTTCTTACATTTTCTTCCAGCAGTGTGCTCAACTTGCACTTGTTACATGTGTAGGCTATGTTGATCTCAGGCAAGAAAACAAACATTGCACAGACCTTGCAGGTCACCTCCACTGGAGAGGCTTGTCCTTCTGTAGTCTCTGTTACCTTTATCTTTCTTGCTTTTTGATTGTACTGGGATAAGCCTGTGCTTTGGCCTCTATTCTCTAGAGGTTAGCCACCGAGATCCACTGGTATGGAAGTGTGTGATACAAGAACATGAAATTTTTAAAAAAAATTGTTAGGGGCCTCCCCCTTGACCTCCCCCACCAAACTCCTGTTTGCTCTCCCTGTTTACTCACTCTGATTGCTCACTCTCTGGGAGCTTGCTTGCTTGTGTAGCCCCTAGAGCAGCTGGAGCAGCTTCCTCTGCTCTGCTCAGCTAGGAGGCAGGAAACAGACTGAAACTTCCTGCTGGGAGTACTCAGGCCATGCCCCCTCAATTCATTTGGAGTTCTCAGGAGCATATGGTGAGCACACAGCAACTCAAAATGGAAAGTCCCCTGGGCTTAACTCCAGCCTAGTCACCACTTTGCTTTTGCCTCCTCTTCCACCTCAACTCCCCTGTCAAACTCCTGTTTGCTTTCCCTTTCGCTCACTCTGATCTCATCAATGAAGTCCCAAAGGGCTGCAAGTTCAGGTTCAGACAAGGAATAAGAGGTGTCCTGTTGGTATCTTAGCACCAGGAATCAGATCAATGGCCCAGTCATATGGCGGATGTGGTGGTAAAGTGTTAGCTTCTGTGGGGCTGATGACATCCTGGAAATCATTGTACTTTTCTGGGAGTGAAGGGCTTGGTGAAGGAACTGGTGTTGTCGTCATAGTAGCCATAGCCAGTGCTAAACAGTGTTGACGGAAGCGAGATGAGTTGAAAACTGAGGCGCAGCCCTTCCAGGAGATGGATCGGTCATGTAGAGCCAGCCAGGGAATCCCTAACACAACAAGTGGGAAGTGAGGAATCTGAACCACATTGAAGACCAGCTTCATTGAAGACCACCCACATTGAAGACCTCTGCCCTTGGGTCCTCATTTCCAGTCTCCTGGTTTCTCGTGTGATAGGGCCCGGGACAAACAGTCTTCCTTCAATCACCTCTAGGGCAATCAGGAGATCTTCAGGCTTGGTAGGCTGGCATGCATAGTCGTAGTTGTCTCATCGGCAAAATTACAAGATGCTCCCAAGTCTACCATGGCAGCAGCCACTGGGAGCCACCAGGCAAGCGCAGGGCCACCACCAGGGCCAGGTGAGTGCCACTTCCTGAATCCCTGGAACATCGTCCAGGACAGTGAGCCTTCATGTAGCAGGGGCAATAGCATTTGCCGTCTTGCTGGCATGTGAGTCTTTATGTGGGCAAACACTGGCAAAATGCTCATCCTCCTCACAGTATAGACAAGAGGCCCAGCTGTTGACAGCGGTATTTTTCTACACAGTCTGTTCTATACAGCACCCCCTTGGACCCACATCCAGCTCAAGGGGTGGTGCAGGTACCTGCAGGTGGTTCCAAGAGAGAACCAAGGCGTCCTTCGATCTGGAGACAGGTATTAATCAGGTTTGGAAAAGTCCTAGGTGTATCAGCTTGGGCCAGCTCATCCAAGACCTCCACCCTCAGGCCTTCCCAGAACTGGTCAACAAGGGCCGCTTCATCCCTGTTCAAGTCGTATGCCCACAGGTGAAAGGAGTTGGCATATTCTAGGACTGAGCTGGACCCTTGTTGCAAGCGCCGAATGTGACAATTAGTAGTTTCTGCCTTCAGTGGGTCCTCCAATGCTTGCTTCATCTCAACTGTGAATTCGGAATGGCTGTTCAGGAGGGTACTTTTCGGCGCCAGGTGAAGACCTTTTTATTTTCCCAGGCATTTTAGCATTTTAGCTTTCTAAATTTTTATCTTTGCTGTTTTAAATCTGTATTTTAAACTCCTGCACTGCTGCTAGGTTTTATTGTGGTTGTATTGTTATATTGTGGTTTTACTGTTCTGTATATTTTAAATTGTTTTATTGTGTGTTGCTTGGATTTAATTTTTGTGAACCGCCCAGAGAGCTTCAGCTATTGGGCGGTATAGAAATGAAATAAATAAATAAATACTGGCCTGTAATATATATGGTGCAGTCCATCTAGTAGCATTCCCTGTCAGCATGGTCATTAGGAGAGTCCTGAGGTCGGAGTTCCATATAGAGTTCACATTACTTCCATACTTCCATTAGTTAGAAGAGGGCTAGAAAGGGAACGAAAAATACTCTGGGTGAATGACTGGCTACGAAGGTGGTACCAACGAGAGAGATTTGGATTCATAGAATCATAGAATAGTAGGATTGGAAGGAGCCTACAAGGCCATCGAGTCCAACCCCCTGCTCAATGCAGGATTCTGGGACCACGGGCTATAGTTCCTGGAAGATGGGCTGCTGGCAAGGGACAGGTTGCACCTCACAAAGGATGGGAAGAATGTGTTTGGCCACAGCATGAAGAACTTCGGCAGGAGGGCTTTAAACTGAATCCTACGGGGAAGGGAGATGTAAAGTTGGGGGTAACTGTGGACATAGGTGCATGCACTGCAACGGAGAGAACAGCTCTAATAGCACCCAATAATAGTCTTCAGACACACGTAGGAAGAAAGTCAGACTATGAAGCATATGGTCTTCGATGTCTACATACTAATGCCCAGAGTAAGGGAAACAAACAGAACGAACTCGAACTCTTAATACAGGAGGGAAATTATGACTTGATAGGTATAACTGAGACTTGGTGGGATGACTCTCATGACTGGAATACAGCAATTGAAGGATATAACTTGTTCAAAAAGAACAGGAGAAATAGAAAGGGAGGTGGGGTCGCACTGTATGTGAAAAGTACATATCTCTGCACAGAAATACAGGAGGATGAGCTTGGTAGCCCCATCGAGAGCATCTGGATCAAAATAAATGGAGCAAAGAGTAAAAGGAACCTGGTGGTCAGAGTCTACTAGCGGCCACCCAATCAAGGAGAAGAAAAGGTGGAAGACAACAGAAGAAGCCAATGTGGCTTCACAAAAAGCTTAGAGATGACGTGAAAACAAAAAAGGACACATATAGGAAGTGGAAAGAAGGCCAAGTAACAAAGGAAGAGTACAGGCAGGTAGCACAGAATTGCAGGAATGGCATCTGGAAGGCTAAAGCTGAGTTCAAAGAGGAATGCTAAAAGTAACAAAAAAATTCTTCAGATACATGCATAGTAAAAGATAGAGGAAAGAAATGGTTGTTCAACAATTAAATAAGGATGACAAAATGATAACAGGTGACAAAGAAAAGGCAGATGTGCTGAATTCCTACTTTGGCTCAGTCTTCTCCCAAAAGAGGGTCTATGACCCCCCTGGCAAAGGCGAAGTACAGGCTGAAGGGGCAGGATTGCAGCTTGAAATCGATAGGCATATGGTCAAGGAGCACCTAATTACTTTGAATGAGTTCAAATCTCCAGGGCCAGATGAACTGCATCCTAGAGTCATAAAGGAACTGGCAGAAGAACTCTGAGAACCGCTGTCTATTCTCTTTGAGAAATCATGGAGGACGGGAGAAGTGCCAGATGACTGGAGGAGGGCTAACGTTGTCCCTATCTTCAAAAAGGGTAAAAAGGAGGAACCTGGGAACTACAGACCAGTCAGTCTGACCTCAATCCCTGGGAAAATTTTGGAGCAGAAGATAAAGCAATCCATCTGCAAGCACCTTGAAAACAATGCAGTGATGACTCGAAGCCAACATGGATTTGTCAAAAACAAGTCCTGCCAGACAAATCTGATCTCATTTTTTGATCAAGTCACCGCCCTTGTGGACCGTGGGAATGCTGTAGACATCATATACCTCGACTTCAGCAAAGCTTTTGACAAAGTGCCCCATGATATCCTGAAGAGCAACTCTTCAAGTACTTGAAATGTTGTCACAGAGAGGAAGGCCAGGATCTCTTCTCGATCATCCCAGAGTGCAGGACACGGAAGAATGGGCTCAAGTGACAGGAAGCCAGATTCCGGCTGAACATCAGGAGAAACTTCCTGACTATTAGAGCAATACGACAATGGAACCAATTACCTAGGGAGGTGGTGGGCTCTCCCATGCTGGAGGCGTTCAAGACGAGGCTGGACAGCCACCTGTCAGGGATGCTCTGACCTGGATTCCTGCACTAAGCAGGGGGTTGGACTCGATGGCCTTGTAGGCTCCTTCCAACCCTACTATTCTATGATTCTATGATTGTGCTAGGAAGCTGGGGAATAGGGCGCGGTCTCCTGAAAACGTACCTGGACATCTTACTGGACACTTTCCCCGTGGGGGCACAGGGGCTGCTGTAGTAGTGGGAACTTTCCTTGGTGTGTCACTGTTTTTGGATGTCCACATAGCAGCTTGAACTGGTGCAGCATCCATCCTGTGTCAGTGGGTTGGAGCAAGATGGCCTGTCCTGTTCTGAGCAGAAGCCCACGGGGGTCAATTTCAGGCAGCAAGAGGCAGGGCGGCAAGGAGTCGAGGCAGGAGTTGCAGCACCCGGGAGAGCTCCTAGCGAGCCGCTTCCAGGGACAAAGTCTGAGGCCAGACTGAAGCCTTTTATGCTACAGCCCCAGACTCCACCCTTTCCTTCAGAATGGAAGCCTTAAAAGGACAGGCTCTGGCTTGTAGCCTAGCACTCCTCCGTCTCCCCAAGGGTTTGTGCCTGGCATGCTGCTGGCGTTGGCACACTGGCTCCCTGGAATGTGGGGCTCTTGTAGATGAGGGTGCTGGTCCGGTGCTAGAGCTGGGCTCAGGGGTCTCTGGCAGCGCTGCAGTGGTGCTTAACCCTCGAGTTTCCTCTGCTGGCACCACTGGATCTTCAGCTTCAGAGTCCATGTCACTGCTGGACTCCCGGGTCATGACACCTTCACTGGGCGAATTTATCATTTATTCCTACTCTCTGCTTTCTGTTCTTTAACCAGTTACTGGTCCATAAGAGGACCTGACCTCTTATCCCATGACTGCTAAGTTTGCTCAAGAGTCTTTGGTGAGGGACTTCGTCCAAAGCCTTTTGGAAGTCCCAGGTAAACAATGTCTACTGGGTCACCCCGTCTGCATGTGTATTGACATTCTCAAAGAACTCTAAAAGGTTAGAGAACTTTGGCTATTGGGCGGTATAGAAATGAAATAAATAGTAAGGCAGGACTTAGCTTTGCAGAAGCCATGTTGATTCTTTTTTACCAGAGCTTGTCCTTCTATATGCTTACTAATTTTATCTTTAATGCCTTCAACTAATTTACCTCGAACAGGTGTTAAGCTAACCAGCCTGTCTCAAGTTCTTTGTCTCCTGGAATCCCACTGCCAAGTTCTTAAGCGGCACACAAGCAGCCCAAACAAACCATGCAACCCAGGGGGAAGCATTTATGTGATGTGCATCTTTGCAAATCAGGAAGAGTATGAGGAGGCTGTAGTGCAGAGACCTTAATTATGCAAGGGAAAGGTAGACTTCTGTGGCTGGGGGGAAAGGAGTTCATTCCCAAACTGTCTGTCCCTGTACTGCTTGCAAAGCAAAATACAACCTGTGCCAAGAAATGCTGGCATTGAGAAGCTTTCTCCTTCTGAGGTTTAGGCATTCCCAGGAACCTGAGGAGTCCCGTAAATGCAAGGCAGCTTTCAGAGCAGGCACCAGAATGGTGGGACAGATGAAGAGTCGAGCAGGGAGGCAGAGCAGGCCTTACGCAAGGGTCAGCTCCTCTGCACTGAAGACAGATGCAAAGAATTAATTTGGCTACTCTGCAGTCTTCTTATCCTCCTTTAGTACTCCTTTAACTCCATTGTCATCATATAGACCAACTGCCTCCCTAGCCATTTTCCAGCTTCTGAAGTATTTAAATATTTTTATTTTATTTTAATGTTTGGTCTTAATGCTGTTAGCAATATGCTCCTCAAAATTCTGTTTGCATCCTGTATTGTCTGCTTGCATTTCTTTTATGCAAGTTTATGTTCCTTTTTGTTCCCTATGTTCACGTGACATTTCTGTTTTCTGAGGGAAGCATTCTTCTCCCTAATTCCTTCCTTGATGCTGCTCATTTGTGATACTGCAGGCCTCTTGAACTTGGCAGTACCTTTCCTGATGTTCTAGCTGGGCTTCTAACCCCGATCATTCTGGAGAGATCTGAGATCTTTTCCTTTCAGCTTTCTTCTTACCAGTCCCCTCATTTTAGAGATGGTTCCTCTTTTGAAGCCAAACGTGGCTGTGTCGGACTTCTGGGCAATTTCTAGCTTTCAAATAAATTGAATCTGATAGCACTGTGGTCACTGTTTCCAGTCGGTTCGAGAACGCTCACATCTTGTACTTGGTCACCCTTCCCCAACCTGGTGCCCCCCAACTGTTTTGGACTACAACTCCCAGAATTCCTGATCATTGGCCATGCTGGCTGGGGCTGATGGGAGCTGAACACCTAAACACCGGGAGAGTGCCAGGTTGGGGAAAGCTGCCCTAATTCCTGGGCACCACTCAGGATTAAGTCCAGAGTTGCCTCCCTTCTGGACAGATCAATGACCAGTCGCTCCAGGGCGCAGCTGTTTGGGTAACTAGGCAGAGCTGGACAATCTGGCAGCCTCCAGAAGTTTGGGAATGCAACTACCATAAGCTCTAGCCAGCTTGGCCAGTGGCCAGGGATTCTGGGAATTGTAGTCCAAAACATGAGGGAGCACCAGATTGCCTATTCAGAACTAGAAATCTTACCTCTTTGTCCTGATTGGAATTCGCATATATCCAGTCTATGTGAGTGCAGCTGAAGTCACCCATTACTGCAAGCCTTTTTCATTTATTTATTCTTATTTGTAGCCACATCTTTCCACAGTTGCTCAAGGCAGCTCACAATATCGATTAAGTTTTATTAAAAAAGCTATTAAGGATAAACACTAAAGTGAGTATTAGACCACCACCACCACCAAAGCCACCATTGTGTGGTCCCTCCTCCTCCTAACCCTGGGTACCCCTGGGCACCTCCCTTGGCACCAGCTGAGGCCAACTGCCAGTCCGGATACTTACAATTTGTTTAAACATTTTAGTTTGGAGGCCAGGCACCCTGCAAAGCAAAGATTTGTCCGGTGTCATGCACCTGTGATGCAACTAATAGGTTTCATTTTGCCTATGCCTGCTTTAATAGTAACCAATAAACCATAATATTTAAAAAGCTCTGTGGCTTTCCATGGCCCTGGTTGTGGCCCTGCTTGCTGCTGCCCTCTGATTGCCCGTGCAGGGCTGCCGAGTCATGTGCAGGATTGCTCTGTCTGAACGTGGCAGAGCCCAGGTTGTTGGGGTGTTTCTTGCAGCATCCTTTGTGCTGTTGGGGGCCTTGAGGTGGCTGGTGTGGGGCTGGGCCTCTGCCTGGGGAGTGCATGTGTTTTGAGAGGACAAGCTGCTGGTCCTGGCCCTTCCAAGCACCCTCTGCCTGCTTCCACATGAGTGCCTGCATCTCTCAGCCATGTGCAGTGTTTTGGGGGGGGGGCAGTTCCTGGCATGTTGGGGGTGGGCGGGCTTCTTCTGTCCCAGGGGCCTCCTTTGCTATTCTCAGATATCACCATTTATTGTGCCACTAGCAAATCACATGGTAATTTAGGGGGTTCTCTTGCTTTTGCCATCTGGTTTCCAAGCAACAGAAGGCACCACAGCCACATTTTCAAGATTTTCTGTAAAACCAAGATGGGGGTGGTAGAAGGGAAGAGAGAGTGGCGGTCTTGCTATCTGGGCTACCAGGGGCTTGGTTTGGGCCTCAGATGCCTATTTCTGGTTGCCTGTGGCCAGTATCGGCATTTGGCGCCTGTAGGACTTGAGTCCTTCACGTCCATAGTCTGAGTCCTCTGCTGAGGCCTTCATGTGGCCACAGAGAAGTCCTGGAATTGATTTCTGGGTTCTGCAGGAATCAGTCTCCCCTCCCTTCGGTTCCATGCTTGATCCACTGATGGCTTCTCTGGAGGCTAAATACTGATGCCAGCAATTACTTAAAAGCCACGAGCAGCTGTTTAGCAGTCGTTTGAAAGTGATGTGCTGCCACCCCCCACTAACAGTGGCTACCCGAACCTCTTGTCCCTGTCCGTGTGTGTGACACATCTGCTTAGTCCAGGAACAGAACCTTTTCCGCACAAGGCCGGGTTCCCTCTGAGGTCATCTGCTGGGACTCTGCTGATGTTGCTAGGATCTCCTTAAGGCTGCCAGCTTGCCTGGTGTGCTCAGTGAATGTTTCCAGTGAGCAGCAGGGGATACCCTCCAGTCTGAAGGCTGTGGGGTGTATTGGGGTGCTCTTGCTTCTGTGTGTCATACAGCGCCAGCTCACACTTACTGAGCTCTAAGTATGTGTGGTGTTAGTAGCAACTCTGCCTTCTCTTGGCAGCAATTCAGAGCTGATCTTTCTGGCCTCTCCCTCTTTGCTCCTTGGAAGCAGGTGATTTTGAGATGTGTCCAGCCGCTGGTGCTGGGCGTGAGAGGGTGTGGAATCCCTGCCCTGCCGTGGGCTGGGTTGCTCACCAGGGCGCCTCTTGCCTGGGAGGCAGCGGGGAGCTTGTGGAGCTGGACCTCCTGGTCTCTCCCTTGGGCCGCTTGCTCTGGCAGCTGAGCCAAGGGGCGTGGGCTGGTGGGGGGCTCTGGAGGGGACAGAGGTGGTGGCTGAGGAGGGGCTTACGCCCCTGGACCGTGTGATGCCTGAAGGCAGTGGCAGACCTGCCCTCCCTCCTGCAGAATCCCAGCTCTTGATGACTCGACCAGGGCTTGGTGGCCCATGGCCAGCCTGAGGCAATAGGCACTTGGTTGTTGGACTCAGAAAGGCTGCCCTCCAGTGTCCCAGATCTTGCAGTTTGGCAAGCAAGACTTTATTCCTGGTCCTGTTGTGTGATATCCTGTCATGGTCTCATGACTTTCTCCAGTTACCCTCCCCACAATTGCTGAGGCCAGGAATTTTTCCCTTCCCAGCCTAAGAAAATTGCCTCCTCCAAGCTGGCATTATGAGAGCTGGTGTTTTTTTTCCAGTACCTGCTAATAAGAGATATTGGAGATGGATTGTGATCCATTTTATACTAATCTGAAAAATGGACACACAACTGGGCAAAGAGGTTTGCCTCTGCAGAGAGTTTTTGCTCTGAGAAGTCAGAAATTGAGGTGTTTGGGGAGGGAGCAGCTGGAGGAAAATGGAAGTGAGCAAATGGGGTGGAGACCTCTGCTTCTGGAGGGGAGAGGTATTAGGAATCAGCGGGAACCTGCTCTCTTCCCCTCTCCCAACCCCCGCAGCCCATTCATTTATTCGTTGACAATATTTGTATACCACTCCATATCTAAAACAGATTTCATTGCAGTGAACACAAAAGATAAAACAGTAAAATAAAAATATTAAAAACCACCTTAAAATCATGCTTTTTAAAAAACAGAATCCCAATAGAAACCGTGATTGGTCAATTAAGGAATGCCTCCTGGAACAGTGCTGTTTTCAGGGGGCACCGGAAGCAACAAAGTGTTGGTGCTGACCTCCAGGGGCAGGGAGTTCCAAAGAAAGGGGGCCACCACGCCTGTGAGTTTCTGGCTCCGTACAATAGTAGCCGATGGTGTGGGCAGCTGATGGTTTGGCTTTGTGCAAAAACCAAGCAATGTTTGGAGTGGGGGCTGGATGCTGAAATCGATCTTGTATGGTGGTTGTATCGTAAGGGTGTGATTCCAAATACAATATTGAACTGGTTACAAATGTAATCATTTCTGCAATAACTGAAGCTGCCCGTCAACTTCTCCACTGAGCGGGGATTTGAACCCCAGGTCCTGGACCTACAGGCTCTTGTCTTGTCATTTATTTATTTATTTTATTTATTTATTGCATTTATACCCCGCCTTTCTCCCTCTCGCAAGGAACTCATTATCCTCCTCCTCACCATTGTATCCTCACAACAACAACCCTGTGAGGTGGGTTGGGCTGAGAGTCTGTGACTGGCCCAAAGTCACCCAGTGAGCTTCCATGGCCAAGTGGGGACTAGAACCCGGATCTCCCGGCTCCCAGTCCGTCACTCTCACCACTACACTACACTGGCTCTCCGATGATTATTATGATGATGATTATTATGATTACTAATCATAATCATGATGATTAGTAGCCAGTGTTGTCCAATGTAATAAACCCCCTTTAAAGCCTTCTAACTCAGCAACTGACATCACCTCTGTGACCATGAATTCCATAAGTTAATGATGCACTGCCTGCAGAGGTATTTCCCTCCCTCCGCCCTGAGTTTACTGCAAATCAAATCCCTGGGGTGACCTTAGGTTCCAGTTTTATATGAAAGGGCAAAATACTTCTCTTGATCCACTTCCTCCATCCCATGCATAGTTTTATACATGTCTATCATGCACCCCCTTAGTCATACTTTTTCTAAGCTATGAAACCCAAATGTCATAACCTTTCCTCAGAGGGGAGTTGCTCCAGCCCATCTATCATTTTGGGTTGCCTTTTCTGTATCTCTTCTAGTTCTACAATATCCTTTTGGAAGTGTGGTAACTAAACTTATTTATTTTAAAAATTTCTAAGCAGCCCTTCATCCAAATGAATTCTTGGGCAGTGTACAATAATACAAAAGACAATATAATAAAGACAACACAGTATCCTTCATACAAACAATAAAACAGAGGCTACAAAACTATAAAGCAAACAGAGGCCATAAAACCAATTTAACTAACCCCCACCCTGCAACAAGCTGCTTGGGCTGACTGAAGCACAAATGAGATAAAGAGGAAGGCACAAGGGAGGGGCCACCCCTGCATGCCCCCTCTCTGGTTAAATTAGCCCCCTTCCCCTCCGTGACTGGCACTGGATAGAGCAGCAGCCACCTGGGCAGCAGGGAGCGGGGGGATGTGGGATGGGATCTCAGCACCTTCCCATGCCTGCATGCTGAAATAGGAGGGGGCACCGCCCACCCATTGCTGCATGCAGCCCTTGGGGGCAAAAAAGCCCCCTCCCTGTCCCAGAAAAAGACACTTGCAAGGAAATAAGATGGAGGCTGCAATGTTAGCTGGGAGTGATTCTGAAGCCCAGGCAGGAGAAAGGCTGGAGGTGTTCTTCTGGCTGGGGCAGGTGCTGGCTGGTTCCCCGCGCCCCCCCCGCCCCCCGCCTCCAGGCCCTACCTACATGCTAGGTGGCAACTGTGGTGCCTTCCAGCCAGGCTGCATTGCATTTCTGTCTCTTCTTGCTGAGCCGCTTGTGCCTTTCCCCCCATTCTCCAAGAACTCTGGTGACCTGGCGAGCCCTATGGGGTTTGTAATCCATCGTGGGCAAAGCGGACTGTGGGGCGGGGTGTCTGGAAAGAACCTGCTGAGGCCCTCAGGAAGGAAAATGCACCCCTAGTTGTGCCCTGGGCAGCTGCCTCACCCAGCCAGGTGGTTTGTGGCTGCACCTTGATCTCTACCTTGCAAGCGTGGCCGGGGAGGGGGGAGTGCTCAGCATGCAGCTCCCTGGGCCTTGAGCAGGTGTCTGGGTGTGGACTGACCTGGCAGTGGGCAGGGTGGGTCGAGCAAAGCTCAGCCAGCCCCCCTGGGGTGGGGCCAGCTAGCTTTGTGCCTCTCAATGAATTGAGAAAGTAGCAGAAAATCTGATTAGCTACATTCCTAGCTTAATTTGCTCCTCTTAATGGCATGGGTGATGGCTGGGGGAGCCTGCAGCAGAGGCTCCATCAGAGGCTGTGAAGGGCCGTGCGGGCCGTGGGGGGGGGGGGCGAGGGAGGCCTTGTCTTTCAGTGTGGCAGTAGCGTCGAGGGGGAGGGGAGGCCAGGCTGTGCCAGGGCTCCCTCAGATGTGCGGAACACGGGTCGTGAGGCCTTCCACCTTCTGGACTCACCCAGCCCTGCACGAAGGGCCTTTCCCACAACAGAGCATGCAGAGACCCTGACAGACTGGGGGTGAGGTGTGTGTGTGGGGCTGTACCAGGTGCGAAACACATCTCCCCACTGGAGCACTAAACGCATACTGGCTGTCCCCATCTCTGTCTCCCCTGGAAGCCACACAAATGAGGAAAGGCCATGAGACCAAAGCAGCAGCAGGAACCGTTGCCCACATTTTGGGGAGCAGCCCCCCCATCGAATGTGGTTCAGTGGCCTACTGCTAGGAGGCCTTCAACCTGCCCCCCACCCGGTGCATCTTGGTGGCGAGGAGGAAGGCTCCATTTGCCTCAGGGCCCCATCCCTACCTGGGATTTTGTCCTGTCCCCCGAGGGCCCCCAGCCCATAATGTGGGAACCGCGGAAGGGTGGTGAACCGCCTGGGCCCACGTGCCATCGCTGTCAGGGCGTGGCGTGTCTCGCGGCGCGGCGCGGCGCGGCGCGCTGGGGCAGCAGGGGCTGTTCGCCGGGCCCCATGCGGGCAGGCACTGCCCCCGGAGACGTGCCCCGTGGCAGGACGCTGCGGCAGGCTGGCACGCCGGCCCACGCGGCGCCGCTCCCGCCCGTGGACAAGGGCCAAGGCTGCGCAGCTCTTGCTGGCCCGCGTGCTCGGCTCTCGGGCCCTCGGCGGCGGCCCCGCCCCGCGACTTTCGGGGCGCGCCGGCCTTACTCCCCCGGGCAGGCCGAGCTGCGCCGCGGCGAGGGGCGGCGCCGGGGCCCTCCGCCAGGCTGCGACCCTTCTGGAGCCCCGCCCTGCCCTGCCTCCCCGTGCCGCCCGCCGCGGCACGCGGCCCCGAGCCTCTCTGCCCCGCCCTGCAGCGGGAGGCTCTCGCGCGCCCGGCTGGCGCGGCGCGGCGCGGCGCGGAGGGGCGGGCGGCGGCCTCGTGCCCGGGCGCCGAGCCCCAGTGCTGCGCGGAGCCCCGCGGCCGGCCGGGCGGCGTGAGGAGGCGCGCGGCGCGGCGCTGGGCAGGGCAGGGCGGGGCTGGCCGCGCGGCCCCCCGCCCGCCGCGTCCGCACGGGGCCCCGGGAGGCCCGCGGGAGCTCGAGGGGCGAGGCGCGCCTGTCCCCGGCCGGCGTCTGCCCGGCGCCTCCTGCCCCGCTGGCTGCGCTGCAGCCGCTGCTGTGGGACGCGGCCTCCCGCGAGGCCGGCGAGCGGCGGCAGGCGGCCTCCGCCCCCGGCCCGGGGAGCGGGCGCGGCCGTGCGGCGAGGAAGGCGCACCGGGCCGCCCCCGCCCCTTTGTCGAGACGCGATGCGGTGCCTGGCCGGGAGGCCCGGCGCTCCGCTAGGGAGCCTGAGCAGAGGCAATCTGGCCCCGCCCTCCCATTTAGAAGCCGCCCTTCCCGGCAGGGGCGCCCGCCGCAACGGCCTGGCAGGGGCCGCTCCCGGGGCGGCCTCCGGGGCCTGCGGGGCGCGGCTGGCTGGGCCGGGCCGGGCCGGGCCCCTCAGCCGCTCGGCCCTCCCGCTGCTTTGCAGGAGGCCTGCGGAGCGGCCGACAGGACTGGAGCCCGGGCCCGGGCTCCCCACGCAGGAGCAGCGCGCGCTCCCGGGCCTGCTGCTCCCGCGGGCCTGAGCTGGACCCGGGGTCGGCCGCACGCGCCCCACCCCTTTGAGTTGGCCAGAGGCCTCGATGGCGGCTGGGGCCTCTGCCTCCTGCGGGGGGCTCTGGTGGAGGTGGGCCCTCCCGAGGCGGGCGCGTGCTTCGGCTGATGACAGCCAGCCGCCAAGGAGGGGCTGCCCGGGCCGCCCAGCCCATGCAGCCGTCTCCCCCACCTCCTGGAGCGCAGGGCAGCGTCTGGGCCACCTGGGAGCCCCCTTATGCTTCCCGAGGCAGTGCTGCCTGGCGTGGCGGCCTCTGTTCATGCAGATCAGCTCTGCGGCCTCAGCTAGGATTACTTATGTGGCCACCCGACCCCACAGCACAAGTTCTCTGCGGGGCGCATTTGCAGCAGCCCTCCCAGTTCATCTGAGGGTTAGGAGAGGGGTGGGGAAGATCTCCCCAGTGTGGGGATCCCAGTCTGTGCCCCCCAAATCAGAGGATTTGGAAAGAGATCGATAGAGACAGCAAAGCAGCTGACTTTTTCGGAGTGGGGGTGATCTTTGGTTCCCAAGCCATTTCCTGGGCTTCTGGGCATTTCCTCTTCATGTACATGCCAGCCCTTGCCAGGCTGTGCACGGAGCAGAGGCGGCAGGAAGTCCCGTGGGCAGCACCAGGAAGCTGTTGGGTTGCATGGGTGGCTGCAGGTGGCTTTTTGCGGCTTCCGCTTTGGGTGGTTCAGTGGTATCCGGCAGCGGCTGCTGCTGCTGGGCTTTCCTCCGTGGCTGCTGGAGCACCCCCAGCTCCACGCTCTGCCTGCCTCAGTGACCCAGAGCTCTGCGCCCTGCAGGCTGCCTGGAGACCATGGCTGGCCAGCCTGAGGCTGAGCCTCCCACCAGGGGAAGCAGAGCAGTGGGAGAGGGAGACTCCGGGGAGGCACTTCTGGGAGGAGTCAAGAGAGCATGGCCCTCTCGGGGGAGGCACGTCTGGACCAGTTGCACAGGGCCTCTGTGACAGAAGGATGACCGTTAGCTGGGGAGGGCAGTTGGCTGTCTGTGTGGACTTGCCTGCACAACTGGTTGTGGTGTGTGCGGTGTGCCCCTGCTGCACCATCACACACACTTGCACTTTGCTTGTAACACGTCTGGTGAGAGGAGGCTGTTTTGGGGGCTGATTGAGAGCAGTTCATTGAGTGGAGATGCAGGGGCTGCCTAAAAAAGGTGGAGGGGCTGAAGCACCTGGTGGAGCCAGGCTGGAAAAGAGGCAGGGCAGACCTGAAGAAAGAGCTCAAGGGGGAGGGGAGGATGGAGAGCAGGTCTTTCAGTGCAGCTCTCATTTTCACACACACGTGCATACACTGTGAGAAAAGAGCCAGGTGGTTAAGAAGAACAAGGGAAGATGTCAGGGGACTGCAGGAGAGGGTGGTTGCCACTAAAGTCCCCCAATCAAGAAGGCGGGGGCAGGTTGGCAGGGACTGGAGTCTGGGACCGAGTTGGGGTGGGGGAGGCTAAGGTTTACATAGAACAAAAAATATTTAGGGAAAAAGCCCCCCAAACAGCTCAAAGCAGACTGAGCATGCTCTGTAGCCATGGAAGAGTGACCGAATGTTCATTCATTCATTTAGCATATTTCTATACCACCCCATAGCTGAAGCTCTCCAGGCAGTTCACAAAAATTTAAAAAAATCCTTAAAATACATTATATAAAGTATAAAACTATTCCCATAATGACATAGAACAAATAGCAACACACAGAGACAACATACCAATTTTAAAACTATCAGCCAAAGACAATCCAGGACCTGACTGAAAACTCGTTATATACTGCCAATGCCTGAGAGAACAGGGCAGTTTTAACCCAGCATCGAAAAGATAACAATGTTGGCGATAACAATGATCTCCCCGACAGGCCTTGTCGGGGAGATCATTCCATAAGTGCGGGATGACCACCGAGAAGGCCCTCTCCCTTTTTGCTGCCTTCTGAGCCCACCTTGGAGGAGGCTGCCGGAGGAGGACCTTAGATGCAGAGCGTAGTTCGTGCCAGGAGAGGTGTTCTGTCAGGTACTGTGGTCCTGAGCCATGTAGGGCTTTATAGGTCAAAACCAACACCAATTGGGTTTGGAAACATACAGGCAGCCAGTGCAAGTGGTCCAGAGTCGGTGTAATATGTTCGGACCTTCTGGTCCCTGTTGTCCATCTTGCTGCTGCATTTTGCACAAGCTGCCATGTCTAAACTGTCTTCAAAGGCCTCTCCCAAATACGTTGAGAGTAGAAACCCAGGGTGGGAGATGGGAGGGGGCCATCAATGGAATGGGGTACCCGGCAAGAGGGCCCAGCTGTCTGGAACCCTGAACAGGAGCACACCAAACTGCAGCATCATATAGCAGCTCCCACTGCTTATTTTTATGATTAACTTCTTTTAGTAAAAGCATTCTGGTTAC
Organism: Heloderma suspectum; assembly: GCF_057233095.1. NCBI lineage: Eukaryota > Metazoa > Chordata > Lepidosauria > Squamata > Helodermatidae > Heloderma > Heloderma suspectum. The sequence continues at coordinate 235,191,220 of NC_139462.1, forward strand.
CCTCTGGAATTCTAGATATTCTACCTGTATCACTGAAGCCTTGTCCTGCCTACCAGTTTCCCCTCCTGCCATGGTGCTGTGTCCCAAAGAGTTGGCTGCCAAGAGCAGCCATGAGGGCACCTACTTCCCCCAAGATGAAGGGAGGGGCCAGGCTTCACTCAGGAGGTCTCTACCCCTAGGTGGTTTTTGGCTTTTTAAATACCAGTCTGCATGTAGAAGTGAATTAGTGGTATTGGGAGATCAGTGCTCAGGTGGGAACGCCAAGCATTTGATTCTCTGGGTTGCATTTTCCTGCCCAATAAAAGCGTTCCAAGTGCTGTGTATCAATGTCTTTCTTTCCCCTGAGGGCTCCCAAGATGACTTGAGTTAAGATCTGGGATGATCTGGATAATTTGTTAAGACACGCTGAGGAAGAAACATCCCCTGATTCCTATAAGACCATCAAGTCAACCCCCCTGCTCAATGCAGGAATCTAAGTCAAAGCATCCCTGACAGATGGCTGTCCAGCTTCATCTTGAATGCCTCCAGTGTGGGAGAGCCCACCACCTCCCTGGGGAATTGGTTCCATTGTCGTATCACTCTTAACAGTCAGGAAGCTTCTCCTGATGTTCAGCCGGAATCTGGCTTCCTGTAACTTGAGACCAGTATTCCGTGTCCTGCACTCTGGAATGATCAAGAAGAGATCCTGGCCGCCTTCTCTGTGACAACCTTTCAAGGACTTGAAGAGCGCTATCCTGTCTCCCCTCAATCTTCTCAAGGCTAAACATGCCCAGTTCTTTCCATCTCTCTTCATAGGGCTTTGTTTCCATTCCCCTGATCATCTTTGTTGCCCTCCACTGAACCCTCTCCAGTTTGTCTGCATCCTTCTTAAAATGTGACACTGAGAACTGGACACAGTACTCCAGATGAGGCCAAACCAGTGCTGAGTAGAGGGGAACTAGTACTTCACGGGATTTGGAAGCTATACTTCTGTTATTGCAACCCAAAATGGCATTTGCCATTTTTGCAGCCACATCACATTGTTGGCTCATATTCAGCTTGTGATCGACAACAATTCCAAGATCCTTCTCGCTTGTAGTGTGGTTGAGCCACGTGTCCCCCATCTTGTAAGTGTGCATTTGGTTTCTTTTTCCTAGGTGCAGAACTTGGCATTTATCCCTATTAAATTGCATTATGCTGTTTTCTGCCCAGCGCTCCAGTCTATCCAGAGCACTTTGAATTTTGTTTCTGTCTTCCAGGGTATTAGCTGTCCCTCCCAATTTTGTGTCATCTGCAAATTTGATCAGCATTCCCTGCACCTCCTCCTCCAAGTCATTCATAAAAATGTGGAAGAGCACTGGGCCCAGGACTGAGCCCTGCGGTACCCCACTCGTTACCTCTTCCCAGTTTGAGAAGGTCCCACTGAGAAGCACTCTTTGAGTCCGATTCTGTAGCCAACTGTGGATCCACCGGATCGTTGTTTCATCTAGCCCACTTTGAGCTAGTTTGCTCATCAGGAGATCATGGGGCACTTTGTCGAAAGCTTTGCTGAAGTCGAGGTATATGATGTCTGCAGCATTCCCATGGTCCACAAGGGAGGTTACTTGATCAAAGAATGACATCAGATTTGTCTGGCAGGACTTGTTTTTGACAAATCCATGTTGGCTTCGAGTAATCATGGCATTGTTTTCAAGGTGCTTCCAGATGGATTGCTTTATCAACTGCTCCAGAATTTTGCCAGGGATTGATGTCAGACTGACTGGTCTGTAGTTCCCAGGTTCCTCCTTTTACCCTTTTTGAAGATAGGGACAACGTTAGCCCTCCAGTCATCTGGCACTTCACCTGTCCTCCATGATTTCTCAAAGAGAATAGACAGCGGTTCAGAGAGTTCTACTGCCAGTTCCTTTATTACTCTAGGATGCAGTTCATCTGGCCCTGGAGATTTGAACTCATTCCAAGTCATTAGGTGTTCTTTGACCATATGCCTATCGATCTCAAGCTGCAATCCTGCCCCTTCAGCCTGCACTTCGCCTTTGCCAGGGGGGTCATAGACCCTCTTTTGGGAGAAGACTGAGCCAAAGTAGGAATTCAGCACCTCTGCCTTTTCTTTGTCCTCTGTTATCATCTTGCCATCCTTATTTAATAGCTGAACAACATTTCTTTCCTCTGCCTTTTACTATGCATGTAGCTGAAGAAAGCCTTTTTGTTGTTTTTAGCATCTGTCGCTAACCTCAGCACGTTCTCAGCTTTAGCCTTCCTGACGCCATTCCTGCAATTCTGTGCTACCTGCCTGTTGTTGTTGTTGTTCAGTTGTTCAGTCATGTCCGATTTCCAGAGAGTTTTCTCTTCGTATTAGGTGGCCAAAATATTGGAGCTTCAGCTTCAGGATCTGTCCTTCCAATGAGCACTCAGGGTTGATTTCCTTAAGGATTGAATGATTGGACCTCCTTGCAGTCCAGGGGACTCGTAAGAGTCTTCTCCAGCACCACAGTTCGAAAGCATCAATTCTTCGGCGCTCAGCCTTCCTTATAGTCCAGCTCTCACAGCCATACGTTACTACTGGGAAAACCATAGCTTTGATTAGACGGACCTTTATCGGCAAGGTGATGTCTCTGCTTCTTACTATGCTGTCTAGGTTTGCCATAGCTTTCCTCCCAAGGAGCAAGCGTCTTTTAATTTCATGGCTACAGTCACCGTCTGCGGTGATCTTGGAGCCCAAGAAAGTAACATCTGTCACTGCTTCCATTTCTTCCCCTTCTATATGGCAGGAAGTGATGGGGCCAGATGCCATGATCTTGGTTTTCTTAATGTTGAGTTTCAAACCAGCTTTTGCACTCTCCTCTTTCACCCTCAAAAAGAGGCTCTTTAGATCCTCTTCGCTTTCTGCCATTAGGGTGGTATCGTCTGCATATCGGAGGTTGTTGATCATTCTCCCGGCAATCTTAATTCCGACCTGTGATTCATCCAACTCGGCGTTTCTCATGATGTACTCTGCATATAAGTTAAATAAGCAGGGTGACAATATGCAGCCTTGTCGTACTCCTTTCCCAATTTTGAACCACTCGGTTGTTCCATGTCTGGTTCTTACTGTTGTTTCTTGACCCTCGTACAGGTTTCTCAGGAGACAGGTAAGGTGGTCTGGTACTCCCATCACTTTAAGAATTTGCCACAGTTTGTTGTGATCCACACAATCAAAGGCTTTAGCGTAGTCAATGAAGCAGAAATAGACGTTTTCCTGGAATTCTCTTGCTTCTCCATGATCCAGTGAATGTTGGCGATTTGATCTCTAGTTCCTCTGCCTCTTCGAAACCCAGCTTGTACTTCCGGTAGTTCTCGGTTCGCATACTGCTGAAGCCTAGCTTGTAAGATTTTGAGCATCACCTTGCTGGCATGTGAAATGAGCGCAATTGTGCGGTAGTTTGAACACTCTTTGGCGTTGCCCTTCTTTGGAATTGGGATGTAAACTGACCTTTTCCAGTCTTGTGGCCACTGTTGAGTGTCCCAGATTTGTTAGCATATTGAGTGCAGCACTTTAACAGCATCATCTTTTAGGATTTTAAATAGCTCAGCTGGAATACTGTCATCTCCGCTAGCTTTGTTGTTACTAATACTTCCTAAGGCCCACTTGACTTCACTCTCGAGGATGTCCTGCTCAAGTTCAGTGACCGCACTATCATGGCTATCAGAGACATTAAGATCTTTCCTGTATAGTTCTTCTGTGTATTCTTGCCACCTCTTCTTAATCTCATCTGCTTCTGTGAGGTCCCTGCCTTCTTTGTCCTTGATCATGCCCGTCTTTGCACAAAACGTTCCCTTGAGATCTCCAATTTTCTTGAAGAGATCTCTAGTCTTTCCCATTCTGTTGTTTTCCTCGATTTCTTTGCATTGTTCATTTAAGAAGGCCTTCTTGTCTCTCCTTGCTATTCTCTGGAACTCTGCATTCAGTTGGATAGATCTTCCCCTTTCTCCCTTGCTTTTCGCTTCCTTTCTTTCCTCAGCTACTTGTAAAGCCTCATCAGACAGCCACTTGGCTTTCTTGCATTTCTTTTTCTTTGGGATGGATTGAGTTGCTGCCTCCTGAACAATGTTACGGACCTCCGTCCATAGTTCCTCAGGCACTCTGTCTATCAGGTCTAATCCCTGAAATCTATTCCTCACCTCCACTGTATATTCATCAGGGATACGATTTAGGTCATACCTGAATGGTTTAGTGGTTTTCCCTACGTTCTTCAATTTAAGCTGAAATTTTGCAAGAAGCAGCTCACGATCTGAGCCACAGTCAGCTCCAGGTCTTGTTTTGACTGACTGTATAGAGCTTCTCCATCTTTGGCTGCAAAGGACATAATCAATCTGATTTCGATATTGAGCATCTGGTGATGTCCATGTGTAGAGTCGCCTCTTGTGCTGTTGGAAAAGAGTGTTTGCTATGATCAGCATGTTCTCTTGGCAAAACTCTATTAGCTTTTGTCCTGCTTCATTTTGTATACCAAGGCCATGCCTGCCTGTTATCCCGGTGATTTCCTGACTTCCTACTTTAGCATTCCAATTCCCTATGATGAAGAGGACATCTTTTTTTGGTGTTAGTTCTAGAAGGAGTTGTAGGTCTTCATAGAACCGATCAACCTCAGCTTCTTCGGCATCAGTGGTTGGGGCATAGACCTGAATTACTGTGATGTTGAATGGTTTGCCTTGGATTCATACTGAGATCATTCTATCGTTTTTGAGATTGTACCCCAGTACTGCTTTTCCCACCCTTTTGTTGACTAGGAGTGCTACTCCATTTCTTCTAAGGGATTTTTCCCACAGTAGTAGATATGATGGTCACCTGAATTAAATTCGCCCATGCCTGTCCATTTTAGTTCGCTGATTCCCAAGATGTCGATGTACAATCTTGCCATCTCATGTTTGACCACCTGCAGCTTACCTTGATTCATTGATCTGACAATCCAGGTTCCTAAACAATATTGTTCTTTACAGCCTGTACTCTTCCTTTGTTACTTGGCATTCTTTCCACTTCCTATATGTGTCCTTTTTTGTTTTCAGGTCATCCCTAAGCTTTTTGTGAAGCCACATTGGCTTCTTCTGTTGTCTTCCACCTTTTCTTCTTGTTGGAATTGTTTGTGATTGTGCCTTGAGAAGTTCCTTTTTTAAAAGCTCCCACCCATCTTGGACTCCTTTTCTCGTTCGCGTTGCTTGCCATGGGACCCTCCTTCATTGTTCTGAGTTTATTAAAATCAGCTTTCCTAAAATCCAGGGTACGCGTTTGACTACACTCGGCTTTTGCTTCTCTTAGAACCAAGAACGCAAGTACAACATGGTCGCTTTGCCCCAGAGTTCCTGTAACTGCTACTTTATCCACCAAGTCATCTCTGTTGGTTAGGATCAAGTCAAGGATAGCCGATCCTCTAGTTCCTTCCTCTACTTTCTGTAGGAGGAAGTTATCCACCACACAAGTCAGGAATTTCCTGGAGGGGCCCTGTTTTGCAGAATTTGTCTCCCAACAAATATCAGGGAAATTGAAGTCCCCCGTTACTACTACATCATGCTTCCTTGAAACATTGTCTATTTGCTTTTCAAAAGTTTCATCCTCGTCTTCTCCTTGGTTGGGTGGCTGGTAGTAGACTCCGACCACCACGTTCCTTTTATTCTTTGCTCCATTTATTTTGATCCAGATGCTCTCTATGGGGCTACCAAGCTCCTCCTCCTGTATTTCTGTGCAGAGATATGTATTTTTCACATACAGTGCAACCCCACCTCCCTTTCTGTTCCTCCTGTTCTTTTTGAACAAGTTATATCCTTGTTCAAAAAGAACAGGAGCGCTGGGCAGAAAACAACAGAATGACATTGAATAGGGATAAATGCCAAGTTTTGCACCTAGGAAAAAGAAACCACATGCACACTTACAAGATGGGGGATACGTGGCACAACCACACTACAAGCAAGAAGGATCTCGGAATTGTTGTCGATCACAAGCTGAATATGAGCCAACAATGTGATGTGGCTGCAAAAAAGGCCAATGCTCTTTTGGGCGGCATTAATAGAAGCATAACTTCCAAATCCCAGGATGTACTAGTTCCCCTCTACTCAGCACTGGTTAGGCCTCATCTGGAGTACTGTGTCCAGTTCTGGGCACCACACTTTAAGAAGGATGCAGACAAGCTGGAGAGGGTTCAAAGGAGGGCAACAAAGATGATCAGGGGACTGGAAACAAAGCCCTATGAAGAGAGACTGAAAGAACTGGGCATGTTTAGCCTTGAGAAGAGAAGACTGAGGGGAGATATGATAGCGCTCTTCAAGTACTTGAAAGGTTGTCACAGAGAAGAAGGCCAGGATCTCTTCTTGATCATCCCAGAGTGCAGGACACGGAATAATGGGCTCAAGTTACAGGAAGCCAGATTCCGACTGAACATCAGGAAAAACTTCCTGAGTGTCAGAGCAATACGGCAATGGAACCAATTACCTGGGGAGGTGGTGGGCTCTCCCACACTGGAGGCCTTCAAGATGAGGCTGGACAGCCATTTGTCAGGGATGCTCTGACTTGGATTCCTGCATTGAGCAGGGGGTTGGACTCGATGGCCTTGTAGGCCCATTCCAACCCTACTATTCTATGATTCTATGAAACTGGAGAGGGTTCAGAGGAGGGCAACAAAGCTGATCAGGGGACTGGAAACAAAGCCCTATGAAGAGAGACTGAAAGAACTGGGCATGTTCAGCCTTGAGAAGAGAAGACTGAGGGGAGATATGATAGCACTCTCCAAGTACTTGAAAGGTTGTCACAGAGAAGGCGGCTAGGATCTCTTCTTGATCATCCCAGAGTGCAGGACACGGAAGAATGGGCTCAAGTGACAGGAAGCCAGATTCCGGCTTAGCATCAGGAAAAACTTCCTGACTGTAAGAGCAATACGACAATGGAACCAGTGACCTAGGGAGGTGGTGGGCTCTCCCACACTGGAGGCCTGCAAGATGAGGCTGGGATGCTCTGACTTGGATTCCTCCATTGAGCAGGGGGTTGGACTCGGATGGCCTTGTAGGCCCCTTCCAACCCTACTATTCTATGATATCCTTCAATTGCTGTATTCCAGTCATGAGAGTCATCCCACCAAGTCTCAGTTATACCTATCAAGTCATAATTTCCCTCCTGTATTAAGAGTTCAAGTTTGTTCTGTTTGTTTTCCATACTCTGGGCAAATTTTTCGTTCCATTTCTAGCCTGCTTCCAACTACTGGAAGGATGGATGAGAAAACTATCTGGGCCCCCAAGTTCTTGAGTTTCCTTCCCAAAGCTTCAAAGTCTGACGGGATTTCTTCATAGCTCTGCTTGGTGGTATCATTTGTTCCTACATGGATGAGAAGAAGGGGATCCCTGTCAGTGGGCTTTCAGTCACGTCTCTAATACGTCCTCCTGGGGGACAACATACCTGACAAGTCCACGGGTCTTCGCGACATACTTGGGTCTCGATCCCATGCAGCAAGGAGTCTCCCACTACTACCACTCCTCCATTCTTGTAGGCCTGGGTTTCATCGCCTCTGTTTGACTGACCTTCAGCCTCTTGCTCACTCTCATGCGGGGTCCCCTGTGATTCTTCCTCTGCAGGCTGGCCTCCAGTCTCATCCTTAAGTACCTGGAATCGGTTCCACAGCTCCACTGCTTCCACTGGTGCAGAGTGGCGTCTACTTCTTCTCCTAACTGTCACCCTTTTCCAAGGAGTATCCTCTACTCCATTTTTCTTCACCTCAGCATTTCCCACTGCCTCATCTTGCTGTTGCTCTTCAAGCTTCTGGTCTTCCCTTTGCTGCTGTAGTTCCCCCATTCTGTCCAAGAACTCTTCGTGTTACTTTTTCCTCCAGCGGCGTGATCAACTTGCACTTGTTGCAGGTGTAGGCCATGTTGTTCTCAGGCAAGAAAGCAAACATGGCACAGGCCTTGCAGGCCACCACCACTGGAGAGTCTTGTCCTTCCATAGCCTCTTTCCCCTTTTTGTGTCTAGCTTTGTGATTGTTCTAGACTAGCCTGTGCCTGCTCCTCTACTCAGTAGAGGTTAACAACAGAGTCCCACTGGTGTGGAAGTGCGTATTACAAGACAAATAAATGGAAAAAAAGTTTGTGAAAAAGAAAAAATGTTAGGGGCCTCCCCCTTGACCTCCCCTGCCTAACTCCCCCGGCCAACTCCTGTTTGCTCCCCCTGTCCGCTCGCTCTCTGGGAGCTTGCCTGCTTCTGTAGTCCCTGGAGCAGCTTGCTCTGCTGGGCTGGGAGGCGGGAAACAGACTGAAGCTTCCTGCCCACTCAGCTGCTGGGAGTACTCAGGCCACCCCACCCCAATTCAGTTGGAGCTCTCAGAAGCACCTGGTGAGCTCACAGCCACTCAGAAGGATAAAAGGCAGCCCCCTGGGCTTCCTGCAGCCCACTTACCTCTTAGCCTCTGTCTCCTTTGTCTCTTCTACCACTGCAACTCCCCTGGCCAACTCCTGTTTGCTCCCCCTGTTTGCTCGCTCTGGTCGCTCGCTCTCAGGTGGCTTGCTTGCTTCTGTAGTCCCTGGACCAGCTGGAGCAGCTTGCAATCAATCCCTGGGAAAATTCTGAAGCAGATTATAAAGCAATCCATCTGTAAGCACCTTGAAAACAATGCAGTGCTTACTCGAAGCCAACATGGATTTGTCAAGGACAAATCCTGCCAGACGAATCTGATCTCAGTTTTGGATCAAGTAACCTCCCTTGTGGACCATGGGAATGCTGTGGACATAATATACCTCCGCTTCAGCAAAGCTTTCAACAAAGTGCCCCATGATATCCTGATGAGCTAACTAGCTCAAAATGGGCTACATGAAACAACGATCCGGTGGATCCACAGTTGGCTACAGAACTAGACTCCAAGAGTGCTCATCAATGGGATCTTCTCCAACTGGGGAGAGGTAATCAGCGGGGTACAGCAGGGCTCAGTCCTGAGCCCAGTGCTCTTCCACATTTGTATGAATGACTTGGAGGAGGAGGTGCAGGGACTGCTGATCAACTTTGCAGATGACACAAAATTGGGTGGGATAGCTAATACTTTGGAAGACAAACAAAATTCAAAGTGCTCTGGATAGACTGGAGCGCTGGGCAGAAAACAGTAGAATGACATTTCATAGGGATAAATGCCAAATTCTGCACCTAGGAAAAAGAAACCAAATGCACACTTACAAGATGGGGAATACGTGGCTCAACAACATGACAAGCAAGAAGGATCTTGGAATTGTTGTCGATCACAGAGTGTCTTGGACTGCAAGAAGATCAAACCAGTCCATATTCCAGGAAATAAAGCCAGACTGCTCACTTGAGGGCATGACATTAAAGGCAAAACTGAAGTACTTTAGCCACATAATGAGAAGACAAGATACCCTGGAGAAGATGCTGATGCTAGAGAAATGCCGACCAAGGGCAAGATGGATGGATGATATTCTGGAGGTGACGTACTTGACCTTGGGGGAGCTGGGGGTGGCGACAGCCGACAGGAAGCTCTGATGTGGGCTGGTCCATGAAGTCACGAAGAGTCGGAAGCGACTGACCGAATAAACAACAAAACAAGCTCAATATGAGCCAAAAATGTGATGTGGCTGCAAAAAAGGCCAATGCTGTTTTGGGCGGCATTAATAGAAGCATAGCTTCCAAATCCCGGGAAGTACTAGTTCCCCTCTACTCAGCACTGGTTAGACCTCATCTGGAGTACTGTGTCCAGTTCTGGGCACCACATTTTAAGAAGGATGCAGACAAACTGGAGAAAGTTCAGTGGAGGGCAACAAAGATGATCAGGGGACTGGAAACAAAGCCCTATGAAGAGAGACTGAAAAAACTGGGCATGTTTAGCCTTGAGAAGAGAAGACTGAGGGGAGACAGGATAGCGCTCTTCAAGTCCTTGAAAGGTTGTCACAGAGAAGAAGGCCAGGATCTCTTCTTGATCATTCCAGAGTGCAGGACACGGAATCATGGTCTCAAGTGACAGGAAGCCAGATTCCGGCTGAACATCAGGAAAAACGTCCTGACTGTTAGAGCAATACGAGAATGGAACCAATTCCCTAGGGAGGTGGTGGGCTCTCCCACACTGGAGGCATTCAAGATAGAATCAGAATAGTAGGGTTGGAAGGGGCCTACAAGGCCATCGCGTCCAACCCCCTGCTCAGTGCAGGAATCCCAAGTCAGTGCATCCCTGACAGATGGCTGTCCAGTCTCGTCTTGAACGCCTCCAGTGATGAGGCTGGACAGCCATCTGTCAGGGATGCTGTGACTTGAATTGAGCAGAGGGTTGGACTCGATGGTCTTATAGGCCCTTTCCAACCCTACTATTCTATGATCCTCTAGTTCCTTCCTCCGCTTTCTGTAGGAGGAAGTTACCAGCAACACAAGTCAGGAATTTCTTGGAGGGGCCATGTTTTGCAGAATTGGTCTCCCAAAAATTTGGGGAAATTGAAGTCCCCCATTACTACTACATCATGCTTCCTTGAAACATTGGCAGTTTGCTTTCCAAAGGTTTCATCCTCGTCTTCTCCTTGATTGGATGATTGGTAGTAGACTCCGACCACCAGGTTCCTTTTATTCTTCGCTCCATTTATTTTTACCCAGATGCTCTTGATGGGGCTTCCAAGCTCCTCCTCCTGTATTTCTGTGCAGAGATAGGTATTTTTAACACATAGTGCAACCCCACCCCCCTTTCTGCTCCTCCTGTTCTTTTTGAACAAGTTATATCCTTCAATTGCCGTATTCCAGTCATGAGAGTCATCCTATCAAGTTTCAGTTACACCTATCAAGTCATAATTTCCCTCCAGTAGTAAGAGTTCAAGTTCGTTCTGTTTGTTTTCCATACTCTGGGCATTAGTGTATAGACACTGAAGACCATGTGCTTTATAGTCTGGCTTTCTTCCTACATGTTTTTGAAGACTATTATTGGGCATTATTGATATTCCAAACAATATCTATTTGCAGCATTTGTTGATCTGTCTGCTGCTTTGGTGGCATAAATAATGAGGCAGATTTGAAATAAAAACATGGGTGGAACATGGCTCTTCATGTTAATCTGAGCATGCTCTGCCGATTTGGCCATGACTGTTAGTGCATGCCTCTCCTGAAATTAACTGACCCATGCACTACGCTCTGCATCTCAGGTCCTCCCCTGGGTGCCTCCTCCAAGGGAAGCTTGGAAGGTGGCAACGAGGGAGAGGGCCTCCTCAGTGGTGGCCTCCCATCTGTGTAACGAGCTCCCCAATGAGGTCTGCGTGGCACCAACATTATCTTTTTGGTGCCAGGTTAAGCCCTATCTCTTTTCTCAGGCATTTGGCAGCACATGATGAGTTTATTTGGTCCTGGGTGTGTCTTTAGTTCTGACTGATAGTTCAAAGTTGTTTCTAGTTAGATGTTGTTCATGTATATTGTCTGTGCACTTTTATGTAAATGGCTTTTACACTTTGTATATTGTATTTTGTGTTTTAACTTCTATAAACCGCCCAGAGAGCTTCGGCTGTGGGCTGGTATAGAAATGTTTAATAACAACAACAATGGAGGAATGTAAGGGTAAGCATCTGATAAGATTCTTCCTCTGAGGGAGGCTGTGCTAGGGGGCTTGTTGGTACCTCCGCCATTTAATCTGGATATGAACAGTGTAATAATTTTATTTATTTGATTTGTAGCCTGTCTTTCTACCAACAATGGCACTCAAGGCAGCTTATAATCACTAATAAAACTTGATAAAAGCAATAATAAGCAAACACACTAAAACACAATGGAAAACAATTAAAACACAACAATAAGAGAGTACAAACAGCATCCAGCTCAACCACCTCGCTTACACATCAAAGGCCCCCTTGAATAATGCCGTCTTCCCCTCCCTGGGTGAGGACAGCAGAGAGGGAGTGAGCCTGGCCTTCCTTAGCAGGGAGCAGCCACCATGAAGGTGGGCCTCTGAAGCCAGCAGTCTCAAAAGAAAGGTCTCTCCTGAAGATCTGAAGAACCAGGCAGGATCGAATGGGAGAAGGGGTGATACAGACCTGCAGATCGCTCAGAGGTCCCTTGAACCTCCAAAATTAAGTTTGGCTCTAATAACACCCCCAAATGGTTAATGTGGTCACACGGGCCATGCAGCCTTGTCCAGAACAGGGAGAACACCTCTCAGTCCCAATGAACCACCAAGCCAAAACACCTCTGTCCTGGCTGGATTGAACCTCAGTCTGTTGTCATCCCCCCGCCACCCAGCCCATAATCAATTGCAGATGATGATTCAGTTTCCCCCGAGTGTGATGAGAAGAAGAACTAGAGCTCGGTTTTATCCTGATGACACCTTACTCCAAATTCCCAGGTGGCCTCTGCCAGCAGCTCCATAGAGATGTCAAAGGGCATTGGGGACAACAGAAGCCAGCAGAGCACCATTGCACAACTGCTCTGGCGCAGAGCCGTCGTCTGCCAGCATGGTCCCCTGGAACTGGAGCAGAACCACCGCAACATGGTGCCCCCACCTCCCATCCTAGGCAGTCCAGAAGGCATCAAAAGCTGCTGGGAGGTCCAGGGGAATCATCAGGGCTGCACTTGACTGGATGGTGCTCTGGATATATCAACAGGCAACGCATACAGTGTGGGGTCCGGGTGGTTGAGGGTGTGAGCGATGTCGTCCGCAAAGTACTTAGCCAGTGAGTTGCCAGGGCTCTGTGCCTCATCCTGGCCCGGGCCCCTCGGAGCGTTTGTGGAGGAGGACCGAGGTGCAGTCATAGAGGCGGGAGAGGGTGGCTGCTTTGCTTCATCGCCGCCATAGTGTGGGCTTGAAAGTGAGCTGCTTGTTTCCCAGAAGGCCCCACCCCAAAGCCCATGGACAGACAGACAAACTGAGCAAATCCAAAGCTTTCAGTATTTCAGAGTTGCAGCCACATCTGGAGGAGGCCAGGTTGAGTTAGGCCATGGCTACCCAATATTTAGTTAACTGTTACTCCAAAATGCCAGTGAACCAAAGACTGTGCATGCGGATCTGGAACGCTGTGGAAGACAGTCTGGAAAACCTAGAGTGGGTGGTCTTTGACAGCTTGCTATTCTATGGCTGTCAGCTCATCCCTACAAATTTGATATTGGGTTAGCTGCTGCTGCTGTCTGTGTGTCGCGCATCAACACGGCTGCCAGTATTTTTGGACTCTTCTGGGGGCGTGGCTATAGGGACCAGCATGAGGAGCGCCTGCTCCTCAGAATTTGCCGCTGTGTCACTGGGGACGGGTCACCCCCCCCCCCGAGTTCGCCCGAAGCGGATGGCTTAGCTCCTCTCCCCCATAGCTCGGGGGCAGAGCGTTGGGCTTGCGGGGCAGCGGTCCCTGGCTCAAGCGGCGGCATTTCCATTGCAAAGGCTCTTGGGCAGCAGGTCCGGCGGGGCCACGGCCAGTCAGAGGAGCTGGGGCTGGGCTGAAGGGGCGAGTGGCTCCCCGTGACAGGTCCGGCGCCCCGCGCCCCTCCGAGCTCTCGGCGAGCCTCCCTCCGCAGCGGCCCCTCACGAGTCCGCTGGCGGGATCAGCGCTGGGGCGCAGCCAGCCCGCCCTCCCGGGCCGAGGGCGTCCCGCCGTTCCGCAGCCGACGCCGCGCACCCCGTCCCCTGTCGCCCGATGCTGTGAAAGCGGGCGGCCGACCCCGCGCAAGGCGGCCTCTGTCTGCTGCTCCCGTTTCCCGCCGGGCGGGGGCGCCATCGCGGCACGCGAGCAGCGTTTGGCCGCGCCCGGCCCTCGCGCGGGGCTTCTGCGAGCCGGCGGGGCGCGGCAGCCTTGGGGGTCGAGGCGCCCGCCGCTGGCCAGCGGGCCTGCCCCGCCCCCGGTCCCTTGGCCGGGGCTTCCAGCGCCCGGTCCCGCGGCGAGGCAAGGGCAGCCGTGGGCTGGAAACCGCCGGGGGCGCGCGGTGAGCTGAGCGGAGCGCGGCCCGCCTGCCCGAGAAGGCGGCGGAGTCCCGCTGCGTGGGGAAGCCGGGGGGCGGGAGGCGGGCTCTGCCTCTGGCTGGAGCAGGCGGGGGCACCGAGGCCCCCGGCAAGGGCAGGCCTGTGCGGGAGGGGCGGGAACGGCGCTGAGCTGCCGGGCGGGCGCCCGACGGGCGAGTGCGCAGCCCCCCGGAGGGCGTTGCGGCGCCTCTGGCGGCGGCGGGGCTCGGACGCGTGGCATGGCTCCCCCCGCCCCGCGGAGGAGCCTCGCGTCGCTACTTCCCGGTGGGTGGCTGGGCGCCGGCCGGACGCCGCCTCTGGCGTGGCGGGCGCGGTTCTGCCGCTCTCCGCCCTTGCCCTCTCCCTCTCCCAAGCCCTGGCGGGCCTTGGCGGCCTCTGCTCTGAGAGGGCTTTGGATCTCCCCCGCACCTGGCAGCTGCAGGCCCGAGGCGCCCCCATGTGGCCCTCTGCTGCCTCTCCCTCGGTCGCCCCCCTTGTATCCTGGCATCCAAGCCAGGCGGGCTGTGCTGATACCCTGTGCGCACCCAGGACCCCCAAACCTCCCCTCTCCATCTCGGGCCTGGAGCCCTAGCGACAAGCAGACCGGCCGGCTGATTCCCTCCCCTGCCCTCTCCATAGCTCCCATGTCCTGGAGATCAGGATCTAGGGGGGCTGCCGGCTGAGAAGGGGGAGGGGCTGCTGGTTGGTGACCCATCAGGGAAGGGGAGGAGCAGCTGGTGTCCCCAAGCAAGTCAAGGCAAGGCAAGGCATTCTCTCTCAACCGCGAGCAGCAAAGATGATCAGGGGACTGGAATCAAAGCCCTATGAGGAGAGACTGGAAGAACTGGGCATGTTTAGCCTCGAGAAGAGAAGACTGAGGGGAGACAGGATAGCGCTCTTCAAGTCCTTGGAAGGTTGTCCCAGAGAAGAAGGCCAGGATCTCTCCTCGATCATCCCAGAGTGCAGGACACGGAAGAATGGGCTCAATTTACAGGAAGCCAGATTCCGGCTGAACATCAGGAAAAACGTCCTGACTGTTAGAGCAAGACGACAATGGAACCAGTGACCTAGGGAGGTGGTGGGCTCTCCCACGCTGGAGGCCTTCAAGACAAGGCTGCACAGCCATCTGTCAGGGATGCTCTGACTTGGATTCCTGCGTTGAGCGGGGGGTTGGACTCGATGGCCTTGTAGGCTCCTTCCAACCCTACTATTCTACAATTCTATGATCACATTTTTGGCTGATATTCATCTTGTGATCTACAACAGTTCCAAGATCCTTCTCGATTGTAGTGTTGAGCCACGTATCCCCCATCTTGTCACTGTGGATTTGGTTTCTTTGTCCTAAGTGCAGAACTTGGCATTTAGAATAGAATGGTAGGGTTGGAAGGGGCCTACAAGGCCATCGAGTCCACCCCCCTGCTCAGTGCAGGAATCCAAGTCAGAGCATCCCTGGCAGATGGCTGACCAGCCTTGTCTTGAACGCCTCCAGTGTGGGAGAGCCCACCACCTCCCTGGGTCATTGGTTCCATTTATCCCTATTCAATGTCATTCTGTTGTTTTCTGCCCAGTGCTCCAGCCTATCAAGATCACTTTGAATTTTGTTCCTGTCTTCCAGGGTATTAGCTATCCTGCCCAATTTTGTGTTGTCTGCAAATCTGATCAGCATTCCCTGCACCTCCTCATCCAAGTCATTAATAACAATGTTGAAAAGCACTGGGCCCCGGACTGAGCCCTGGGGTACCCACTCGTTACCTCTCCCCAGTTGGAGAAGATCCCATTGAGAAGCACTCTTTGTGCCCAAGTAGGAATTGAGCACCTCTGCCTTTTCTTTGTCATCTGTTACCATTTTGCCATCCTTATTTAAGACTCAGCAGTACTACAAGGGGGACAGACAGGGTCACTCAGGCAGGTCATCTCCTGACAGATGGAACTCTGTGTTCGGGAGGGTGGGGAGGGCACAATACAATCCAGAAGGAAAAGGAGATCTTAAGTGGTATTTAACACTTGCTATCTGCAGGCAGTCATGAGACTGGAATGGGAGTTAGCAGGTGTGGGCTTCAGTCCAGGGAGAAAGAAGAAGCAGGGTGGGCAGGTGGCTGAGCCATGGTGGCATGTGCTGGAGCGGGGTGCTGGAGAGAGGGATTATTCAGCTAAGGCAGGTGGGTTGGGCTGGCAGCAGCTGCAGTGACAGGGTGGCTCTTTGGGGGGAGCGGTATGGATTGGTGGGGGCTCATGGCTGCTGCAGCCTCCATGTGCTGCTCTCACAGCATCATGGCTCCGGGGTTGCTGCCGTGGCCCCTGCCGCTGTGGCTCCTGCCGGGAGAAGGAAGGAAGGGCCAGCAGTGACCTGCAGTCTTTCAGGATGGAATGTCCCCTCCAGGAAAGTGTGAGGCAGCTTCATTTTACTGGCTGGTCTGTGCTGCCCTCCAGTGGCCATAAGCAGTAGTGCATGCTGGTGGGAGAATGGGGTCTTGCACGTTGCTTGTGTGGCCAACAGGATCTGGGTTCGGAGCAGGATCGCTAGGGCACATCCTTGCATTCTTAAGAGACTACAGTGCGCTGTGTGGCCCAAGGTCAGAAGTGGCTGCAGAGTCCTTGGGCTGCGCAACTGCTTCGTAGACTTGAGAAGAGATTCATTCTCCGGCAAATTGTGCTCTGAAGGGACTTCCGCTCCAAGCACAGCAGGGACAAAGAGATGGGAGTGGCAGCTGGAACTGAAGTCAGAAGCAGGCATCACAGTCCCCCAGGAGCCCCTCTGGGAACAGAGACAGGCACAAGAGCGCAACATCTGGCAATGTCCCCTTGTATACATCATGAGAAGAGCCCTGGAGCTGGACGGGGCCTCTCTAGGCCAAAGGCATCCATTCAGATGCCCCAAGGAGACGCCACAAGCAGGATGGGAGGGTGATAGCATCAACCCTGCCCCGCAGAGCAACTGGTGTCACCCCCCCGAGACAGCAAAGACCCCTTCACCGCCCCCAAACAGTTATTGGCAGTGAGAGGCATTCTGCTTCTGATCCTGGAGGAAGCCTAGAACCATCGGGACTAGTAGCCATCGCTAGCCTTACCCTACATGAATTTGTCTAATCCCATTCAAGTTGGTGCCCATCCCTACATCTTGTGGGGTTTAACTGTGCTGTGTGAAGACGTCCTCCATTTTATCTGTCCCGAATCGCCCACCAATCACCTTCATGGGATGACCCCAGTTCTTGAATTAATAGACGATTTGGCCAGCTCACTCTTTCGGGATCATCTGGCCAGGGGTGGGGAAGATGGGTTAAATATCTGCTGCCTATCTCCTGTTCCCACCACCAGAGAACCTATGGTTACCTTAACATCCTGCCATCAGGCCTTTGGGAGGTGATGCTGATTGCTGGGTTGGGTTGGTGATCATGAAATCTCCCTCATTCATGATTGGATTATGGAGGAGGAAGCTGAGCTGGGATGCCTCCCTGAGACGGATGCACTGGGGGGGGGGGTGTTTCTCAGCTGTGTCCCCCTGGGTACTTGGGTCAGCACCAGAACAGGCAGAAGAGTTGGGGACAGGCACTGGTGTGCCCCACCAGAATTCTTGGCTTCCTGTCCAGGTGAGCGCACCTTATGCTGGGTGAATGGGACAGACTGGGGCTTCTGCTGGTGCACCGCCCATTCCACTGCCCAGAGGCCTCCCTGCCTTAGCTAATGGTGGGGGTCTCAGTGTTGGCCACTGGATCAAGACTTCATGGCTGCCTTGGTAGCCCCAACATGTTATGGGCCCAACATGTGTAGCAGAACACACACTCTGGGTTTGGTTTTCTCGACTGGGCTGAAGGTGAGGGATTTTTTAACTTTTCCCTTGGCATGGTCAGATTGCTTCTTGTTGAGATTTAGATTTACAGTGGATGCTTCCTTCTGCAAGGGTGGGGGACCTATTAAGGTGGGCTGCCCCAGTGGAGACAAATGGGTTCTAGAGTGGCTCTGGATTTTCTGCACATCTGGTACATATGATGCTCCTGTCACAGTCCCAGCTGATCTGGGGACTGCAGAGATGAGCTGGGCAGCTGACACCCCATGATCACTCCGCAAGGGGCCATCCCACTTTGCAGAGCCCATGCAGCTCCTTGGTGTCACGGTAACACTGTTTATTGTCTGGCTTGGTTCCGTGATTTGTAGTGGATTTCATCATGTTGGCTCTGTATTGGGTTTTAGATTTATTGCCAGACTTTTCCTCTACACCTAGTGAATATCATTTTACAGGCATCTAATAAATACAATCAGTATGAATCCAAGGCAAACCATTCAACATCACAGTAATTCAAGTCTATGCCCCAACCACTGAGGCCGAAGAAGCTGAGGTTGATCGGTTCTATGAAGACCTACAACACCTTCTAGAACTAACACCAAAAAAAGATGTCCTCTTCATCATAGGGGATTGATTGGAATGCTAAAGTAGGAAGTAAAGAAATCACCGGGATAACAGGCAGGCATGGCCTTGGTGTACAAAATGAAGCTGGACAAAGGCTAATAGAGTTTTGCCAAGAGAACACACTGATCATAGCAAACACTCTTTTCCAACAGCACAACAGGCGACTCTACACATGGACGTCACCAGATGGTCAATATCGAAATCAGATTGATTATGTCCTTTGCAGCCAAAGATGGAGAAGCTCCATACAGTCAGTCAAAACAAGACCTGGAGCTGACTGTGGCTCAGATCATGAGCTGCTTCTTTCAAAATTTCGGCTTAAATTGAAGAACGTAGGGAAAACCACTAAACCATTCAGGTATGACCTAAATCATATCCCTTATGAATATACAGGTGAGGAATAGATTTAACGGATTAGACCTGATAGACAGAGTGCCTGAGGAACTCTGGACGGAGGTCCGTAACGTTGTTCAGAGGCTTTACAAGTAGCTGAGGAAAGAAGGGAAGCGAAAAGCAAGGGAGAAAGGGGAAGATATATCCAGCTGAATGCAGAGTTCCAGAGAATAGCAAGGAGAGACAAGAAGGCGTTCTTAAATGAACAATGCAAGGACATTGAGGAAAACAACAGAATGGGAAATATTAGAGATTTCTTCAAGAAAATCGGAGATCTCAAGGGAATGTTTTGTGCAAAGACAGGCATGATCAAGGACAAAGAAGGCAGGGACCTAACAGAAGCAGATGAGATTAAGAAGAGGTGGAAAGAATACACAGAAGAACTATATAGGAAAGATCTGAATGTCCCTGATAGCCATGATAGTGCGGTCACTGAACTTGAGCTCGACATCCTAGAGAGTGAAGTCAAGTGGGCTTTAGGAAGCATTACTAACAACAAAGCTAGCGGAGATGACAGTATTCCAGCTGAGCGATTTAAAATCCTAAAAGATGATGCTGTGCAAGTGCTGCACTCAATATGCCAACAAATTTGGAACACTCAACAGTGGCCACAAGACTGGAAAAGGTCAGTTTACATTCCAGTTCCAAAGAAGGGCAATGCCAAAGAGTGTTCAAACTACCATACAATTGCGCTCATTTCACATGCCAGCAAGGTGATGCTCAAAATCCTACAAGCTAGGCTTCGGCAGCATGTGAATCGAGAACTACTGGAAGTACAAGCTGGGTTTCGAAGAGGCAGAGGAACTAGAGATCAAATCGCCAACATTCGCTGGATCATGGAGAAAGCAAGAGAATTCCAGAAAAACTTCTATTTCTGCTTCATTGACTACGCTAAAGCCTTTGATTGTGTGGATCACAACAAACTGGCAAATTCTTAAAGAGATGGGAGTACCAGATCACCTTACCTGTCTCCTGAGAAAGCTGTATGAGGGTCAAGAAGCAACAGTAAGAACCGGACATGGAACAACTGATTGGTTCAAAATTGGAAAGGAGTACGACAAGGCTGCATATTGTCACCCTGCTTATTTTATGTATATGCAGTGTATATCATGAGAAACACCAGGTTGGATGAATCACAGGTCAGAATTAAGATTGCCGGGAGAATTATCAACAACCTCAGATACGCAGACGATACCACCCTAGTGGCAGAAAGCGAAGAGGATCTAAAGAGCCTCTTGTTGAGGGTGAAAGAGGAGAGTGCAAAAGCTGGTTTGAAACTCAACATTAAAAAAACGAAGATCATGGCATCTGGCCCCATCACTTCCTGCCATATAGAAGGGGAAGAAATGGAAGCAGTGACAGATTTTACTTTCTTGGGCTCCAAGATCACCGCAGACGGTGACTGTAGCCATGAAATTAAATGACGCTTGCTCCATGGGAGGAAAGCTATGGCCAACCTAGACAGCATAGTAAAAAGCAGAGACATCACCTTGCCAACAAAGGTCCGTCTAATCAAAGCTATGGTTTTCCCAGTAGCAACGTATGGCTGTGAGAGCTGGACTATAAGGAAGGCTGAGCGCCGAAGAATTGATGCTTTCGAACTGTGGTGCTGGAGAAGACTCTTACGAGTCTCCTGGACTGCAAGGAGATCAAATCAGTCCATCCTAAAGGAAATCCACCCTGAGTGCTCATTGGAAGGACAGATACTGAAGCTGAAATATTTTGGCCACCTGATGCGAAGAGAAAACTCCCTGGAAAAGACCCTGATGCTGGGAAGGACTGAAGGCAAAAGGAGAAGGGGACGGCAGAGGATGAGATGGCTAGATAGCATCACTGATGCAATGAATATGGACTTGAGCACACTCCGGGAGAGAGCGCAGGACAGGAAGGCCTGGCGTGCTATGGTCCGTGGGGTCATGAAGAGTCGGACATGACTGAATGACTGAAAAACAGCAACAAATAAAGACCAATGAATGATTAAATTCACGCAGGCAGGCTGAGTGGCCATGAACAGGGTCTGTGGTGTCGTCGTCCCCCACCCCCGCCGCCGCCCGTGTCACTCTGACCAAGAGCCAGTTCGGATAGCACCTTCCCCGGCCAACATGCACACCTTGCTGCTTGCACAAATGTCTCCTCGGGTGTGCACTGTCGAGCCTGCGCGAGGACTCCGTGCAGCCGCATGAGGGTGCTGGCCAGCGCAGGTGATGTGCGAGCTGACTGGAGGGCCCACCTCCGGACCCCTTCTGGTGGGCAGGAAACGCCCTGCGGCCGGCATTGCCGTCCGACTTGACTGTCGGTTCCCAGCGTGTGCAAAGAGTGAAATGCGCGATGGGCGCCTGCAGCCCGCTTGTACCCAGGTTGCCTGGAACCTCCGACATGGGAATGAAACGTGCGCCGGCCACCCTCCTTGCTGGTACCGGGCCGGTCGAGCGCACTGGCGCGGGAGCCTGCCTCCGCGGCGACGGCTCAAGCTCGGGAGGAGGCCGAGCCCCGCTCCAGCCGCCTCCTCCCGGCCCGAAGCGTGTGACGAGCCCGGCGCTCCGCCCAGCCCGGGCGGTCGACGCGGCTCGGCAGCCGCGGCTCTCCCGCCGGGGCTTCGGGCGCGCTTGCTCGCTACCTCTGCCTGGAGATGCGGCCGGGGCCCGCCGGCGCGCACAGCAGGGCTCCGCCGCGGAGCTGCAGCCCCGCCGGCGGGGGTCAGGGCGGCTCCCCAGGGCCTCGGACGGCCGCAGCCTGCCGGCAGAGGGCGCTGCTTCCGCGTCGCGAGGCCCCGCGTTGTCCCGGCAAGCGCGGGGCGCGGGCGGCGCTGCTCCCGGCGGGGGGGCGGCGCGGCGCGGCGCCCTCCCCGGCGACCCGGCTGAACGGGGCTCTGCCGCCTCCCCCGCGGCCTGCCGCCTTCGGGACCGCGGCAAGAGTTCGCCGGGGCGGCCGCGTGCCGCCCCCGCGAGGACGGGACCCGCGCCAGACTTTGCAAGGCGCGGCGGGCCTGGCCCGGGCATGTCGGCGCCTGCCGGGCGCGGGAGGGGAGGGGAGGGGAGGGGAGGGGGGCGCGGCGGGGCGCGGCGCGGCGGGGCAGGGCGCGCGCTGGCCGGCGGCCGTGGCGATGCGCTCCTCCGCGGGCGATGGCGGCGGCGCGCGGGCGTGAGGCGGCCCCCCGGCGGGCCGCGAGCGCGTGCGAGGCGCTGGAGCGGCAGGGGGGCCCGGCCGTGCGGGCGGCGGGCGAGCGGCAGCAGCGCCAGCGCCGGCCCCAGAGCGTCTGCGCGCTGGGCGACGGGCTGGGCCAGGGCCCCGCGCCCGCCGCCCGCGCCGGCTGGCTGGCGTTCCTGCGCCGGCGCTCGCCCCGCCGGCCCAGCGGCGCCGCCGAGGAGGGAGCGGCCGGCCCGCGCCCCGAGGCGGCCCCGGCGTCGGAGGGCGGCGGCGAGTTCGCGCGCGGCGGCGCCGCGTGGGGCAGCCGGCGGTGGGCGCTCCTCGGGGCCCGGGCCGACGCGGGCGCGGGCGCCCGCCGCACCTTCAGCCGGCTGCGCAAGAGCTTCAGCTTCCGCCTGCGCCGGGGCCCCGAGCTGCGGCGCTCCGGCTCGGCGGCCCTGCTGCGCCCGGCGCGCCTCCGCACCCGCAGCGAGGGCGACGCCGCCTCCCTGCACGCCTTCCCCAGCAAGCGGGACCTGCTGTGCCCGGCCGCGGCGCCCGCCTGGCACCGGCCGCGCCAGGACGGCGGCGGCTTCTGGAGGCTGATCGCCGGCCGCCTCCGGCGTCGCGAGCGCGGCGACGGCCGCTCCTTCAGCCTGCTGGAGCCCGCTCGGGGCAGCGCCGGCGCCCCCCTGTGGAGCCGCCTCGGGGCCGAGCCCGTCCTGGTGGCCGTGGGCAGCGGCAGGAGCGGGCCGCCCGGTAAGAAGCGTCGCTGGGCTGCGCCGGGGCGCGCGGGGCGGAGGGCTGTTCGAGCCGCCTCTGACCGGCGTGGCCTGTAGGCGGGGGAGGGGGACGGGCCTGCCGCCTGCCTGCCTCCCGCCGCGTGAGCGGCTCTGCCCGGGGCCTCTGGAACAGGCCGGGTACCCCTCTGCTTGCGTCCTCGTCCTTGTCGCCAAGTGCTTCCGGGGCTGAATCCTTCCCCTTGGCGACAACCTTGTGCGGGAGCCGCTGCAGCCCTTCTGAGTTCGTACAGGGGATTTGAGGGCGGGGGCCGGGTGATGATGCCACAGCTCAGCTGGGACACCGGGGTGCCCTTTCAGTGGGGTGTTGTGGCCCAGGCCTTGAAGAGCAACCTCTGTCTTGGCTGGGGATGTTGGGAGGGGGCTGTGCCCTGTAGTGGTGAAAGCGATTTTCCTGGCAGGAGCCCTGGAGGGCCTTCTCTGAGAGAGACTGGGGAGCCAGGCATGGGCAAGGGCTCTCTTGCCATGGAGGGAAGAGCTCCACTGGCCCTTGGCGAGATCCTTCCTGCCCAGGAGTTGCCTTGGCCCAGGCAGGGGCCAGGGAAAGCCTCACTTTGAAGGCAGGGGAAACTGTGACAGGAAGGGGACATGGTTCCTGCATGTGGAGCTCCATGCCAAGCAGGATGTCAGACTGGGGGGGGGGGGTACCAAGGACCAGCCCTGCGAAGGAGGAGCAAGGCAGGATGTCAGCCAGCCAGCCTGGGTCACCCAGGATGCTGTGGGTAGGATTAGGCTGGGGGGGTGGACGCAGGTGGCTGCCCTTGTTGCCTTCTGCAGCTCTACCTAGTGCTGTCCAGCACAATCCCCCCCCCCCATGCGCACGTTTCAGCGAGTGAGCCAGGGCCCATGGTACAAGCCCCCGGACTGCATGTGGGTCCAACACTCGTGGTCTGGGCACGTGGGTGTGCCAGTCTCCCCAACCCCAGGAGGGCTCCTCAGCTCCCTTGGTGTGCTGGAAAGAGTGGGCCGTGCTTGCCAGAGCTTCTGGCCCAAGCTGCCCCCCCCCCTGGTGTTCGTAGTTGCTGGTACAGAGCCCCCCTCCCCCAAGCTGCTGTCCTTGTCTTCGTTGCATTCATTTGTACCCCATGATTCTCCCAAAGAGGCTGACGTCATCACAGACACAAGAATTTCACAAGACAGCCAAGCAACATGAAGTTATCTGACAAAAAAGCTGCAATACACTCTCAGTTCAATACTTAAGAAGACACCAAAATATATATTGATTCAGTTATCCAAGAAACTGCTGATTTAAGGCTAGAGTTAAGATTATCTCCTGTTGGCTTAAGCTCCACAAAGCCAGGAAACTGGAAGCATAGGCTGATGCTTTAACAGACATGCCCGGGATCAGTGATGCTCTGCTCTGACAGCCATTGTGCTTCCTTAAGATTTATCCTCCTTGCACCCACACTTTGCCTTGGTCTTTCAGGCCCAAATCCAGATGGGGAGGACGGAGTGCCTGGGACCTGCAAAGATCCCCCACACTGCCCTGGTCCGGTCTTGCCTTAGGAAGCTTCTGAGCCTTACTGTATTGCTAGAGAACCCTCCTGCGAGTTGACCCAGGCCAGTTTGCTGCTTGTAAGCAAGCACAGTTTCTGGCATCGCACAGCATCTTCTCTGATCACAGGGCACTTCTGTTAACGCATCAGCCTAAGCTTCCAGGGCCCCGGCTTTGTGGAGCTTGGTCTTAAACAGGCCGGTTTTTTAATAATTGAATTTCCCTTGTTTTTAAAGAGGGCATTTATCATTACAAATGTTTCGAAAAAGGGAACTAATACGCAGTCTAAAAAACAAAACACAAACAAGTCGTTAACTGAGTACGTGTGTACAAATGGATAGGTATGTTCCTTTATGTTCAGAATAGCTTATTTCTGAGTACGCCTGCACAAAGTTTCAGCACAGCTTTTTCCTTTTCCTCCCTTGCTTCATCAGTGAAGTAGATTCCCTCAGCCTCCAAAATTACCTCACTCTTATCTCAGTTGCCAGTTACCCCCGCTGTCAGAATGCTGGCAGGAACAGGGGGCTCGAAGCATCGCTGTGTCCAGGCATCGTTCTCACCTCAGAGTGGCACCGAGCATGCCTGACAAAACTTTGCCTGCAGTTGCCACAGGCTTTCATGGGGCAGAAAAATCTTGATGCTTTTTAAACCACTGCTCAGAATTCACCAAAACTATGAAACGCACACCTCCTTGACAAGCCCAAATAAATTGCATCAGTAGTTTTCCCCAGAATTTGAAAGTAATATATAATATGCTGAGCCACAGCTTGGAGTAAAAAGTACAAATTTTCAGCACATTTAACTTGCTGTACCAGAGGCAGTTTTTATCAGATTGGTTTGAAATTTTGTACAGTTGTAGACCTTACTGGATAGGTTATGAAGTTTCGGGTTAGTAGCTCAACGGGTGTCATTTTTGTAAGCAGTAGAAACTTGAGGCTTATAACGGCAGAAATGGGGGGGGGAGTTGGCAACTCACCTTAACTAAAGGCGCACTTCTGTGCCCCTTTAATAAATGGGAAGGGGATGACAATCTGCAACCTATATTTCGGCCAATGCTGTCCACACTCCAGCAGCCAGTGACCCCAGCAGCTCTCAGACCATGAGAGGAGGCAAAGCTAGCCTAGAGGCAGCAGGTGCCAAGAGGAGAGCTCCGCAGAGCCAGCCCGTGCAGGGATGGCAGCACAAGGCACCAAGCAGCACCAGATCCCCTCTTGTCAGACCTGCCCCCCCCCACAGGTTAGTTCAGATGCAGAAAACGGGGAGGCAGCCACCACGGATCTTGCGGCACGTGGAGTAACTGTGGTTGTGTTGGTGACTTGGTAGCCCATCCTGAGGTACTCAAGGCACCTGCAGAACACCTAATCCCTGGTCTCAGCCAGTTGCCAGGCTGGTCGCCTTGAGTGTGAAAGAGAGTCTGGGTGTAAGTGGGGGCTGGGCGGGCAACAGAGAATGACACTGCCCCTCAACCCATTCCTGCCACGGCTGCTCTCCTGGCCAAGGGGAAGGCAGGGTGTGGCCGCTGTGCAAAAGCTTCTGTGCCCCGGAGCGTGGTGGTTGGGGTGTCACATGCTGCTGCTCGCTCCTGCCGTCACCAGTGGCCCCGGAGCCACTCCTTGGTCCCACAAAGACCCCCTGGGAGCTGGAGCCGCCATTATTTTCCTTCTGTGCAGCGGTAGGGTGGTGTGGTGGACACTGGTGAGATTTTCCCTCCAGGCAACTTGGATGGAAGATCTCTTGGGGCAGGGGGCTCTCTTTGAACTATGTGACCTTGGTCCTATCGGCATGTTTTCCATGGCAACTAATGTGACTTAATGAGCTGTCTGTGTGATTGAAGACTCCCGTTGGCTGGGACAGGAAGGAAAGAGAGCGGTCCTGTGGGAACGACTGCAGTGGATGGCGAGAGGCCCGGCGTGTTTGGCACAGGGCACATTTGGAGTATGCCAGCCCTAGGCTGACCTGAGGGAGCCGCACTGCACAGTTGTGCAGGGACTGGGCAGGATGAGGTCCCAGCAAGGCTGGGTCCAGGAGATGGCTGGCTGGCTGAGCTGCAGGGAGAGGTGGAGCTGGCTGCTGGCCACCTCCTGGCTCCTGTGGGTGGAGAGGGTGCAAGAGGAGATGAGGAGGAGCAGGGGACAGGCTGTTGGGCAGAGGGCCGAATCCACGTGCGCGCGCACCCCCGTCAGCCTGCCTGGTCAGCTGGCAAGAGAGGGGCTGGAAAAGGGATGCTGCAGGGAGCGGGGGCGTGGATGAAGTGGGAAGCAGGGGCAGCAGAGGCGAGGCAGGGAAATGGCAGCGGGGGGGGGAGACGTGCCCGGGCAGGACGGCGACGGTGATGTCACGTGCTGGAGGTGGCAGGAGGCACGCCAAGGAGTGGGGGGTGGAGGAGGCCCCGCGCAAGGGTGTGTCAGCAGCCATGGCTGCATGGAGGACGGAAGGTGCACCTTTGACGCAAAGGTGGGGTGGGCGGGTGGGTTTCCAA
The DNA here is from genome assembly GCF_057233095.1 of Heloderma suspectum. Taxonomy (NCBI): domain Eukaryota; kingdom Metazoa; phylum Chordata; class Lepidosauria; order Squamata; family Helodermatidae; genus Heloderma; species Heloderma suspectum. The sequence goes on from NC_139462.1 coordinate 235,217,798, forward strand.
GGCAGGAGAAGAGCAGAGGGCCCCAAGCCTTAAGCAGGCTGGGGAGGGGCCCTTAGGGCAGGGGTTGGCAGCACTAGAGTCGGCCCCAGCACATACCTTGGGAGGGGGGAGCAGCTGCCGCCCAGGGCAGGGAAGGGTCCCCACTACCCGGGTTGCTGGGAAGCTCCGTAATGTTGCCACATGTTTGTTGCCGGGCCTTTGGGTTGGGAGGATGGGTCTGGCATCCAAGTGCCCCCCCATCATCTGTGTGGTTTCTTGAGGGCGGGGGCTTAACCAGGCTCTTCTAACTTCATCCCTAACCTGAGTGGGTTGGGGGCAGAGGGGCTGCATCTTTCTTGCCTACGCCCACCCCCGGGCTTTTTTTGCTGGGGGCGGGGTGTCTGCACAGAAGATCTCTGGGCAGGCCTGCTGAACGCGCTGCACTGCTTCTTTGGTCCAAGGAAGAAATGCGCAGCTTTGTTTCCTTGGAGGCCCCTTTTCTGCCGGGGGGCGGGGGCTGATGTTGTAATATAATTGAATCGCAACAATTGAATCGCAATTAACAGTCTCTTAAACAGGGGAGGGGGGCACTGTCTCCAACCCTCTTGGAGAGCTGGAGGAAGGGGGGTGTACATGGGGGGGGCTCCTTTATTTTTATTGCCTTTCTGTCTCACCTTTTTTCCATCGTAGAACTCAAGGTGGCTCCCTGGGGCTCCCAGGTGGCCTCCCCTCCAAGCACTGGCCAGACCCAGGACTGCTTAGCCTCCGCACAGCGGCCGCCTCGTGTGCCTTCAGACTGTGCCCTGCTGAGCACGGAGGTGTTTGCTGGACCAGGGGACTCCGCAGAAGTATCTGGGTTCTTGCCCACTGGTGGTCATTCTCATGAGACGGGGGGCAGAGAGGTTGGCTGGAGGGTCAGAACAGAGCTGTGAAGGAGCAGAGAACTGGGCGGGGCGCAGCGGTGGGCGGGGGGATCGCCCTTCTTCTCTGGAGCAGCTGCGGCGCCTCCCTGGGTCCACTGAAGGGGTGGCTGTGAATGAAGTGTCGGGATGGGCACGGCAGACCCTGTGCCTGGAGGCCAAGCGTGGAGGCGGCCGCGATGCTCTGCTGGCCGGAGAGGCGGCCACCCGCATGGCTGGCCGCTGTGGGGTTGATCTCTGGCCTGGGGAGGGGAGTAGTAATGGCCACCCTCCTCTCTGAGGCCAAGGCAAGCAATGGGGGAGCTGCTTGGCGGAGGGGCAGTGGGTAGGAGCCGTCCCGGAGAGTCCTCGCAAGGGCCAGCTGGCTGGCCAGGCAGCAGTGGCCCCAGGCCCCTTCCTGGCAGCCTCCGACTGGGGCAGGAGGGAGCCTGCCTGGAAGATTCCCAGGCCGTGGTCAGTGCTCAGCCGCATGGGCCTGCGATCGGGATCCTCTCCATGGCCCCCAGGCCGCTGCAGGGCTGCTGGTCAGCTGGCTGGGGTTTCGCTTGGCCCGAGGAGCCACCCACCCGCCTCCCCTTCTCCCTGTTGTTGGCTGGACTGTTGCCGGGCGGAGCAGCCCCAAATGCTCGCGCAGTTGCCCCGAGAGGCTTGCTGCCAGGTTGGGCTGCTCTGACTTGTGCAGAATTGAGCTGGTGCCTGGGGCCCGGTCAGCTATCTTGGGCTGGATGCAGTCCGGGGGCTGCCAGTTGGCGCCTTTGTGCTCCAGCCGGCCTTTGCCCATGCTGTGATTCTGCGACGGACCGTGTGAAGGCACCTCGTCCCCGCTCGCCGTGCCCAGCTCTGCCCGTGTGTTCCCCAGGAAGTAGCGGCCTTTCTCTGTAGGGCAGGGAGCTTCCCCCGCGTGTCTCAGACTGGGACTGGGGCTCAGGTAGCCACTCCCTCTTGTGGGCCAGGAATCGCCCTGCCATGGCCCTCCTCCTGCCCCACTCCTGGCAGCTCACCCCTGGCGTAGGAGACTGCTGTGGGGTGTGGCAGGCAGGCAGGAGCCCACTTCAGCCATGCCTCCATCCGGCCTTTCCAGTTGCAGGGCAGAGGAGCAGCCTGGAGAAATGTGGCCTGTGGCAGCTGTCGCTGGAAGCCTCTTCGTTGTCTCGCCAGCCTGTTGGGGAAGGGCGTTGGGCTTCCTGGCATGCATTCCCCAGTCGCAGCTGCCTTGTGTGGTGGCTGGCCAGGCTGCCAGGCCTCTGCTGGCCCCTTGATCCCACGCTCAGTGTGTTGGCAGTGGTGCCCTCTGAAGCTGCCAGAGCCGGCCCCATGGCCCATCTCGCCCAGGCAGGCAGGCGTTCTTTCCCAGCTGCTGGGCTGCCTCTGACACCTTCGTGGAGATGCTGTGGCTGCGGCGCCTCCTCTCGGCCCCGTCTTTCCGGTCTCACTCCCTCGTTTTACGGGATGTGGCACAGCGGGATTAGGGGTCCCTGCCGTGCTCTTGCTTGCTTGCTCACTTTTGCTCCCTCAGAGGGTGCGCTGTTTGGGGGCTGGAGATGGGGCCACCCTAGACATGCTGTCAGCTGTGGGCAGGCGATTGATGCACATCTTAAAAAGGTGAAGAGTGGCGGGGAGGGGAGCAAGCAGCATCAAGACTGCCAGGGGTGGGGAGGGAGTTTCTGACCCTCTCCTCCCCTGCCACTTTCCCAACAAAACTCTCCACAGCTGTTACTTATCATCTCGTTTGGCTCATGCCAGTTAGTAGTGCTACCTGAACCACAGACCTCCTGTGCTTGGTGTGGCTTTCCAAAGCCCCCAAATGTGGCCTTTGTGTGCACACAATTGGACACCATGTGGGAGCAAGAGTGGTCCAGTGTGTCTGCCCCAGGGATTGGTCCCAGTGCAGATGTGAGGCAGGAACAGAGCCAGGAAACCTCCATCCTTGGGCTCTAGGAAGCAGCCTTATTCAGGGCCAGGTTCTCTGTGTGCCCAGCCCAGCATGGCCTCCTCTCATGGTCTCCAGGGTCTCTGGCTGAGCAGGGCTGTTCCCATCACCTGCTGCTACCTGATCCTTCTAACTGGGGAGGACAGAGGTGGAACCCAGGTCTTCTGCATGCAGAGGCACTGAGTGATAGCCCCTCCCCAAAATGGCTGCACCGGTTGATTTTTCCATGAATTGGGTCTGGAGAGTAACGGGGGCATTTTGTGTTGGGCACACCTCTCCTGTGCCCTGCCCCCGTTGGCACTTCACCTCTGGATTTCGTTGCTGGAAATCAGGGTCATGCTACAAAATAGAAAATGGATTGCAGAGCTTGAAGGTGCAGGATGGCTCCCCCCTCCCAGATAAGCTGCAGTGGATGAGAGTGCCCCTCCCACGCCACCGTTGATGGCTCAGCACCAGCTTTCTCTGGCCAGCCCATCCTTGCTCTACTAAGCAAAGGGTGCTCCAAATCCTGGCAGCATGATGCAATGCATGGGGTGTTGTTTCTGTCATCAGAGCCTCCTGCGGCGACAGCCTTGGGCTTGTGGTCCTCTGTGTGTGGAAGGCGATTGTTTTCTGTCATCAACAGTCATTGGAACCCCTCTGCTTCCCCAAATCCACCTGAATGAGGTGAGGCAGATACCTCCTAAGGATAGGGCCTTTTCCATGGTGGCACCCTGCTTGTGGAATTCCTGCCCAGAGAGACTCGCCTGGCACCTACCTTGTAGTGTTTTGTGGTGTGAAGGAAGACCTTTTGATTCTCCCAAGCGTTTTAGCTTTTCTGTTTTATAAATTGGTGTTAGTGCATTTTAAATTCTTTTGCAATGCTGATGGCTTTTACTTTGGTTTTTACCAATTATTTTATTCTGTGCTTTTAAGCTTTTTAGGTTTTTATATTATGTTTTATTATGGTTTCAAGATTTGTTTTGTGGCTGCCAAGGAAGCTCTGGCTATTAGGCAGTATAGAAATGTAGTAAATAAAGAAAATAATGAAATGATGAATGAATCCAGGAGCAGGTGGAGGGAGAGGTGGTGGCAGAGAAGAGAAATCACAAATGTGATGAGCTGTCAGGGGGTGTCAAGGTGAGAGCAGCCCTGTCAACCTGGCTGGTCAGGAGAGGATGTGGGGGCTCCGTTGCTGCTCCCTCTCTGCTGGGATTTTGCACACGCACCTCACCCCACCCCCTAGGCAGGCTCCCTGCAGCCTCTCGCAGCCTCCATCATCATCTTGGGGGCAAGAGGGTTCTCTTTCTGCGGAGGCTGTGGGGTGATGGGGGAGCAGGGTTCAGGCCTCTGCTGCAGAGGACTGGCTTGGCCTGTCTAGGCAGGGCCCAGGTGTGACTGGAGCGGAGCTGAGGGCTCAGCAGAGCAGCCCTCCCTCCCCCTCTCCCCATGTGGCTTGACCCGGGCATGCATGTTGGGTGTGGTCCCACCCAGTCTGGGGGGGGATGCTGGATCCCAAAATGCCTCCAGTGCTGAGGCACTGCTCTCCTGCTGGGCTCCATGAAGCTGAGCATGGCTGTAGGACAGGAGGGGCTGCACTCCCCCCCCCCCGAAGGACCCTTCGGCCCGAGCAGGGCTGATGGAGATGCCCCCCTGCCCTGCCTGTGGTGTCCACGTCCACTTCTGCCTCTGGAAGCGTGGGGGCAGGGCGATGACAACAGGGAGGTTTCTGCCCCAGCAGAGGCCCAGATCAGCCAGACCTGTCTAGCCAGTTTGGGTGGTGTCCCTGCTGGCTCCTAGCTGAGCCTCCCGCCTGCCTGCCTCTTCAGCCTGGCCCAGCAAAGAGCTGCAGGGCTTGGGAGGATGCGCCTCTGAGAGCTCCGGACAGGGGGCCCCGAGGTTCAACCTCTGCACCACATGATGCCCCCCCATTATTTGACCACAGCTGCCGTAGCGCTGCTGAGGTGCCTCTTCCCTAGGCAAAACAGGTCCAGGCCATTTGGGCCTTCCTCATCGGATGTGGTCTCCGGTCCCCTACCATCTCCATCACCCTCGTCTGGAGGCAGTCCGGTTTCTCAGTCTCCTTTATTAATCTGTGAGGTGCCCAGAACCAGGCCCAGTACTCCAGATGCAGTCTGACCCAAGCAGAATAGATCGGGGGGGGGGACACTGACTCCCAGCCCCCCAGAACTATTCTGTATAACCAGGAATTCTGATAAGAAATTAGGGAACAAGCACACAACTGTAAATGGGTCAGGTAATACTAGTATGATGTTGTAACAATATGAAAACACACAATGCATGTAGTGGGTGTTAGTGATACATTTAAAATAGGATCGTTGTTGGAATAATATAATTATACATATGAAAACAATGTGAATACAACTGTACATATATTGGAAGATAACAGAAGCATCTGTATCACAAGTTGTTGTTAAGTCGTGTCCGACTCTGTGACCCCACGGACCATAGCACGCCAGGCCTTCCGGTCCTCCGCTCTCTCCCGGCGTGTGCTCAGATTCATATTCATTGCATCGGTGATGCTATCTAGCCATCTCATCCTCTGCCGTCCCCTTCTCCTTTTGCCTTCAGTCTTTCCCAGCATCAGGGTCTTTTCCAGGGAGTTTTCTCTTCGCATTAGGTGGCCAAAATATTTGAGCTTCAGCATCTGCCCTTCCAATGAGCACTCAGGGTTGATTTCCTTTAGGATGGACTGATTTGACCTCCTTGCAGTCCAGGGGACTCACAAGAGTCTTCTCCAGCACCACAGTTCGAACGCATCAATTCTTCGGCGCTCAGCCTTCCTTATAGTCCAGCTCTCACAGCCATACGTTAGTACTGGGAAAGTATCACAAGTATATACATATTAATATTATAGTTTGTTCAAAGGACCTTAAAGTCCATCCAAAAAGTCTTTACAGGAATCCGGTGTAATCCTGTTTCACATATGACTTGCTTCTTCAGATAGATAATAACTGTTAAGATATTAAGATATTAAGATCTATAGTCATATATATATATATGCACACATATGCACATACAGACACGTGTGTGTTCATGCATAGGCACATACGCACGCACACATTATTATTTTTATATTCACATTAGTTGTCAGTTAATGATCATAAGATCTGACATCTTATGTGTAATATATAAAGGCATTTGTATTGGGGATATTTATTTGATTGCATATGAAGCCAAACGCTATACCTTTAATAGCAATGTGGATGACTTGGCCTTTCTTCAGCACTGGGTATTTAAAACCTGTTAGGAATTGGTGTGCTCACAGCTGCCGACTCAACTTACCGACATTAGAGCAGGAGAGATTATCAGCCTGTGGTTTGAGGTTTGTTTGGTCACTGTGTGTCTCATTTCAAAGAAACTCGGTGGTGTACTGATACTGTATGCTTTACATGTTGTCCTTTCTTAGCTCTGTGAAGCTCTATGAAAAAACTATTCAGATTACAGTACTGTCACAGCGTTTTTTGTTGAGTCTAAGGACGGTGAGTTTGTACGTGTACATATTATGATAACTGACAACTAATGTGAATATAAAAATAATGTGTGCATATATATATAACTATAGATCTTAATATCTTTACAGTTATTACTTATCTGAAGAAGCAACTCATATGCGAAACAGGATTTTTGGATAGACTTTAAGATCCTTTGAACAAAGTATAATATTAATATGTATATACCTGTGATACAGATGCTTCTGTTATCTTCCAATATATGTACAATTGTATTCACATTGTTTTCGTATGTATAATTATATTGTTCCAACAACAATCCTATTTTAAATAGATTGCTAACACCTGCTACATTCATTGTGAGTTTTCATATTGTTACAACATTATACTAACTTTACCTAACCCATTTACAGTTGTGTGTTTGTTCCCTAATTTCTTATCGGTTTTTATAACTGTGGCCCTTTTTTGTACTTAACCAGGAATTCTAACCTGTATAATGGGACTTCTGGTTCTGTGATGGCCTGGAGGATATAACCAGAATTGTTCTGTGATGGAGAGAATGGGAATTCTTTGTTTCTTAACTCTCAGATGTTTCCAGTACAGGCCATAGAAGCAAATAACACTTGGATAAATATATCAAATAAACATATGTGCTTACCGAAATGGGGTGGGGGTGGGAGAGGGATTTAGCATTACTTTGCTGACCATTGCTCCTTTGCAGCTGCTTCAAGGAGGGGCCTCAAGGCTCAGCCCTGCCACGTGGCCCAGAAGGATGCCCAGGTTGATGGTCCTGAAAGCCACCGGGTGGAACTGCAGCTGCACCTGGGCTTGCTGAGAACCAGAAATGGATCCACTGGTCAAAGTGGCAAAAGTTCTGCTGGAGGTCTGTGGGCTTTGCCCAGCATGGAAACACGTCTTGAGTAACAACAGGATTTTATATTTCCAAAATGAGGGATCCGCCGTTTCCCCCTTTCTGGTTCCCAGCAATCCTAGGCACAGCTTCCAGTCTAGCCTGTAACCATGACCCGCAGAGCCCAGTTTGAACATCTGCAGACCCCTTCCCCCCACCCCACATCATCTTGGGACTCTGAACATGCGGAAACTGTGACCGTCATGTTCGGTTTCCCCCCCCTCCCCTATTCCTCCTCCCCAAACCTGTTTTTGTAACCCCTCACTTGATGAAAAGATCGGGAGATCTCGAAAGCTTGCACTGTTTTGTGATTGTTTGGTCCAGTTGAGGTATTTCACTAATATGAATTTTGGAATCTTATATTTATGTATTTATTTGTAGGGCACTTTTTAGGGCAGAGCTCTTGCAAGGGGCTGACGTAATCATAACACTTAATACCCATTAGAAACAAGAAAACCCAGACAAGCGAAGACAGACTTCCTACGACAGCTGCGCCATTTTCCAAACAAAACACAAAAAGCCCTCCCTGCCTCGGCTGCTCTGCCACTGTTGTTGGCCAGAAGGCGCTCCGGGTGGGATCGGGGTGAGGAAAGGCCCCGAGGGTGCCTGGGCAAAGCACTGGCTCAGTGCGCGGAGAGGAAGCCAGGCGTTTGGGGCCAGGCCCTCCTCAGGCCTTTGGGGGGAGGGGTCTTCATCTCTTCTGCTGACCCCTCGCTGGATGGAGCGTTGTCTGTGCCACTGGGCAGCTCTCAGCTCTGGGCCCCTGCTCTCCCCCAACCCCACCTGGGTGCTGCTGCCTGTGTTGCCACGCGAAACGAAGGCCGTGCCCCCTTGGCCTGGCTCCTGCGGCTGCAGTGCTGCTCCGTGGGCCTTCAGGCCGCCAGACCAAGCCTGCGGGGGCACAGAGGAGGGTCTGCTGCTGCTCCTCGGGTGGGCGGGGGTGCCTGAGGAGGGCCACGCCACCCTTCAGTTTCTCCTGTTTTTAGGCAAGCATTTTGTTGCTGGGATGTGTTAGGGAAGAGATGATTGTTCCAGGCCTTGCAGTCGATATCTCATAAAAGGAAAACTGGGCCTTCTGTCACTATTGTTTACTATGTAAGCAAATATGGTGGATGAGGCTCATCTCCCCCGCCCCCCTTCTGCTCGCTTCCGTGGCTGCCTCCTGTCCAGGCACTGACCTGCCTGAGGCTTGGGCGACTAGCTGGCGTTCCTGAGCATGGTCTGTTTGGCTCATGGTGGCCCCTCAAGGTCTCTCTCTCTCTGTCTCTGCAGATTCATTTGTGAACAGCCAGGAATGGACCTTGAGCCGGTCAGTGCCGGAGCTCAAAGTGGTGAGTAGCTTTCCGTGGGGGGTGCGCGTGCTCCTTCGCCCCAGCTTGACTTGGGAGAGAGGCTGGGTCAGCTGCTGGCTGTGGACAGGTGACCTGACCCTCTCGCTCCGTTAGATCAAAGGTGGGGGCTGATGTGTCTGCGATGAGTGCTGCCCCCCAAGTGGTGGTTGGCACTTCTTGTTCTTGCCTTCAACAAGGAACACCCCCCCACCACCCGTACACACACACACATGTAACTGGGCCATAGGAGGGCACGAGACAGTGGGGTGGCTTTGCATCTGCACCCAGAGCAGACTGGAGGTGGGGCTCACTGCCGAGCATGCAGGATGGCCTCTCCCTGCACCCGGTGTTTTTAGCAGGGCCCCATCAGTGGGCCTGAGCCTGCTGGCCACCCAGCCGTGGGCGACTGAGCCAGGGAGCGGTGGGCCAGCCCTGTCCCACTGAAGGTGAGTCGCCCGAGGAACTCGGCACCTCTGTCTCGCTCCATCCTGCTCTGCAGTGTCTGGCCAGACAGGGCAGCAGCTGGCAGCCCGATGCTGCTGTCCGAAGAGCAGATCCTTCGCTGCTGCTGCGGTGCGTGTGTTTTTGAAGGTGTGGGAAATGGGGCCTGTGTGCTTCAGAAAGCTGACCTTGTCGAGCTCGGGGACAGGCTTACGAGTGCCAGCCAGTCAGGATTTTCCCACCTGAGGGGAGGGGGCGGGGCTCAACCAAGGATCCAAGGCCAGTGCCCCCTCCCCACACATGGGCTCGGAAGAAGCACATTGCTGTGTAAAGGCCCAGAAAGGGAGCTCTCTCCAACCCAAGAGATGCCTGACAAACCCAAAGCATGAGCTGCTAAGGTCCCATGGACTCTGCAGGATAGAGAGTGTCTGGGATGAGCTTATCCAGTCAAGAATTCCCAAATTACCTGGAGAGGAGTTTAACTCGTTCGTAGCCGCTGGGGCTCACTGTCTGTCTGGAAAGGCAGAGAGCGCCACCTTCTGGGCAACGGCAGGGCAGGGATCCGCTTGCAGGCGGTTCTCTTTCCACGCCTAACTGCGTGGGGCAGATTGGACAGATGGACGTGGGGCTGACGTTTCCCTCATGCAAGGAGGCCGACTCTCCGGGAGAGGAGGGGCGAGGCGGGGCGGCACAGCAGCGGAGCCTGCAGCCCGAGAGGCTCCAAGGGCGTCTTCGGAGTGCCGGGGCGGCGGCGGCATTCTCCCAGGGGTGAGCACAGACTAGTGGGGCCTGGCAGGGGCTGAGAAGGCAGAAGGGGGCCGTGCTCCTGGAGTCTCAATGCGCCCACGGCCGTCTTCGGTCTCGGGAGGACGCCTGACCTGCTGGGCGACCACCGTGCGTCTCTCAGCAGAGTGGTGTCGCAGGAAGGGCCTGGGTGGGTGGGTGAGTCCTTGCGTGGGCTGTGCTCCGATCCTGGCTTCAGTGGCGCGAGGGGCATGCCAGGTGGCGGCTGCCCTCTGCTTTGCCTCCAGCAGCACCAGGAGTGGCCAGGGGCTCTTCGCCATCAGCAGAGGCTGCCGGGCGCGGTCCTCCTCTGCAGGCCGAGGTCGCGGGGAAGCAGTGCTCCAGGTCCCTGGAGGCCCTTTGCCAGAGCCCCATTGGCGGGGTAAGAATGGGAGGGGTGTGCACTCCACACATGCCTCCCTCCGCCCCTGCACATGTCCAGCAGCTGACCTAGGCCTCTGGAAATGGATCCGTGGGCAAAGCCCCGGAAGCCCCGGGCACAGTCGCTCAGCCATGGCCCCTTCTGCTCCGTGCCAGGCCTGAGGGTGGATGGATGCACGGTCGGGCGGAGGACCAAGGGTCTGCCTGTGCAGAGAACCATCCCCACAGTGGTGGCAAACTGCCTCCCCACTCCCGCCAAGCAAGAAACTTACCCTGTTCCTCAGACGGGCACAGACTCACTGTCTTCTTGGAGCGAGCCCTTCTGGACCACTTAGCAAAGGCTTTGGCTCTGATTGCACCCCAGGTGTCCAGTGTAGATTTGAGGGTCCCCTAACAAGATCAGCCTCGGATGGCCTTCTCTCCGTCCCATCAGCCAGGACAGCTAGACTGGTGAGGACGAGGGAGAGGGCCTTACCTATGGTGGCCCCCACTCTGTGGAACTCCCTCCCTAGGGAACTCCCCCATGCCCCTTCTTTAATGAGCTTCGGCCACGGACTGAAAACTTGGTTGTTCAGGCAGGCATTGGGTGGGTTAGGGTATTTTAGAAAATGGTTTTACTGTAGAATGTTACTGTTTTAAACTGTTTTATTATATACTTTGTGCATTGCCCAGAGTGGCTGGGTGACCAGCCAGACGGGCGATTAATAAATTTAATAAATAAATTAAATAAATAAAATTTCATGCTCCAGCAGAAGCTGGAGACCTCCTCCCCCAACTCCTTCTGCTGTAGCAGCAGGCACTGGTTGCCCCCTCTTGCCCCTTGCTCGACAGGCACCTGCGGAGGCACTGGGCTGGGCCTGCTTGCGGCGCACACTTCCTCGGTTCGCAGCGTTCACGCCGTCTCGCAAGTCAGGCGCAGGCCCTTGCTGGATGTCCGGCACGCACCCTCCCGACCACTGGCCGTTGGGAGGCTTCCTGGCTTTTTTGCTGTTTTCCCCCGTTCTAAGCGACTGAGATCCCCACCGCCCCCAGGCTTTGCTACTGGCAAAAAGACCTTTAAGCAAAAACATGCTGGTGTTTTGGCCTCAGCCATTTTCTGGCCCCATCCACCACTAGAATGCAGCCCCCGAGAGCTTTCCTGAGGGGGGATTTGGCCCCTGGGTCGAAAGAGCCTCTTCAGCCCTGCCGTGCTGGGTCTCCATCCAGGCTCCGCCACCCGAGTGGGCTGGGCGGGAGCAGGGGTGGTGCTCAGCCTTGCTTTTGTGTTGCAGGGGATTGTGGGCAACCTGTCCAGCGGGAAGTCGGCCTTGGTGCATCGCTACCTGACAGGCACCTATGTGCAGGAGGAGTCCCCGGAAGGTGAGCGATGGGCCGCAGAGGGAGGGACCAGCAATGGAGTGCTGAAGGGTATCTGCGGGTTGTCCTCAGGCAAGAATGGTGGGATATCAAAGTTTAAAACTGGCACGACGTCATTGAGACACGTGCGTGGCTCTCTGTGGCTGTAGGTTGCTACCATCCCTGTGCGGTTGTCTTTGCTGCATATGTCAGCGACAGCAACATGGCTTCTCTTGTGTGCTCGGATCTGATCTGCCCAGGACAGCCAAGGCTGAGAAGAAGGGGAAACCAGTTTGCCATGCGGCACGGATGGCACTTGGAATTCAAGGAACCTCTTCTGCTAGGCCAGAGTCTCTCTTCCTCGGAGAGTGCCCCCCCATTCATCTGCAGGTGTCAGGTGCTTCCAGGCACAGGCAGACCGGCATCACCCGGCTGTAGCCTCCATTCCTGGCTGCAGGAGCCCAGCTTCCAAATTAACTGCTCCTAGAACGCAGAAGTCATTTCTGACGTCTTTCCCAAGCTCTGCTGGTATTGGCACTACAGCTTGCCTCATGAGTCACTCCAGTCGTCTCTTCGGCTTTCCGCAGAGGGTTAATTTAAATCTTGGGAGCCGCAAGAAGAAGGGTGCTCTCTGGCTGGTCAGGAGTGGTGCTGCCAGTCCGTCCCACTGGTTTTTTTGGCTTCCTAGAGTGAGTCGGCCTTTGGCTTGGCTGGAATCTCCCTGGCGATGCGCATCCATGCTGTGTCTCCCTTAGAGTAGAGTATGAGGCTGCTCTGTATCTGCCTGGAAGGAGTGGTCCTCATCATGCAACGGGGGCCCCCATCACTGAGAAAGAAAAGCCTTGGAGCTGGATCAGACCAAGGGGGCCCATATAGTCCAGCATTCTGTTCCCACGGTGGCCAACCAGAGGTCCCCATGGGAAGCCCACAGGTGCAAGAGACCCCCCCCCCCACGCTTGTGTTCCCAGCAACTGGCAGTGATAGGCATGCGTCCTCTGTCCTGGAGGTGATATGCAGCCATCAGGACTAGGCGTCCTTGATAACCCCCTCCTCTGTGAATTTGTCTAATCCCCTTTTAAGGCCATCCAGGTTGGTAGCCATCGCTACATCTTGTTGCATCTCTGCTGCCCCCATTGATGTCCTGACGCTGCTGCGAAGCCGATGTTTTAGTCTGGTTGCCACCTTCTGTTTCCTGTGCCTGTTTCTCTCCCTTCCAGTCTGTGTCCTTATTTGCCATGTTGTTTGTTCAAATCCTCCGGGCAGGAGACTTCTAAGGGGGCCCTTTTTGGCACTTGCAAGGGGCTGCGAGAATATCAGGCGCGAGCTGAGAGATATGAATAGACTGTTGGTGAATCTCCAGCAGCCGGAGAGGGAGAGGCACTCCTCCCGCCAAAGGACAGGAGCTGGTGGTGGCCCCAGGAGGAGGGATTGACTTAGATTTGTTATATCGGGGGTGGGGAGTCCATGGGGAGTACTGTTAGAACGCTGCCCCCCGCATTCCAGTTTCGATGGAGAGGAAGCCTGAGGCTGAGAAAAAATAACTTCTCCCTGGCAGAGCTGGTGGAACTTGAACTCTAGCCTCCCGATCCCAGCCCAGGGCTCTGTCTCCCAGGGGCAGGGCAGGGCTCTGCAGGAGGCGAGGGCTGTGGGCAGTGCGCAGGCGGACATCGTGTCTGGAAAGTGCTCTGCGCCTGCGGCCTCGGCTCAGCCTCTCCCTCCCTCCCGGGCGGCGTCTCCAGGTGGCCGGTTCAAGAAGGAGATTGTTGTGGATGGCCAGAGTTACCTGTTGCTGATCCGTGACGAAGGGGGCCCTCCGGAGCTGCAGGTAAGACTTGAGCCCCTCTTCCTGCTGCCCCCCCCCCCCCGAGGAGACCATTCCGAGCAAGACCGGGGCGTTGGGCTCTGCGGGGCCCGTGCTACCCTGGCCGTAGCTGAGCTCTGCCCGGCGCGCGCTGGGGCTGGCAGAGGGCGGCCTTAGCCGGCCTCCTGCCCGCTGGCGTGCTGCAATGGGCCTGCAGAGGGGGAGGGTGCTGCGCGGGCGGTGTGGCTTCGGAGGCCCTCGCACAGCGCTCCGGAAGCCGCGCCTGAACGTGGCAGCAGCGGGCTGGCCAGCAATGGCGCCTGCAAGCCTCGCCGAGAACCCGTGCGCCATGCCCTCCAGCCGTGGCTGCTGGCTCTTTCCCAGGCAGCCCTGCTTGCACGGTGCCTGGCTGGAGGCCGCTGGGGCCCCGCCCCGCCCTGACAGCCCCGCCCTCTGCCCTCTGCCCTCCAGTTCGCAGCCTGGGTGGATGCCGTGGTCTTTGTCTTCAGCCTGGAGGATGAGATCAGCTTCCAGACGGTCTACAACTACTACCTGCGCCTCTGCAGCTGCCGCAACACCTCCGAGGTGCCCATGGTGCTGGTGGGCACGCAAGGTGAGCGGGCGGGGCGGGGCGGGCCGTCAGCCACCCTCCGTGACAGCGGACGAGCGGGCAGCGCAGAGGCGGGCGTGGAATTGGGAAGTCCCCCAAGGTGGGGGTGGGAAGCAACAGCTGGCCCCCCAGTTGCTTTTGTCTGCCACTCCCATCGGCCTTACCCAGCATAGCCAGTGGCAAGGGATGATGGGAGTTGAAGGCCAAAACTCCCATCACACAAGGGAGGGCTACACATCCCCCCCCCCGGGCCATTGCAAGGCCAACTTCTCCCTGTACCTGGACTCCATAATGAGTGATGGCAGATGTGGGGGGCCCTGGTGGAAGGCCCCCCCGCGCATCACATCAGATGACGTCCCACCCAATGGGCCTGCCCAGGAGAAGGGGAAGCCAGCTCCCTTCTCCCCAGCCCACCCCAGCCCTCCTTGCGTGGGCACTGGTTTGGGCGGGAGGACGAGCCCCTACAGCCCGGCCAGAGAGGGACAGGCCAGACACCGGCTCCTTCCCTCGCGGGGCGAGAGCTGGGCGGAGTGTGCCGAGCGTGTGCTTGATAGGCTGCTCTGGAGTGTGGCGACGGCCTCTTGCTGGCTGCCGTGCAGACCTCTTCGTGCCTTCGGATCCTGTAAGCTGCATGGCGTGGCGGCGATGAGGACGCTGTGGGGCTGCGATGCACCCGCCCTCTGCGCATGGGCTTCTCGGTGTGCTTGGGGAACCTGCTGTCTCAGGGAGCCCAGCCATGCACGCAGGGCCCCCTGTGCCGGCCCCACATTGGATGTGTGTGGCCCAGGGTGGGGTCCCACCCTCGCTGTGCCACCCCCCCATCCCCATGTGCTGTGTTCAGCCAGGAAGAGCTCTCTGGGCATCTCTGGAAACTGCCCTTGGTTGAGCTTGGTCTCCATTAAACAATTACGGTTCATTATTGTTTTTTGATTATTGATTTATGTCTGAGATTTATCAGTTGCCCTATAGCTAAAAGCGCTCAGTGTCGCATAGCATAAACATAAATAAAATCATCATCTAGACTGACAGCAAACTCAGGTGCTCAGTCATGGGGGACAAGAGGGGCCTAGATGGAATCCCAAGGTTTGTAGATGCAGAAAAACGGGTTTTGGGGGGTGGAAATAAGGGGTCAGAATTCATAGAATCATACCATAATAGGGTTGGGAGAGGCTTACAAGGCCATCGAGTCCAACCCCCTGCTCCATGCAGGAATCCAAGTCTGAGCATCCCCGACAGACGGCTGCCCAGCTTGCTCCTGAATGCCTCCAGGGGGGGGCATTCTCCCCAAACAGTCCATGAAGTGGCCGCACAGTGTCCTTTTGGGAGGGGAGCAGGGGAAATGGAGGGAGCATCCTCACGGGGCATGGCTGGAGCCCAGGACAGGAGCGCTCGACAGGACAGCTCTTTGTGGCATAACCCGGCTGCAGTCAGCAGTTTGTGCAACACAACCCACGTTCCTGATGCCTCCGTACAGTCTGGCATCGGACGGCGGGCTGGCTGCCGAGCAAGGGGGCAGACGCGAGAGGCGTAGCAAGGGACTGTCGTGCGGAAGAGCCGTTTCTCGCACACAGGCCCTGACTCCAGTGGGGAGGGCAGCAGGGGGGCGGGGGTGATTTCTGGATCCCGAGGGGAAAGCTGAGGAGTGGCTGGGTTGGGATCAAAGTGACTGGCAGGAAGAGGCTCCCCGCCCCCGGCATGCTTGATGAGGGGCACCGTCCCCGTGCCAGGAGGCCTTCCTGGGTGCCACCTCTGAGGGAGGGAGGGGGGCCTGGGCTTCCTTTGGAAGGGGGTCTGCTCCTGCTCCTGGATGCCTTGTGCATGTGGCCAGCAGGGGGGTGGTCTGCGCATGCACACGCAGGGGTGCTTCTGCTCCCAGCAGAGGGGTCCTGCTGCCTGCCCTCGCCCCCCACTCCTGCCGCTGCTGTGCTTGGGCGGGGGTCAGAGCTCCCCGTTGCATCCAGCAGCAGCCAGAGGCGGGGGCCGCTCAGTGCTGCCGCCCTGCCCTCCTCCGCCCAGGCCAAGGCTGCTCGGCCTGCCTGCCTGCACCCCTCCCCCAGCCTAGAGGGAGAGCTTCCCACCCCCCACCCCACCCCCGGCGGCGGCCCAGGCCACCTGGCAGCTGGGGGCTCCGAGGGAGGCGGCGGCCAGGCCCCTCAGCACTGCCTGGCGTGGGCAGCAGCCAGCACCCCTTCCCTGTCCGGGGCAGGCGGGAGGCCGCCGGCTCCCCTAACCCCCCCTTGTCCGCAGATGCTATCAGCGCCACCAACCCCCGTGTGATTGACGACTCGCGCGCCAGGAAGCTCTCCAACGACCTGAAGCGCTGCACCTACTACGAGACCTGTGCCACGTACGGGCTGAATGTGGAGCGGGTCTTCCAGGACGGTGAGCGCGGGGGCGGCAAGCCCGTGAGGGCGGCAGGGCTCCTGGGGCGCGGGGGCGAGCCCGCAGCCTTCGCCCGCGTGCTGGCTCCCGGCCGCAAGGCAGCCCGTGGCGCCGCCTCCTTTTCCAGAAGCCACGGGGGGCAGTGGCTGCTGCGGCACTGCGCTCGGTAGGTCGCTGGCGCGTTGCACACCGGGCGCCCTCTGAGCAGCTGCCCAAGCGCGGCGTGTGGCGAGAAAGGGCCGCGCCCTCGGCTCTTCTGCTCCGGCCCTTCCAGCCTCGCTCGGGGCTAAGCCCCTTCCCCCCGAGTGCCCTTTCCTGTCCTCTGACCTACTCTGGGAGCGGGGGGAGGGGAGAAGCCCCGAGATGTGGCCCCCCCTCCCTGCGCGCGGAGTGTGGCTGCGCAGAGGCATGTGGCGTCCCTGTGGCTGCAGCTCGCCCTGAAGAGCCAGTTGAGCCTGTGGCGAAGTGCCCCTCGGCCTGAAGAGGCCCGATGGCCCGGCACCACACGAGCGTCTCTGTCCTCCCTTCCAGTGGCCCAGAAGGTGGTGGCCTTGCGCAAGAAGCAGCAGCTCTCCGCTGGGCCCTGCAAGTCGCTGCCCAACTCCCCCAGCCACTCCTCCGTCTCGGCCGCCTCCATCCCCTCCGTGCACATCAACCAGGTAGGGGGCCGGGGCTTGGCTAGGGCCTTTGGGCTCTGCGGCCTGGGGCACGGGGAGGCCGCATGCAGGCAAAGGGCTTCTCATGAGCCCCGGAGGCAGAGCAGGTCATGGGCCGCTTCCTCTAGCCCTCCACTGAATTCGGGAGGGCTGCCACAGTTGGAAGGGCCCCCCAGGCCCTGCATCGGACATCCCGCCTCTCCCTGAGGCTCCTGGGGTGGGGATTCCAGCACAGCCATCCTAGGCAGCCGCTCTGGCAGCGCTGCTCGCCCCAGGCCCGCCGCTGTTTGGGATGTGTGAGCAGTGGGCAGCCGCCCCCCCGCCCCCTCAGCCACGTGGCTGCGCACCTGGCTACGCGCGGCCACAAGCGGTCACGTGGCGAGCTTCAGGCGAGCGTGGCCCGAGGCACCCTCTGGCGCAGGGAAGCACTTCCTGCAGAGCTCCATTAGACAAAGGGTCTCTCCCCACTCCCTGCTGTGGGTTTCATCCACCCCAACGAGCCCCCACTCCCTTGAGGGTTGGTTCACCCTCCCAGGAAACTTGGCTTTCCAGGCTGTGGCATTGTCGCAGTGCTCCCCGCCCAGTTCTCAAGCATGTCGAGGCCACTCCCTTCTTTCTGCAAGCCGGCTACCTTGCAGGACTTTGGGCTGCTGTTACTATCTAAAATGTTGACACCCATGGTTTGTGGCACCCTGCAGAGTCCTAGTCCATCCCTTCCCTAAAGCAATCCTGTCTGCACCCTGTCCTGTGCTGTCTTGGTTGGACTAGGACACCGAACCCCCCCCCCCCCAAATATGGGGATGATAATACCTACCTTGCAGGGTTGTTTGGAGATTTCTAACGCATGAGATTTTTTTTTTAATTGATTACTTAAATTTCTTAATCACCCATCTGGCTGGTCACCCAGCCACTCTGGGTGATGTACAATAATACAAACAGTTTAAAAACAATAAAATTACACATTAAAACAGCATTTTCTAAAATTTCCCTAGCCCACCCAAAACGCCTGCCTGAACAACCAAGTTTTCAACGCGTGGCAGAAGCTCATTAAAGAGGGGGTATGGCAGAGTTCCCTAGGGAGGGAGTTCCACAGAGTGGGGGCCACCACAGAGAAGGCCCTCTCCCTCGTCCTCACCAGTCTAGCTGTCCTGGCTGATGGGACAGAGAGAAGGCCATCCAAGGCTGATCTTGTTGAGTGGCCTGTCTGGTGTTTCTGGAGGTACTCCTTAAGATAGGCTGGGCTGGAACAATATAGGGTTTTAAAGGTCAAAACCAACACCTTGAATTTGGCCCAGAAAACAACTGGTAACCAGTGCAACTCCTTCAGCCCTGGAGTGATGTGATCACACTGGTGGCTGCCTTTAATCAGGCGAGCCGCCGCGTTCTGCACCAGCTGCAGCTTCTGAACCATCTTCAAGGGTAACCTCATGTAGAGCGCATTACAGTAGTCTAGACAAGAGGAGACCAGGGCATGTACTACCAATGGGAGCAGATGGTCGGGAAGGTGGGGGCGCAGCCACCATATCAGATGGAGTTGGTGCAGTGCTGTGCGGCTCACAGCTGACGCCTGAGCCTCCACGGACAGCTGGGAGTATAAAATGACCCCCAGGCTGCGGACCAGGTCTTTCAAGGGTTGTTGTTCAGTCGTTCAGTCGTATCCGACTCTTCGTGACCCCATGGACCATAGCACGCCGGGCCTTCCTGTCCTGCGCTCTCTCCCAGAGTGTGCTCAAGTTCATATTCATTGCATCAGTGATGCTATCTAGCCATCTCATCCTCTGCCGTCCCCTTCTCCTTTTGCCTTCAGTCTTTCCCAGCATCAGGGTCTTTTCCAGAGAGTTTTCTCTTCGCATTAGGTGGCCAAAATATTTCAGCTTCAGCTTCAGGATCTGTCCTTCCAATGAGCACTCAGGGTTGATTTCCTTTAGGATGGACTGATTTGACCTCCTTGCAGTCCAGGGGACTCGTAAGAGTCTTCTCCAGCACCACAGTTCAAAAGCATCGATTCTTCGGCGCTCAGCCTTCCTTATAGTCCAGCTCTCACAGCCATATGTTACTACTGGGAAAACCATAGCTTTGATTAGACGGACCTTTGTCGGTAAGGTGATGTCTCTGCTTTTTACTATGAAGTCTAGGTTTGCCATAGCTTTCCTCCCAAGGAGCAAGCGTCTTTTAATTTCATGGCTACAGTCACCGTCTGCGGTGATCTTGGAGCCCAAGAAAGTAAAATCTGTCACTGCTTCCATTTCTTCCCCTTCTATATGCCAGGAAGTGATAGGGCCAGATGCCATGATCTTAGTTTTCTTAATGTTGAGTTTCAAACCAGCTTTTGCACTCTCCTCTTTCACCCTCAAAAAGAGGCTCTTTAGATCCTCTTCGCTTTCTGCCATTAGGGTGGTATCATCTGCATATCGGAGGTTGTTGATAATTCTCCCAGCAATCTTAATTCCAACCTCTGATTCATCCAACCCGGCATTTCTCATGATGTACTCTGCATATAAGTTAAATAAGCAGGGTGACAATATGCAGCCTTGTCGTACTCCTTTCCCAATTTTGAACCACTCAGTTGTTCCATGTCTGGTTCTTACTGTTGCTTCTTGACCCTCGTACAGGTTTCTCAGGAGACAGGTAAGGTGGTCTGGTACTCCCATCACTTTAAGAATTTGCCACAGTTTGTTGTGATCCACACAATCAAAGGCTTTAGCGTAGTCAATGAAGCAGAAATAGACGTTTTTCTGGAATTCTCTTGCTTTCTCCATGATGCAGCGAATGTTGGCAATTTGATCTCTAGTTCCTCTGCCTCTTCGAAACCCAGCTTGTACTTCCAGTAGTTCTCGGTTCGCATACTGCTAAAGCCTAGCTTGTAGGATTTTGAGCATCACCTTGCTGGCATGTGAAACGAGCACAATTGTGCAGTAGTTTGAACACTCTTTGGCATTGCCCTTCTTTGGAATTGGAATGTTAACTGACCTTTTCCAGTCTTGCGGCCACTGTTGAGTGTTCCAAATTTGTTGGCATATTGAATGCAGCACTTTAACGGCATCATCTTTTAGGGTTTTAAATAGCTCAACTGGAATACTGTCATCTCCGCTAGCTTTGTTGTTACTCATGCTTCCTAAGGCCCACTTGACTTCACTCTCGAGGATGTCCGACTCAAGTTCAGTGACCGCACTATCATGGCTATCAGGGACATTCAGATCTTTCCTGTATAGTTCTTCTGTGTATTCTTTCCACCTCTTCTTAATCTCATCTGCTTCTGTGAGGTCCCTGCCTTCTTTGTCCTTGATCATGCCCGTCTTTGCACAAAATGTTCCCTTGAGATCTCCGATTTTCTTGAAGAGATCTCTAGTCTTTCCCATTCTGTTGTTTTCCTCGATTTCTTTGCATTGTTCATTTAAGAAGGCCTTCTTGTCTCTCCTTGCTATTCACTGGAACTCTGCATTCAGTTGGATAGATCTTCCCCTTTCTCCCTTGCTTTTCACTTCCCTTCTTTCGTGAGCTACTTGTAAAGCCTCATCAGACAGCCACTTGGCTTTCTTGCATTTCTTTTTCTTTGGGATGGATTGAGTTGCTGCCTCCTGAACAATGTTACGGACCTCCGTCCATAGTTCCTCAGGCACTCTGTCTATCAGGTCTAATCCCTGAAATCTATTCCTCACCTCCACTGTATATTCATAAGGGATATGATTTAGGTCATACCTGAATGGTTTAGTGTTTTTCCCTATGTTCTTCAATTTAAGCCGAAATTTTGCAAGAAGCAGCTCATGATCTGAGCCACAGTCAGCTCCAGGTCTTGTTTTTACTGACTGTATGGAGCTTCTCCATCTTTGGCTGCAAAGTACATAATCAATCTGATTTAGATATTGAGCATCTGGTGATGTCCATGTGTAGAGTCGTCTCTTGTGCTGTTGAAAAAGAGTGTTTGCTATGATCAGCGTGTTCTCTTGGCAAAACTCTATTAGCTTTTGTCCTGCTTCATTTTGTACACCAAGGCCATGCCTGCCTGTTATCCCGGTGATTTCTTGACTTCCTACTTTAGCATTCCAATCAATCCCCTATGATGAAGAAGACATCTTTTTTTGGTGCTAGTTCTAGAAGGTGTTGTACCGATCAACCTCAGCTTCTTCGGCCTCAGTGGTTGGGGCATAGACTTGAATTACTGTGATGTTGAATGGTTTGCCTTGGATTGGTACTGAGATCATTCTATCGTTTTTGAGATTGTACCCCAGTACTGCTTTTCCCACCCTTTTGTTGACTATGAGTGCTACTCCATTTCTTCTAAGGGATTCTTGCCCACAATAGTAGATATGATGGTCACCTGAATTAAATTCGCCCATGCCTGTCCATTTGAGTTCGCTGATTCCCAAGATGTTGATGTTCAATCTTGCCATCTCATGTTTGACCACCTCCAGCTTACCTTGATTCATTGATCTGACATTCCAGGTTCCGAAACAATATTGTTCTTGACAGCATCGGATTTTCTTTTCACCACCAGACACATCCACAGCTGAGTGTCCTTTCGGCTTTGGCCCAGCCGCTTCACTCTTTCTGGCGCTACTTGGAAATACCCTCTGCTCTTCCCCAGTAGTATATTGGACACCTTCCGACATGAGGGGCTCATCTTCCGGCGTCATCTCTTTTAGCCTTGTGATACGTTCCAGGGGGTTTTCTTGGCAAGAATACCGGAGTGGGTTGCCATTTCCTTCTCCAGTGGACCATATTTTGTCAGAACTCTCTGCCATGACCTGTCCATCTTGGGTGGCCCTGCACGGCATAGCTTATGGCTTCACTAAGTTACGCAAGCCCCTTCGCCACAACAAGGCAGTGGAGCCGTACCCTGTTCAACACCAGGTCAACATCCCCCAACCTCCTCTTGTCTCCCACCAAAAGTACCTGGGTGGGGCTGAAGTGGGGGGGGGTCTGTGGGGCTCATGCTGTGGCATGGAAAGACTCAGGGTGTGTGTGTTAATTTGGTCCTGTTTAACTACAGAAACTACACCAGCTGGGTTCTAGACCCCGTAGTGGGTAGCCAAGCTGAATCCAAACAGAAAAACATCACCAAAGATCAATGCTTTATTTAAAAAATTTACAGAAATTAAGAGAAGGTCGCGTGTGGTTGTATGTGCATTAGAAGCTGTTCCTGTGATTGGATTTTTTGCGGTGAAAGATAATGTAACGTAAATAAGAGTAACTCCTTATTTACTGTTATGTTTTAAGAGTAACATGAGACTAAGAGTCTCATGTCATGAGTGGGGGATATAGCCCACTCCCTCCCCCAGAACACCACTAAACCACCACTGCCACCACTGAACTTACTTGGGGGGCAGGCCAAGGGGAGTGACAGAAGCCCCCCCTAAAAATTAAGAAACCATTGAGGACCCTTTCAGTTTGCACCTTTTCTGGTGGGTTCTGTGGTGAAGGCCGACTTGTTCAGACGGAGGGGAGAGCTGGGTGTGGAGGGACTTGGATGTGGGGGGGTCCAGGGGCCTTGAGCCAGCATGTTTGTCCTTTGGCCCTGCATCCCACACTGCCCCCCTTCTTGCCCCCCCAGGCCGCTAATGGGAGCGGGGCCTTCAGCGACTACTCCTCCTCGGTGCCCTCCACCCCCAGCATCAGCCAGCGGGAGCTGCGGATCGAGACCATTGCTGCCTCCAACACACCCACGCCCATCCGCAAGCAGTCCAAGCGCCGCTCCAACATCTTCACCGTGAGTCCGGGGCGGGGGGGCAGGGGGCAGCTCCTCGCAGCCTCCGTGCGAGTGGGTTCTGCTGCATTGCGTGGGCCGTCCGCATGGAGTTCCCTGGGGGGGAGCAAAGGGCTTGACCCAGCTGGCGTTGGGGTCCTGCAAGGGCTCAACCCTGGCTCCCGTGCTGCTCCAGGTGTTCGTGGTCGGTTTGGCGACAAGACGCTCATCCTGTGTGCAGATGATACGAAATTGGGACGAACTGCAAACATGACTGAGGACAGGCTTAAGCTTCAGGAGGAGACTTGGGAAACGGAAGGGAGTGGAGGATGTAGGCAGCTGTGTAGTTCTTCGCTTCAGCACAACGTTTTTAACTCTCTTGGGTGCACAGAAAGATCTGGGTTGTTTTTGCTAAGTGAAAAATGAGAAGGGTCTAGTGAGTGGGAGCTGAGATCCTCATATTTTAAAAGTCCCGTTCTTCTTTCACTGTTCTGCCAGGAAAGTCCACATTCTGCAGGAAAAGTCACCCTGAAATACGGTTTTTGTGGATCTGCTGAAAAGTCAGGAATCTTTTGCAGAGACCTGGAAGGGAGGGGGAGGTTGTGCCAAGTGCACGGAGGCCAGCCTGGATAGGAACATCGGAAGCTGCCTTATAGCAACTCCGCCCCCTGGTCCATCTAGCCCAGTATTGTTGACACTTGCAGCAGTGGCTCTCCGGGGTTTCAGGCAGGACTTTTCCCTACCTGGACTTGCTGCTGGGAATTGAACCTGGGACCTTCTGCATGCGAAGCAGGGGCTCCACCATTGAGCCACAGCCCCTCCAGAGATGCTGTCCAGTCTTCAAGGATGTGCAAGATGGGACTTCTGTCTTTAGGAATTGTCAGGAAAAATGATGGCTCCATATTTTTAAAAAAATTAGCCATCACTTCAAAAGGAAAACCCCAGTTACTGGTTATGATATTGTGGAGTTTTCCCACAGAGTACAGAAGAGGTAATACAAAAGTATCTGGGGGTGGGGGGGACTTTAGGAGAGAGAGAAATATTGGGTGGGCGGATAACAGATTCCTGGAAGGCTATTCTGAAGAGGGGACAAGAAGCAGCAAAGGCAAGTCCAGGCGCGAAACAGCCCTGGCACCTTTTAAGAGGTGACCACCCGTTCAGGCTTCAAAATAGGTACCTTTCAAGGAGGGAGACACTGAGAGTGCATTGCCCTCTGTGTCGTGCTGAAGCTGAGGCCATGGGGGCCATTGCAGCTCAGTGGCAGAGCAGAAGATTTGCATGCAGAAGGTCCCAAGTTCAAATCCCAGCAGCATCTCCAGGTAGTGCTGGAAAAACTCCTGCCTGAAGCACCAGAGAGCCTTTGCTGCCAGTCAGTGTCGACAATACTGGGCTACATGGACCACAGGGGTCTGACTTGGCTTCAGGCAGCTTCCTAGGTTGCACTAAGGCCATGGAAGGACTCTTCAGGTGCGAGGAGGGGCTGTGAGGGGCTCCATAAGCATCCCAAAAGGCCATCTCTTAACGGCAGGAATCCCCACAGTTGTCTCTCCGCATTTCTGAATCATCTGTTTGAAAAATGTCACTGGTATCTTCTCCACTGCCTTGACATCTTGACCTTTTCAAGGTTTCTGGGTCCTTGAACATGAGAGAAAATTCCAGCGAAGCTGCTCACACGCTGCCCCCCCAGCCCCCCCACACAGCCCAAAAGCAGCTGGGCAGCCCAAGGGCCTGGGAGGGGGGTGGGGGAGACACCACTTGAAACGGGTCTGGAGTGGGATGCAGACCAATGCGAAGTGTGTGCGTGCGTGCATGGGGGGGCCTCTAGAGAAGGGCACCTTTGGCTCTGCTTTCCTCGTGGCCCCCAAGCATGGCAGGGAGGTCTGGTGCAGGCTGGAGCTTGTTTTCTGGGGGGAGCGGCCTTTGCAAGAGAGAACAGGGCACTCCCCATCAAGGCGCTTGACCAGCAGCGGTCTCCGGGGCTTTACCCGTGTATATGCATGTCCACACACACATTTGCACCGGCCTTTCTGGGCCTCAACACTTTCCCCACTGGTGGGGCTGCTGTGCTCCTGCGGCAGCCACAGTTGCTCTCATGCCTGCTCCTGCTTGCTTTGATGCCCCGCTGCACGCGGTTCCTTCTCCCCTCCACACATGTCCCACCCCTGCTTGCTCCCACTTGCTTTGGCTGGCTGTGGCTCATTCCTGCTCCTGGCAGAGTCTCGTGGCCGTGTGGTGCTGCACGTGGCTGCTCATTGGTTTGCTCGCTTGCTCGGCCCATCGCAGCTGTCCGTGGCCTCCACTCGGAATGGCTTGCTGCAAGTGCCCCTGTCACTTCAGGCGTGTCCTGGGCTGGCCATGGATTTGCGTCCCACCACGCTTGCCCCATTTGCTTAGAGCCATGCCGACTCAGGGCTGTGGCACCCTGCCACACGGTGGCCCTTCCGGGAGCAGTACTGGCCGCGGGGGCTTGTTTGGCTGTCATGGCTCATGGGGTGGGACAGGGAAAGATAGTGTGGGGGGGAATACTTGGTTGCCCTCCCTGGAAGGGAGGAGGAGTGGGGGGCCTTTCCTTAGTCTACCAGGACCCTTGCTCGGGACTCCCTCCCCACCTTCCATCCTGTGTTTCTGCGCCACTCGTTCCAGAGGCTCATTCCGAATGCCTGCTGCGTCCCTGTCTCCCCCGCCACCGCCGCCAATCATCCTGCTGCTTCCGCCCCTCCCTGGCTCGCTCGTCCTGCACGCCTCCTTTCCTCTGCGCCACCAAGGGACGAAGATGGTGTCACGGTGTCTCTGGCCAGCAGGTGGAGGCAGACGCCTGCTTTCCGTCCACCTGGCCCGCCTTCTTTCTTGCCTTCCGGCCCCGCTGCTGCTGCCCCCCCCCAGCACGGGTCTTTGATTGTCTGTCCGTGCGTCTCTCCTGCCCTGCCTTCGACAGACAGACAGACGTCCATATTCTGAGTCTAACATGCCAAACTCTTTATTCTTTCGATATTTGCAGATATGTGCCACTGTTTCCAACTTTTCATCAACCAAAAGGCCTTTTCAGCTCCTTCCAAATTAGAAGATCCAAGTGGTTCCCCAGCAGGCACCTCAGTACCAATTCTCTCACTTTTCATTGCCTCTCCAGGGCCGGATCAGGGACAGGCAGCGGGAGTGATCTCAGATTAGCAGCCTGCCCTCCCTAGCCCGCCTGCCTGCCTGCCTTCCCGCCTGCCTGCCTGCCGCTTGGGTCCCCCTCCGCCCGGAGACACGCAGGAGTCTTTATCCCCTCCCCCCTCTGTAAAGTCTCTGAGAGAGCCTGCGCCGGCCGGCCAGCACAGTCAGCTGGGACTTTGCTGGCGCGCCAAGTGTCCGCGTGCAGGAGACAGGAAGACCGACTGCGCCGCCCGGAAGTGCCAGGAGATGGAGGGGCCAAGGGACACCTTGCCGCCGTTGGCGCCCGCTGCGTGCTCTCCGCCCCCCGCCCCCGCATGGACTCCTCCTCCTCTTTCTCTCCTCCTCCTCCTCCAAGCAGAGCAGCCGCCTGTGGCTTTTTGAGCCCCCCTCCCCTTTGAGCTCCGCTTGGGAGGAGAGGGTGCTGCTGGCTCTTTCTGGCCCCTCTTGAGTGTGGGGGTGCCGCCGCCGGCTGGTGTGATGGACAAACAGAAGGGCTTGTAAGACTGATGGACCATTGCCTGGAGCCCGAGGCCGCTCCCTCCCGCCGTTCTTGTGGTTCTGAATGTATTGATTGTGTTCCATGCCGTGAATTTCGCGATATCCTCCACTGTCTCTCAAGCACCTTCAATGGACAGCTTCTTGGCAGACTGTAGATTTCCACCTTTATTTATTGATCCATTTATTTATTGAGATGATGATGATGAACTGGAGTTATTGCGCTCTTTCTCTCCCCCCCCCCAGAATCATGTTCTAAATGTAAAGTAGCTGTTTCTTGTCGATGCTCTTTTGTAAGGGCTAACAGTGGCCCAGTGACATCTGCGACTTTGTATGGTGCCCGTGTGTTCACCAAATAAACGGTTGGATTAGTGGGGCTGGTGCCTTTCTTTCTGGGCTTCCGCCGGTGCCTTTGCTGCTGCTGCTATTGCTGCTCCCATCCACGCTCAGCCCATCTCACCCCATCCCATGCTGCTAACGTCTGTCACTGCCCCCGGGGGCCGGGGGGCCCTGCGTCTGCACTCTGGCCTGGGGCTGGGGCAGGGGGCAGGCAGGGGCTTCCCGGAGCCGCAAGGGGAGGTGCTGTCTCCCGCCCCGCCCCGGAGATCTAATGCCCGCGTGTCTCTTCTCTTCCAGTCTCGGAAAGGCACGGACATCGAGCGGGAGAAGAAGGCGCCAGAGTGCAAGGCGGACACTGTCGGCAGCGGGCGGGCCATCCCCATGAAGCAGGTTCGCCTTTCTCTCCGCCCCCTGCCCATCATAAGGGGGCTGCCCTGCGGCTCCGGGGGGGGCAGGTGGGGGGGCTCCCACCAAGCCCGTGCTGGTGGGCGGAGAGAAACAGATGCAGAGGAAGGTTGTGTGGGGCTGATACACGTTGCCTTCTCCCTCCCCCCAGCAAGAAGCATCTCTGTGTCTGGCCCATTGTGTCTCTCCATGCAACTGTTGCCCTCACCAGCACTGTACCGTGTGTGTGTGTGTGTGTGTGTGTGTGTGTACGTGCACACGTGCCTACAGTGGGTGTGAGGTCATGGGAGGAACGACATTTGCTGCACTCTTTGAGGTGTCCATGCTAGGGTATTTCTGGGAATCCATCTTGCTTGCTTCAGCACTCATGAAATGTCTGACCATCTGGGGGTGCTGCATGCAGAGGGCTGCTGGGCTCAGGCCTTTCCCCAAATGCTAGGGGTGTGGTGCTGGTTGCAGCTACTCTTCGGTGGTGAAGTAGAGGCACTCTGGGCATGCTCTGAGACACTCTACTCCTCCCCTGTCCCAGGAGAGAGGCCTGCGTCCAGTGTCGGAGGCAGTATGCCTATGTACACCAGTTGCTGGGGATCACGGGTGGAAGGGTTGCACTTGTGTCCTGCTGCCGGGTTCCTGGTCGACAGCTAGTTGGCCACTGTGTTAACAGAATGCTGGACTAGATGGACCCTTGGTCTGATCCAGCCCAGCTTTTCTTACGGCATTGTAGACAGACAGGTGCTGGGGTGTGGCCTTGCGGAATGGAACCCGGGCTCAAAGACACACTTCCCCAGGGGTCTCCCAAGCACTGCGGTGGCTGTCTGTGCTCAAGCAGCCCCTGGTCTCGCCACATCCCGCAAGGCTGCTTCACAGCCCTTCCGCCTGGGGACAGTCTCCGCAAGACCGCTTTTCTCCTGGCAGTGTCGGGGGAGTGGCGCCACCTTGTGAAGGAAGCGCCCGCCCCCCCCAGGTGCCTGTGGCTCCCCCTTGCGGTGGAGAGGCCTCTTGGAGGGAGGTCTCCTACATGGCCAGGCAGGGCTGGTATGGTGACAGGCCAGGCTGGCTGCCAAAGTTTTTCTGGAGGAGCTGTGTACCGGCAGACGTTTCTGCTGGGATTTAGTGCAAAAGCTCTCTTGCGCCAAGCACCACGAATCAAAAAGCACAGTGTGGCTGTTCCATCTTTCCGCCCGGAATGGATTTTTTTCTTTTAAGAAGAAAAGATGGGAAAGCCAATGGGAAAACACGGGAGGGCTACAGATTGAAGGCGACATTGTCCAGACCCCCGTAAATCCCGTGAATGAGGCAGGGCAGTTGCACAAGAAAAGCCATTGGAAGGACCCTTTCAGAGCCCCTGGCAGTCCTGCTCCCCTCCCCGTCTCCCTCTCTCACACATACACATGCAAAATCCCAGCAGCTGGGTCGGTGGGAATTTTAAGGAGACAAAGTACAGGAGGGGAAAGGGTTAAGCATCCTCCCCCCTCCCCCCTTCCTCAGTTTAGAAAGCCTTCCTGGGAAAGAGAGGCGGGGGCCAGGCGAGGCGCAGCTGCAGGAAGGGCCCAGCGACAGGCATCTCATTCTCATTCTCGGCTTCTCAGCACCCCGCCCCCCGCGCCAAGGACTTGCCGAGGCTCTCCGGGCTGATGGTGTTTTGGGAAGTGGGGGGGAGCTTCCTTCTGGGGTGCCTGGACACTTCTGAGTGAGCTCTGTAGCGCTCAGACTGGCGGGGAGGCACACCGCCATCTGGTCCCGCTCTCAGCCACGCGTATTTCCACAAGGCTGACAGAGCGGTCCCCACCCCCTGCCAGCCCCCAGCCCACCCATGCCTGAGGGACTGGAAGTGCTGGTTCCAGGGAGTGCCACGCAGGGTCCCATCACAAAGGCCCCCTGTCGAGGTGGAGAGCCTTGCGTGGATGGTCCCCGCCTGCCCTGCCCTGCCCTGCCCCCCCCCATCGTGAGGCGCTCACACTGGCCCTGATGCCAGGCAAATGCCTAGGCCTGGCCTGGCCTTGCCAAAGAGAGGATCTGAGCCCACCGGGGTGGGGGTGGGGGGTGGACTACCCAGGCGAGGCCCCAGTCCTCCGCCCATCCCCACACATGTTCCCAGCAAGCTTCCAATGCAGGGGCTGGTTGGGTGCTGGAGACCGCCCCCTTGAGAGGGAGAGGGCAGGGGGTTGTTGCTTCAGCCTCCGGGCAGCTCCTGCTGGTTCTCTGGAGGGGCCCAAGCCCAGCGCCCCCCAAACCTGCCCTTTGCTGTAACCGCTCTAGCCAGGAGCCCTTTGCCTGCCCAGCCCCTTGGCACCTGATGGCGACCCCCACCCCACCCCCACCGGGGCTGCCTGCTCCAGCGCAGCCTGGGCCGGGTGGCTTTTCCTTGGAGGGAGCCGGGATCACGCTGGGAGCTTAGATTACATTTAAATTGCCATTTGCATTTTCCAATCAATACGCGACTTTACAATTAAGTTTGGTGTTAAAATTCTTAGCGAAAAGTGAGTGGAAGGGAGATTTGTGGAGCAAACGAGTCCTGTGGGGGCCGTTGCTACTCCCTGCTTCATTACCCTGCGCATTGCTGCTGCCGCTGCTGCCACCGCCATCCTTGCACGTGCCGCCATTGCGGCCTCCTTCAGCCCCACTCTCAGGGCGAGCGGAGGGGAGGGCGAGGAGCGCTGGGGGGCCTCCCCCAGCTCAGGGCACCTTTCCCTCCCCGGAGGCTGGGCTGCTATGTGCACTCTCTGCCGGAAGGGGGAGAGGAGCGGAGGGGCCACAGCCAGCTGGAGAGCGAGGGGCAGGTGGCCCTGCTCCATGGGGCTCGGGGGGGCCCTCTTGTGGCCGGGGCTCGCCCACCTGCTTACCCACCCAGCCGGGCGGCCTTTTTCGTCCCCAAAGGAGTTCTGTGCAGTTGGCAAAGACACCGGCTGTTCTGCACTCTGTTGCGCCTCAAACGTCAGGCCTCTCAACCGTCCCCTCTTGGTGCATCACAAGAGTGGCCCCCCCCAGCCTCTCCATGAGTGTTCCCCCCCATTGGTGCTGCAGCAGCAGCAGCAGCAGCAGCGTCCTTCTTGGGGCTCAGGAGTGGTGCTGTTTTGCCTTAGCAGCTGTGTGTGTGTGATTTCTTCTCCTTTGGGCAAAGAGGGTGTATGGGGAAAGGGAAGATGGTGAGGTTGCAAACTGATGGGGAGAAACTGGCCTAGCCTGCTCCTGTGCCTTAAGCAGTGCCATGATTGTAGAAATCAGCAGATGAATCTGGGGGTGAGCATCACCCCCTGACCAGGCGGCTGTGAAAGTCAGAGGAGCAGGAGCCAGGAAGTAGTTGGCAGCTTCAAGGGGAAGGGCCTCTTCCCCTCCCCCAAGTCATCCTGTGCATGTGGTGGGGCTCTGAGTGAGTGTGTGTGCGGGGGGCACCCGGCCAAAGGGTTCTGTGGGGACTAGTTGAGCCGCCCCGACCCACCCCTGTTCTAGCTGCTCCTTGCTGGCGGCTGGGCAGCTCCCGCCAAATCCAGATCACTGGGATCCCGTGGTGATCAGGATTACTGTTCTCCTGCAAACAATGAGGAACCGCCCCACCCCCCAGTGCTCCTGATCAGGATCCATGGGGTGGGGGGGGGGTTCATTCTCAGCCTGCTCCCCAGCAGTCGCAGTCTGGGGAAGACTTCCCTTTCCCTGCCGCCATTAGCAGGAGAGAAGTGGTGGGGTGGGGTGGGTTTCAAGTGGCTCTAAGCTCGTCTCCCCCCCCCGCCCCCCTGATCCAGGTGGTGCTGGGGAACTGGGCCTGCAGGACTGCCTCTCCTTGCACGCCCTCCTCCCTCACGTCAATGGGCTTTCTGGAGTGGAGGGGTCCTGGGGAAAGGAGGAGGCGTGTGGACTGTCAGCCCTGTGCGGCTACTTCCCCAGCCCAGTTGCGGTTGGCAGGGGGGAAGCCAAAGTGGTCAAGGGAGAAGAATTATTCAGCAGCAGTTCAGCAGGGGCGGGTCAGGTCTAGGCAAGCGCAGCATGCTCTTGTTGGGTCAGGAGGATTGGCTGATTCCCGGGCCAGGGAGTTTGCCAGTGACTTGATCCCCAGCTGATTTGGGATGCGGATTTGGGAAAGTGCCAAGAGACATTGGCGAGATTCAGCCTTCCCTGGCACAAGGCACCTAGTGTGGGGGTTCCTGGCCTTCATGCTGATCCAGCGCCCCCTCCGTGGCTTCCTTCCTTCCTTGGTTTTTGGGTTTGAGGGGGGCGTGAAACGTTTGATGTGCTGCGTTCCCTACCCTTGAAATGGCAGGAAATGAGTTGCTCAAAAGTGGATTCCTGAAATGGGAACAACATTAGTTTTTTGTGGCAAATGTGTGGGACATGAGTAGTTTGCAGAGAAGAAGCTGTGGGCATTTGAGTGGCAGCATGCTCCCTGGTGGCCAAGTGCTTTGCAAAGGCACCCCAGAAAGTGGTTCTGGCTGAGGGTGCTGAGCACTCAGAGGCCAGCTTCACAAAAGGGCTCAGTTTCCCTTTTGCCAAGCTGATTGCGCACTGGCATCGTGTGTGCAAGGCACAACGTGTGGGAGAATGAAGCACTGTCTGTGCGGAGCTGGCCACTGTTGGGGACGGATGGTGGGCCTGGTGGGGCGGCTGCCCGTGTTCAGTGGCAGGAGCCTTCTTCGCGCCCAGTGACCGTCCTCCATGGCGCTTCTCTGGAGATGGCGGGCAGCAAGCGGGCCCAGGACCTCTGGACGATGCAAGCTGCCTCTGGGGCCTGGCCGGGCGGGGGGTCGCTGCCTGCCTGGGCCCCTCGTCATGGGGCTGGGTCAGAGGGCCAGCAGGACAGTCAGCTGGCTGGCTGCTCCTGCTGTGGAGATCCCAGCCTGCTGCGCTGGGCCTGGTCCCCTAGCCAGCCCTCCTTTCTCCCAGGGCAGCCTCACAGCGTGGCCAGAGGTTCCCAGGCACGCAGGCAGCATTTGGGGAAGATGCTTCCCACATCTGTGCTGCCGCAGTCCCTCTGCCCAGCAGTGCTGTGGGGCAAAACTTCCCCCCCGATCTTTCCAGCGGGGCAGGGGGGACAGTGAGTCAGCAACCCCCGTTTCCCAACAAGCCGTGCAGGAGCCAGCTTCTCCCTTGCACGAGGGCTCTGCCAGCGGGACAGGGCCTCCTCCTCCCACCCTGCAGGCTCTCGCTCATACACGCCCAAGGACCCGGAGGGCGTGGTGGGGCGGCCGCTGGCCTCGTGCAGCGAGGAGCAGGCTGAGTCCTGCAGCCAGAGCCTCCCCAGGCCCTGGGTGTGCAGGGGCGGCCTTGGCTGGCCTGGGGGGCTGCCAAAGAGCAGGGTGAGATGTTGCCCTGGTTCGGGGCTCCCCACGCAGAGGCCTCTGGCCAGGGCAGGGCAATGCCCAGCCCAGGGGGAGCTCCTGAGCATGTGGGCTGGGCAGGGGCCTCCTGAGCCCGTCGCTGTCTGTCCCACAGGGCGTCCTCCTGAAGCGCAGCGGCAAATCTCTGAACAAGGAGTGGAAGAAGAAGTACGTGACCTTGTGCGACAACGGCATCCTGACCTACCACCCCAGCCTGCACGTGAGTGGCTCTGCGTGAGGGGCTCGGGGGGGGGGGGGGCTGGTGTGCCATCGCCGCTCAGCTCTTTGTCAGCAGCGCGTGCGTGGCCCCCACCCCATCCATCTCTGTCGCCCCCCCACTGGGGCGCTAATGGCTTCTTCCGCTTCTTCCGCTCGCTCTTGAGCACAGTTTGCTGCTGAGACGGAGAGCCACGGCGGGCGCGAGGCGTGGCTCCTCGCAGGGCAAGGCGGGGGACGAGTGGGGGACGGGCCTCCCCGGGGGGCCCTGCTCACACTGTCCCCTCAGCCGCCCGCCCTTCGCTGTCCTCTGGCCCTGGGCCTCAAGAGTGCTGTCGTGTGGGCCTGGGAGAGCATGGGGAAGCCTACTGCCCCCTCCCCTCCCCTCCCCCCACCCCAGTTAGCCGCTTCAGCCAGCAGTTGCAGATGGGCTCTGGCGTCCCTCAGCTGGATGGGCCAGCACTGGCCCTGGGCTGGGCCCCTCCTGAGCATCCGTGGCCCTTCTGGCCTTGATTGCATTTACGTGCAGAAGAGGGAGCAGGATTCGAGTCTTCAACAGTTGTGCAGGGAAGTCTGTCAGACTGCCCGGAGTGCCTTGCAAAGATGTGGAGAGACAGGCCCAGGGCTCAGGAAGAGGGGCTGCTCCGCCCCTCACGTCGCCCCCCCCCCTTGCCAGGCTTCCTGCCCCAGTCCTCTTCCCAGTGGACCCAAATATCCCAGATTACTCAACCAAATGCTCCATCCAGAGACCATAAATTATGCAGGCACGGAAGACGGTTATGCAAAGTATAGGCCTGAATGCAGACTTTTTGTGAACCACCCAGAGAGCTTCGGCTATTGGGCAGTATGGAAATGAAATGAAATGAAATGAAATAAATAAGTAAGTAAGTTTTGCGGGTGAGCCAAAGGAGAAGGTTGGAGGTCAGCTGTCCCGCCACTTTTCTGGGTGTGGGGGGAAGGGAGAGGAGGGGGGGGCATCAGAGTGGGAACACCTGGGAGGCGGTGCCCCTGCCTCGGGAGCGCCCTGGCCTCCCCGGGCTTGCTGGATGCCCTGCCTCCTCCTCTGGGCTGCAGTGGTCATCCTCCCTTCGGCCAGCTCAGGGTGCCCCAGAGCCCCAGAACATCTCCCCACCCCCGCCTCCGCCCTCCCTCCCCGCAAGCGAGGAGGACGTCGAGGCGGCAGTGCGAAGGAGGCGCCTCCCATATTGCAGCCATTGAAGCCATTCACACAATCACCTTCTGTTAATTCTATCTGCAACATCAATTAAATTGTTTGTAGAAGCTAATTGAATGTGGCTTAATCACACATCTTAATAGCTTTCCACGCTTTGAACTCGTTGTTAATTCCAGTAATAAAATGAAATGAGAGAACTGGCTGGGTAATTAGCGAGGAGGCTTGGGAAGAAATTGCTGTTTTATGGCAGGCAATAAAGGCACCGCGTTGGTGACCGTGGTGGTGGAGCTCCGGCAGCAGGCGGGCGGGCGGCCCAGCCAGCGCCCGGCCCCAGTTCTGCTGAGGCAGGGGAAATCCTGCCGCTCTGGTGGGGCCCCACGCTGGGCGGGGGCCTCTGGAGCGGGGGGCCGGGGGGAGCCCTTCTGGCTCGCTGCAGCCTGGGCCGCAACCCGGTCTGGGGGCAGAGGCCGGTGTGCCAAGGCCTCGCTGCCCCCTCACGCCTGTGCCAGGGGAGACTCTCCCTCCTCCTCCAGCACCACCTGCCTGAACCGAGGCGGCTGCAGGTGGAGCTGGCTCTGCTTGAGCTGTTCAGTGACCTCCTTGTGAACTGGAGCAGACGCACAGCACCTCTGCCTTGGATGCGGAACTGGGCTGAAGCGCCTTCCCCCTCCTTCTTGTGGCGTGTGGGGCCCTGGGGGTGGTCTGCATGTGCCGAAGGCACACTGGGACAATCCCCTTGGTGCAGCCCTGGGGAAAAAGGGATTCCCCGCCCGCCCGCGCGCTCGCGCACACACACACATGTACGTCCTCCGCTGCTGCTTCTCTGTTCCTAGGTGATGCTTTGAAATTGGAGAGGCTTGGAGGAGGAGGAGGTGGCAGCCAGAGGCAAAGATGGAGTGGGGAGGGAGCCGCAGAGTGTTCGGTGGTGGTGGGACTTCCCCAGGATGGGTATCCCGGGGGGTGAGATGGGGCTCCTGGGAGCAACCCAGGGGTGGGGGAGGGGGGCTTCCTTTCCTGTGCATTGGGGGAGCAGCCTTCCCCTGAAGTTTGGAGAAAATCACTCCAACTGGACCTCGGTGGGGGATCCAGAGATGGGAGGCTCTTTGCATGGGAAATGGTGCTGTTGCAGGAACAGTCCAGGGTGCAGCATTCTTTGTGCAGAAGATGAGGCCCAAAGCCTTTTCGGTGCTGGCTCCCCAGGAAGACCCATGTCTGCCCAGTTACTGGGCCAGGGCAAAGCTGGGGAGGAGGTCTGGATTGCTGGCTGTATTGCTCTGCCGGGGGGGGGGGGGGCCTTCTGCCCTTGAGGGAGGCGGCCTCAAGATAGGGCTGGGGCGGGGGAGGCTTCCCCGAGGGCGTGAGATGGGACTGAGCCACCTCCCTTGGCCCTCCGCAGGACTACATGCAGAACATCCACGGGAAGGAGATTGACCTCCTGAGGACGACGGTGAAGGTACCCGGCAAGAGACTGCCCCGGGCCACGGCCACCGCTCCCCCCGGGGCAAGCCCCAAAACCAACGGCCTGGCGAAGGAGAGGAGCAGCACGCAGTTCCCTGGCGGGTCCAGTAAGAGCAGCGCCTGTGTGCTCCGGGGCTCTCGGCAGGGGGCTCTTTTGGGCCGTGAAGCAGAGGTCCCGGTGGGCCTGGCACAGGGACATCCGAGGCCTGAGCAAGGCCCGGGCGGGAGCTGGGGCGCCATTGCCAGGCACTGGGGCCACCAGAGGGTCCTGGCTGGGCGGCAGAGGTGGCAGTGTGCCAAGTGCCTTTCTGCGCAGGTTCTTGGTGGGACCCCGCAAGCCGCGGCCTCCTTCAGCTGCCCAGCGGCACCGGCAGCTTGTCCCTGGCGAGGAAGGGCCAGGCAGCGGTCCGTGCCATGGCCACGCTCCCCCCCAGCGGGAGGGATGGCCGTTGGCATTGCCCAACTTTGGAGCGCTTGACTTCGCTGCTCAATGTTCCTCTAATGGAATGTAGATGGAATGATGGAGAGAAGGGGGAAGATGAGCAAAGTGCCGGCTCTATTAACGGTTTTCAGTGTCTAATTAAATGCAAATAACTAGCATTAAAGCCCCATTACAGCTGAGCATCTGAGCCCTCCAAAGTTGGGAAGTTTGCGAAGTGGGGGCTTCGTTTCTCGCACAAACGCAGCTATTACTGGCAGGTGGGCGGCAGCAGCATGGGCAGCACGCCAGCCAGGGGGACACTTCTCTGGCCAAAGGTGCCCACCCACTTCTCCCACATGAATTGTCTCACTCTGTGGCATGGGGTTGGGGCTGTGGGGCAGCTGGAATGCCGGAGAAGTTCCAGTCCCTGGAAGGATCCCCGTGGGGACCACCAGCTGTGCAACTGGAGATGCCCAATAGTAGGTCCCTGTCTGTCACTTGCCCCCCAGTTTTAACGGGGGCAAATGCAACGGGGTCCCTTGGGTGGCACCAGAGAGGCTCCCAGATTTGTTGAGGCCAAAGCTGTGTGCCCTGGAGAGAGCCGGCCCATGCTGCAGCCGGCCCGCTGAGGTGGCGCCAGATGCCTCCCAGTGGCGGTGCTGGCTGCAGCCGACAGCAATACGTGGCTGGTGCTTGTGGCTCCAGCTGGCTGTGAGGCCCCCAAGCCCTTCCGGCCACGCGGCTCCCTTCTTTTCCCATCCTCCCTGGGCCCCTCCCCGGCTCCCTCCCCACTGGAAACGGCTGGAGCTGGGCTCATGGACAGCAGCTGCCTTGGGACGGGCTCTCCAGCACCCCCCGGGTCTGCTCTGGGCCCCGTGGGCCTTTCCTGCAGGCCTGCCTCGAGGGCTTGTGTCCCCGTTGCCTGCAGAACGTTTCTGCGCTTCCCCTGCCCTGAGCTGGCTCCCCCACTGCTGTCAAACCTTGATGTGCCAAGAGCGGCACAGAGACGATGCCGCCATGTTCCCACCCAGGAAGGGCCATGGGTGGCGGGGGGGCATTGCTGGGGAGGGAAGCAGAATGCTGAGCAGCTGAGGCTGTCCGTGGCATTCTGGCAGGGCTTTGAGGAAAGCATGAGCTGCCAAGAGGAAGGCTGTGCTTCCTCCTGGGGTGGGGACCAGTTGGGATGCCTGTCCAGACTCTGTTAGGGGTCTGCTCCCCCCCCATGCTTCTGTCTCAGTCTGGAGCTTTGCTCTTAGTCCATACACAAGAGATTTGGGTCTGGGGGCGGGCAGAGTGTGCGGCGCTCACTCTCTCTGTGGAGGTGCCACTGGCAGGAAGCCCCTGGGCCGCTCATTTGCTTGATTGTTCCGTTCTGAGTGCGAGTTACTCGCAGGCACCCTGCCCTTCGCCCTGGCCATGCACAGGCCCTCCCCCCCCACATCCCCCCCACTCCACGGGGGCAGAGAGTGCGATTGGCTCCCCCAGGCCCGGTTGCTTTGCCTGCTGTGATCATGTCACGTCGGGCTCCGTCGATGTTAACATCTCATTATCTTTGTTACTGTAATTACATTATCCGCTGCTTTATGCAGAATTATTCTCCAAGGACTAATTGATGGATCCATGTTTAATTCATTAATCATTAGCATCAAATTCGACAATTACAGTGCACACTGATTGTGGAATTTCAAATGTAATGAGGGAAGAATTAACAAAGAAAAGGGAGGCTGCTTCCGCCAGTGCGCTGCTGCTCGCTTTGGGGTGATGGCCTTGAGGCGGGCAAGGGAGCCGCAGGGGCAGGGGGGCACCTGGCCCTGGCCACTTTTTGTGGGGCGTGGGAGACACTGAGGCTCAGCTCCCTCACCTGTGGAGCAACAGTTTTCTGAACCCCCTCCCCAGTTTCTCCAGCAGCCAAATGCACTCTAATGGTTGCTGTCTTCTCAAAAGGTTCTCTGGCCCCTCCAGGCTGCCCCATCTGGGGTTAGAGGCTGAAACAGCTGCCGTCAGAGGTGCCCCTCCCTTCCCTGCAGAAAGGCTGAGGCAGCTCCTGCGTGGGCCCCTGGGAGGCCCACAGCCTCTGTCCAGGCAGCCCCAGGGTGTTCTGGGCATTTCCTTTGGCACTTGTCTCAGTGACTGACTTGCTGGGTCACCCATTAACCCCCCCCCCCACACACACACACACACACACGCACTCACCCCATAGGAATTTTGGCCAAAAATGATGCACATGCAACACTTACTTTCCTGTCAAACATAAACTTACTTTTCTGAGTCAAGAACATGGCATGTGCTGTGTCTTAACCCCATCTGGCTTAGAAACAGTACACAGACTCTGCATGATTATCTTGCAGAAGAAACTCGCATTTTCTTAAAGAAAAGGCTCAGAAGATGAAACAGCCCTTTACTGTCATTAATCCAAATGCATTTACTGTCATTAATCCAAAAGCATTTGGATATTCTGTTAAACTTTATAACATCTTCAAACTCCTCACTAGTTTATAACCATAATGATAACCAGCAAGTGTCATAGTAACTAAGTCAAAGTAAGCTATCCTAAAACTGTCCTTATTTATTTTATTTATATTACACTCCATCTCAATAAATGATGCATTCTTGAAATTTCTCCCATCAGAATCTGTGCTTGAAAGCAATTCAGTCTGAGGGCTGAACAGATATGATGTTGGAGGACCAGGACTGGATCTTTGTGAAATGTTCTTTTTCAAAGTTCAAAGCAGCAGGGATGGGGCACAGCAGAGAGACTAATAGGGAGGGGGTTCTGGTTTTGATTGGATCAGCCATGCTGGGGAAGGTGGCATTTAACCCTTTCCACAGTGGCCTTTTCCCTGTCTAAATGGCTCCCTCGCGAAACGTCCGTTAGCCCCGTGGGGAGCAGGCACCTGTATTGTGGCTATAGTTTTCCACTGGGGACCTAATTATGATCTTCTCTTAAAATGCAGCTTTGAGAAGTTTTTTATTCATCATCTTGAAATAGACAACATTTTGTGAGATCTTCCCCCCCATTTTCCCCAAGAATTCCAATGTTTCCATTCAGATCTAGAAGAAAACAGTGGGGAGGGGGGCAGTTGCTTTACACTGTGGTTGGTTGTTGCTTTCTGGGCCTTTATATCTCTGCTCCTGGCTTAGGAGGAGCAGAGCCTGTGGCTCCATGGCGGAGTCCAGCCCTTTGCGTGTCAAAGGTCCCCATGTAGGAATGGGGCTTAGCTGTGCAGCTAATTTCAGCCAGATAGACACTGGAACTGCACGGGCCCTGCTTCGTTTGGGTCCCTACAGCCCCTGCCCCACTGGGGAAGCCCTGGCTCATGATTAGAAGTGCATTCTTGGGATCAGACCACACCATTGCATACATGGATGCACACATACCTAGGGTATATTTTATAGATTTCACTGACAAAAATGCACAACAAATACTATTAAAAGGTAGTGTGGTTGTTGTCGTTCAGTCGTGTCCGACTCTTCGTGACCCCATGGACCATAGCACGCCAGGCCTTCCTGTCCTGCGCTCTCTCCCGGAGCGTGCTCAAGTTCATATTCATTGCATCCGTGATGCTATCTAGCCATCTCATCCTCTGCCGTCCCCTTCTCCTTTTGCCTTCACTCTTTCCCAGCATCAGGGTCTTTTCCAGGGAGTTTTCTCTTCGCATTAGGTGGCCAAAATATTGGAGCTTCAGCTTCATTATCTGTCCTTCCAATGAGCAGTCAGGGTTGATTTCCTTTAGGATGGACTGATTTGACCTCCTTGCAGTCCAGGGGACTCGTAAGAGTCTTCTCCAGCACCACAGTTCGAAAGCATCAGTTCTTTGGCGCTCAGCCTTCCTTATAGTCCAGCTCTCACAGCCATACATTACTACTGGGAAAACCATAGCTTTGATTAGACGGACCTTTGTCGGCAAGGTGATGTCTCTGCTTCTTACTATGCTGTCTAGGTTTGCCATAGCTTTCCTCCCAAGGAGCAAGCGTCTTTGAATTTCATGGCTACAGTCACCGTCTGCGGTGTTCTTGGAGCCCAAGAAAGTAAAATCTGTCACTGCTTCCATTTCTTCCCCTTCTATATGCCAGTGTGGTACTTGTTAACAAAATATAACATGGATGAAGTAATGACATAAGAACATTGCCCACGTGTGACCATTTACATCTTTCTGCTGTAATAACCCCACCCGGTTTCTTCCCTTCCCTCTTATAGTTTTGGACTTTGGCATGATGTGTGTTTTGGCCATTGACTTGTGGCTGCACCTTCCCCCTCCCCCTTCCCATCATGTGTTTATCGCCCCACTCTCACCGTGACCTTTGACCACCCAGCCCAGTGTCCACAGCATGGGAACTGCACTCTTCCTGTGCTCCGGTGCCCCGTCTTGGACCCAGGACAGCACCTCCTCTCCGCTTGGGCTCCTCCTGGCCTTCTGTAGCTTTCCGTGCCACCTGCTGCGGAGTGCTGCTTTCACAATTCAACCAACCCTTATCATAGAATCATCGAATAGTGAGGTTGGAAGGGGCCTACAAGGCCATCGAGTCCAACCCCCTGCTCAGTGCAGGAATCCAAGTCAGAGCATCCCTGACAGAAGGCTGTCCAGCCTCGTCTTGAAGGCCTCCAGTGTGGGAGAGCCCACCACCTCCCTAGGCAAGCGGTTCCATTGTCGTGTTGTGTTCTATTGGTTCCATTGTCGTGTTGCTCTAAAAGGACGTTTTTCCTGATGTTCAGCCGGAATCTGGCTTCCTGTAACTTGAGCCCATTATTCTGTGTCCTGCATTCTGGGCTGATTGAGAAAAGATGCTGGCCAACCTTTCAAGGACTTGAAGACCGCTATCCTGTCTCCCCTCAGTCTTGTCTTCTCAGGGCTACACATGCCCAGTTCTTTCAGTCTCTCCTCACAGGGCTTTGTTTCCAGTCCCCTGATCATCTTTGTTGCCCTCCTCTGAACCCTCTCCAGCTTGTCTGCATTCTTCATAAAGTGTGGTGCCCAGAACTGGACACAGTACTCCAGATGAGGCCCAACCAGTGTTGAGTAGAGGGGAACTAGTATTTCCCGGGATTTGGAAGCTATGCTTCTATTAATGCAGCCCAAACTAGCAGTTGCCTTTTTTGCAGCCACATCACATTGTTGGCTCATATTCAGCTTGTGATTGACAACAATTCCAAGATCCTTCTCGCTTGTAGTGTGGTTGAGCCACGTATCCCCCATCTTGTAACTGTGCATTTGTTTTCTTTTTCCTAGGTGCAGAACTTGGCATTTATCCCTATGAAATTGCATTCTGTTGTTTTCTGCCCAGCGCTCCAGTCTATTCAGATCACTTTGAACTTTGTTTCTGTTTTCCAAAGTATTAGCTATCCTGCCCAATTCTGTGTTATCTGCAAATTTGATCAGCATTCCCTGCACCACCTCCTCCAAGTCATTCATAAAAATGTGGAAGAGCACTGGGCCCAGGACTGAGCCCTGCGGTACCCCACTCGTGACCTCTCCCCAGTTGGAGAAGGTCCCATTGATAAGCACTCTTTGAGTCCGATTCTATATCCAACTGTGGATCCCCCGGATCGTTGTTTCATCTAGCCCACTTTGAGCTAGTTTGCTCATCAGGAGATCATGGGGCACTTTGTCGAAAGCTTTGCTGAAGTCGAGGTATATGATGTCTACAGCATTCCCACAGTCCACAAGGGAGGTATCTTGATCAAAACATGAGATCAGATTCGTCTGGCAGGATTTGTTCTTGACAAATCCACGTTGGCTTTGAGGAATCACTGCATTGTTTTCAAGGTGCTTCCAGATGGATTGCATTATCATCTGCTCCAGAATTTTCCCAGGGATTGATGTCAGACTGACTGGTCTGTAGTTCCCAGGTTCCTCCTTTTACCCTTTTTGAAGATAGGGACAACGTTGGCCGTCCTCCAGTCGTCTGGCACTTCCCCCGTCCTCCATGATTTCTCAAAGAGAATAGACAGCAGTTCTGAGAGTTCTTCTGCCAGTTCCTTTGTTACTCTAGGATGCAGTTCATCTGGCCCTGGAGATTTGAACTCATTCAAAGTAATTAGGTGTTCCTTGACCATATGCCTATCAATCTCAAGCTGCAATCCTGCCCCTTCAGCCTGTACTTCATCATAGGCCCTCTTTTGGGAGAAGACTGAGCCAAAGTAGGAATTGAGCACCTCTGCCTTTTCTTTGTCATCTGTTATCATTTTGCCATCCATATTTAATAGCTGAACCACCATTTCTTTCTCCCGTCTTTTACTATGCACATAGCTGAAGAAAGCCTTTTTGTTGTTTTTAGCATCCCTCGCTAACCTCAGCTCGTTCTCAGCTTTAGCCTTCCTGACGCCATCCCTGCAATTCTGTGCTACCTGCCTGTACTCTTCCTTTGTTACGTGGCCTTCTTTCCACTTCCTATATGTGTCCTTTTTTGTTTTCAGGTCATCTCTAAGCTTTTTGTGAAGCCACATTGGCTTCTGTAGTTGTCTTCCACCTTTTCTTTTTGTTGGAATGGTTTGTGATTGTGCCTTGAGAATTTCCTTTTTTAAAAGCTCCCACCCATCTTGGACTCCTTTTCTCGTTAGCGTCGCTTGCCATGGGACCTTCCTGATCATTGTTCTGAGTTTATGAAAATCAGCTTTCCTAAAATCCAGGGTACGCGTTTGACTACACTCGGCTTTTGCTTCCCTTAGAACCAAGAACTCAAGTGCAACATGGTCGCTTTCCCCCAGAGTTCC
Source organism: Heloderma suspectum (assembly GCF_057233095.1). NCBI lineage: Eukaryota > Metazoa > Chordata > Lepidosauria > Squamata > Helodermatidae > Heloderma > Heloderma suspectum. The sequence goes on from NC_139462.1 coordinate 235,260,077, forward strand.
TGTAACTGCTACTTTATCCACTAAGTCATCTCTGTTGGTTAGAATAGCTGTGTTGGTTAGGATAGCAAGTCAAGGATAGCTGATCCTCTAGTTCCTTGCTGTGACCGCTGCCCTTGCTAAGACCATGCAGGCTTTTTGTAGCCCGTCTCTGACATTGGCATCCCTGTTCTGCGCAGGCTCCATGCCAGCCCCTGTGTTGTTGACACTGGGGTCTCCACATGGTGCCCACAGACACGTCTCCTGGTGCCTCCAGGCTCCCTGCCCCTCCCGATTCCTATGTTATTTCTTAGGGGTCCTTTTAATGTAGAAACCTAACTGGCAGGCTGAGAAGGGAAGGGCTGCCCTCCAGCACCATTGTTCTTTGGGTCCCAGAGAGTGGTTTTGTGCTTTGGAGCTGGGACCCCACCTCTGCCTTGTTCAGTTAGGTTCTTGGGCAAGTGACGTTTTTTTAGCCTCAGCAGTTTGCCTTCTCAGAAATGAGTGTTGTGTGACTGGCCACGCCCACCACGGCAGCCATTTTATGAATGGGCAAGGCCCCCCTCCAGAGGCCATTTTGTGAGAGTGCCCACAACACACTCAAAATTCCAAAGGCACCCACTGACCCCCCAAAATAGGGGGCCCTGGGAAAACATAGATGTGTGTGTGATGCATGTCTCTGCACATGCGTGTATCAGTGTCACACACCTTTGCAAGGCTCAGTCCTTGAAAGCAGCATCTCCTGTTAAAAGGATCCTAGGCAGCAGCACTAGGGAAGACCTTGGTGAGTCGCTGCTGGCCTGAGTCGAGAGGCCTGGCTGGATGAGCCTCCTTGTGGGGCACCTTGGGTGAAGGGGCTGCCCAGGCCGCTTCTAACGGAGGAGCTACTCGCCCACTTCATAAAGAAGCAGTATGTGCAATGAAATAAATGTTAGAGGACCAGGAGCAAGTGGCCCTGTGAAGGAAAATGGGCCTCGTCCTTTCCAGGGAGCCATTGATCTAGCCAACCTGCGCCCACCCTCCCTCCCTCCCTCCCTCCCGGCAGCTCAGTCGCACTATTCGCGGCTGTGCCGCCGCCCCCGAGTGGCGGATCCATGCTGCAGATTGCCCTGACGCTCAGGTGCTGCTCCAGTGGCCCCCCCTTGCCGGCACACCATTCCCGGCCGCACAGCTCTGTGAAGTAGCTTCCTGAGGGGTGGCTCTCAGTTCCAGCACGCTCCTCCCCACCTCCCCAGTTGAGGCGGCGCCTCTTGACAGGAGGCACAGCGGGGAGCGGCCGCAATCCCCGTTGCTCAGAGGCGCTGAGAGGCCCAGCTCCAGCCCCTGCTTGCCTCCTGGGCCAAGTGCAGAGCACAGCTGTTGAGCAGGGCCCTTCCGGTGCCAGGAGGCTGATCCTGCTGGCCTGTGAGCACCTCCTTCGGAAGGGCCCCTGGGGGCTGAGGGGGCCCTCTGGTCCCCTGGCAAGGAGCACCCAGCATGTCCGGCCATTGCGGGGTCTCCCCGCCTCCCAGCTCCCATGATGTGAGGGTCACGGTCTGGGTAGTCTGCTTGCGCATCGCAGGCAGCAGCCGTCCCACCACAGGGATACGAGTCAGGCCAGCACCACGGCCATCGGCGTCCTGGCATGCGGCGTCAGCAGAAGCATCTCTCCCCACTGCCCGCAGTGGCTGCAGAGAGGTTGCACAGGCCACCAGCGGACCCCCTTCGACACCCGGGGGCAGGGGCCCCCTATCCCGGGAATGGCCATGCTGCCTTGAGCTGGTTCCGTGAGTGGCTTGGAGGGTGTGGAGTGCCGGGGTGAGCTGCGCCTTGGTCCTCCACAGCTGGCTCCAGACAAGCAGGTCCATCAGGGAGAGTCTTCGGGAAGGAGCTCTGCTTGAGAACAGAAGAGCCTCTGCAGATGCCTGCAGCTGGATTACACCGGGAGGGCCACCTCGTCCGGCCCCATCCTGCTCCTCCAGTACCCCATGGGAAGCCCACGAGGAGCGTAAGAGCCTGCCATTTCCCCAGAGGCGCAGGTGGCCTCCAATCCTGGCGGTAGCAGGTGGCCATGGTGACCAGCTTGTTTGCTGGGAAACGGGGGCGCTCCCTCGTGAGGTTCTTGTGGCCCCTCATCACCCAGCCTCATCCACAGAAGTTGCAGGGGTCCCAGCAGCAGCATCTTCCACCCATTGCCCTCCCGTGTTTTCTCGCTGCTGCTTCCACCGTTTCTCTTTCTGTGAAAAGCCAGAATGGCTGCAGGAGGCCGCCTGAGTGGTGGCACTAGGAGCCCCCGTGGCTGTTGAATGGGGGGACAGACTGAACGCTCGGGGCGGCCCTCCTGCAGCCACCTGTCTGGGCAGCCTTCTGAGCCACGGCCTGCTGGCGCCATCCCCAGGCCTTTGGCCACGGCGCTCTGCTCCCACCCCTCCGGCCAGTGCTTGTGGCCCACGTGGCGCATCCTCCAAGCGGGAAAGTAATGTAGCAGATCCGATCCCGCCGGTACTGTGAGACTCACCAGCCAGGCCTTCAATCACACCCACCTTCCTCTAGGGATTGTGTTGGGCCTCTTTGCTGAAGCAGCACAGAATGAGGTCATGGCTGTGCCTGCAGTCTGGTTTCACTGTTAGTCCTGCCTCCCCTTTCCTGCTTCAGCCTGCCACGCTCTCCCCACCTGCTTCTCACCACAGGCACTGCTCCTCATGCTGTTGAGTAGCAAGCCAGTCAAGTGGAGGGGGTGCTCAGAGATGGGCTGCTGCCTGGCACCCGGTAGCTGTCCCTGAAACTGATGGTCTGAATTCACCAGCAACGCCTAGGGTAGCAGGCACCTTTGCCTGGAACCGGCCATTTTGGGATTCCCTCTGTGGGATGGCCAGTGGCACTGTGGAAAGGCCTGTATGCAGATCGCTCTGGTTCTGGACGAGAGCTCAAGAGGCGCACCTCTGGTTGGAGGACGTTGCAAACGCAGGACGGACCTTCTGCCCACACCCCTTCTAATTTTGAGGAATGGGGCTCCAAGCAATGGCATGTGCAGCCCAATCCTGTGCATGTTCATTTGGAAGGACGTCCTGGGGTGTGTGCTTGAGTAGTTCTGCGCTAACAGGGAACATTGGGACAGGGCTGCTCCTTGGGGTTTAACTGGTGGGACAAAACGTGTGTGTTTGGGGGGGCGGTCAGTCGGGGTTTTCTTTCTCTCTGTGCACCATCTCTTGTCCTGCTGTTGCTGCAGAGGCTTTGGGCCGCAGCTCCTTCTGCTCCATCCCCTGGGACTCGGCGGTTCTCCAGCCTGCCTTGGCAACCTCCGCTGCCTTTGACATTGCCCTGACCCCGCTTGGGCAACCTGGTGGTCTTGGGTGCTAAGGGACAGTTCCCACTCTTTGAGAAGAAAATGGGTCCTTAGGAACGGGGTAGCTCTGGGGGCTGCCCTTGCCAGCAGGTCAGGCGCACCCCTTTTTTCCCTGCCCCGCACAGAGATCTGCTGGCCACGCTAGTGTTCTGTCATGCTTCAGAAAGCCCCCTGGGAAATGAACCCCATTTGGCTGTGCTTGTTGCAGACACTGATGGGCCAGGAACACAGAGGTTTTGGTGGTTCTAGCCAGGAGCAGAGGGGGTGGGCTGTGTGCAGTGGAGACCCTCTTAGTATGTGACATGATGTGAAGGTGGAGTGATGGATGCTTCTCGCACATTGTCCAGAGCCCTTTGACAGAGAATGTGGAGCGATGTTCCCCCGCCGCCCCCAGCAACACCCTGCTGTTTCAAGAAAATTTCCTTGTTTGTAACCAACAATTTTGCGACAGGAGGTACGTCCTCCCTCCTCCAGCACCAGGATGTCCAACCCTGGTGGCTCCCTCCTCTTCCAGAAGGACATCATTTCTGAAACATGCCCCGCCGCCCAGCAGCCTTCTGCTTCTCTGTGGCTGTTGATCTGCAGCAGACAGGCCGAGGATGAGGGTGGCTCTTCCGGGAGACATGGGAGTGGCTGATGGGAGGAGAGGTCGGGGCCCTCTTGGGGAGCCGTTTGGAAGGCTGTTCAGGCCGCTCTCCTTGTGGGCCCAGAGCAGGAGCTGGAGGCTGTGAGGCTCCCCCAGCCCACTAAGCATCTGCCTGGAGAGGACCTTTGGCGGCCCGCTGCTGCCCCCCCATCCCCGCCTTCCTGCCTGCCGCTGCCCCTCCCTGCCGCTGCCCCTCCCTGCCTGCCAGGGAAGGCAGCAAGGGAGATGGATGTGGCAGTCGGGAGCCGAGCGCCAGCTAATTACCCTTCCGAGTATGTCTTGTAAATTAAGGGCTAATTAGAGGCAAAGTCAGTGTCATGGTTTTACACGTGTTTTCAAGGCGCTGAACCTGGGGTGGGGGGAGTGCAGTGGAGCAGAGAGCAGGCAGGCCTGTTGCTCATCCTGGGGGAGGGGGCCAGGGCAAAGCTGGGTTTCTGGGGGGGCCCACGGCTAGGCCCAGAATGGGGCTCCCTGTAGGCACAGCTTTTGCTCCCTGGCGGGCTTGGCGGTTTACTCAACGGGACCTGCACCAGGGGCCTTGGGGCTCGGTTCAGACGGGATGGGTCTCCTCCACCCACCGGGAAGGAGAGAACGGAGCAGCCAGGGGAGGGTCCTTCTCTCCCTCCTTGGCCTTGCAGCTGCTGACCCACAGGCTCCTGCCTTGGAAGTGAACCATGCCAAGGAAGGGTGAAAGCTCCTTGCTGGCTCTTTGGTGGGCCTTGTGGCCAAGGCTGCGAAAAGTGGGTGGCTGTTGGAGCAGCCCACAGGCTGACGGGACCCTCTGCCCTGTTCCTAAATGCAGAACAGTCTTGCATCGATGGACCTTGCTGGATCCTGTACTTCCATCTCCCCTTGCATTTGGCCCCCCCGAACTTTGGTTGTGCTGTTCTAAGGAGGCATGAATGCCCGAACAGCCGGGGAGCGGGGGGAGCATAAAGCGCTGATGGTGTGCTGCGGGATGAGGCCACAGTCACAAGGAAGCCCATCTTCAGGGCAGGGGGTGGCTCCAACACAGAATGAAGAGCATGCCCCTCTAGGGAGCGGCTCTGGCAGCAGTCCCCGTGGGCACCATCCCGCCACGCATGCCCCAGGAGTGCCTGGGGCACTCGGGTGTCTTCCACGGGCCTGGAGTGGCACCGTTCCTCCCACCGTGCCCCTCACCCCAGGCCTGGCCCTGTCTTGCTTGCAGGTGCCCCCCACTCAGCCAGTAGCACCTCTCTGCACTCGGAGCGCTCGGGCAGCGGCACCAACCTGGTGGGCTTCAGCATCAAGCCGGAAGGCGGCAGCGGCCTGCACCAGCGCTCCTTCTCCGTCTCCAGCGCTGACCAGTGGAGCGAAGTGGTCGTCATCTCCAGCACCACGCCCAGCCCAGGTGAGTGGGGGCCGTGTGCCTGCCTCTTGCTCCCAGGGGTGGAATAAACCCAGAGGGCCCCGGCTGGGTTTGGGGAGAGACTGCAGGAAGTGATGCTGCCTGCCTTGGTCAGCGTCTCCGCTGTCCGCCTCAGCTCATGGAGCTCACTAGAAGCCCTGGGGCTCCTGCTCCTGCCAGCCAGAATGTTTTCTTGTGGAGCGGAGAGGAGGGAAGGGCTGCTTCTCCAAACTTCTTCCACTGGGCTCCCAGAGGTGTGAGGGGAGGAGAAAAGAGAGGGCCCGTTTGCATCCTGAGGCAAGAGGGAAGCAGCCCTTCCCGGAATGGGAATGCATGTGGCCAGGGATGACAAAGGGAGGGATGTCCTGTGCTTTGGGGCAGCAACAGCCTTGTCTCGCCCGCCCCCCCGCCCCCCCATGTGGCCAGGAAGGGAAGCTGGGCACCCCTGGGCTGGGGCCAGAGGCAGCCTGTTCTCCAGCTGCGCACAGATGTGGCTGGGCTGCCGGCCGGCTGCCTGAGCTAAGCGTGCCGGAGCCCCAGCAAAAGTCTCCTGCTTGCCTGCCTGCCGCCTCCCTCCTGCATGGGGGTTTCAGGACAGTTGAGTGAATTAAAATAATTCATACATTTCCCAACGTAGCCACTTTGCCGAATTGGAAAATAAATGCTTCTGTGCGGCATCCATCACTCGGTGCTTCCTGGCTCTGCCGCCGCACTAAAAAAGCAGTTAAATGCACATCAAGAGTGGAGGAGCCATTTCCATGCCTGCTCGCCCCCTTGTCGTTCTCATTAGCGCAGCCGCCGCCCCCCCACTCGCTCCCAGGGGCTTTCGCAGTTTAAAGAGAGCCTCTTTATGATCATTACCGGAGTCCGACTGCGCCGCCGCCATTTGGAGCTGGGGAGCCTCCTCATTTGTAACTGTGAAAAACTATCAATTTCAGCGCGCCTGATGCAGCGCCTCCATCATTGGCCCCATCAGCTCCCTGCTGGAAGCGAATTAATCAGACTGTTACTGCTGATGGGGCAGAGCGGGCGGGCGGCAGCCAGCCAGCCAGCCAGCAGCCGGCAAGTGCCGGGCATGGCAGAGGGCTCAAGCACTGCCGGGGTCGGGGCTGGGCCACCGGGAATGGCTCTGCCTCGGCACTGGGCAAGTTTATCACAGAGCAGGAGCTGGGGGGCGGGGGGGAGGAGAGAGCCAGCAAGCTGTTTCTGTCAATAACTGGGGCGGGGGGGGCAGGCAGACTTCTTGGCAGGGCCCTGGGAGGAATCGTAGGCGGCTGGCTAAGGCCAGAGACCCCCGTCCAGCTCTGGAAGCGGTTGTAGGGTGGGCCGGTTGCCCCCAGGACACTGTTGGTCTGCCTAGGTGAGCTGCCGCGGGGGTACAGAGCCCCTCCTGAGGCAAACGGTTGGCCTGGATCACCCTTTGGGCCCCTGTAGCCCACTGATCCCATTTCCCAGGGCTTTGGCTCTCCCCACGCCCAGCATTGGGAGGGCTGCCTGTAGTGTCCATGCTGCACTCTGAGCTGGTCCCCCTGGGCAGGTGAGGACTGCTCGACCCCGCACGTGTACTGTTCTCCTGGCACCCAGTTGCTGCACAAAAGGAAGGGGGTCTGAGGGGCCAGGGGCGTCTCCTCCTCCCTGGAGGAGGCGGGGAGACCATGCTAAGGTGACGCAGAAATAGGAGCGGGAGTTCGGATTGGGGTGGGGGTGGGGTTCAGGAGGTTCTCCCAGGTCCAGGGCCCTTCCCGACTTCCCACTGCAAGCCGTCTTCAGTGGTGTAAAAGAAAACGATCCCCATCACGCTGCCGCCGCCACCCTCCGCCGGCAGATCAGTCCTGTGTGCTCAGCCCGAAGCCACAATTGTGTGGCCCCCAGACCTAATGGGCTAGGCGTTCCATGGCCACTTATTTTGTCACAGGGCGAAGCGGACAGAGGCCACTGGGGCCATTCCTGCAACAGTTCTGACCCAACTCAGGCCTACTTCGTCCCGCCATTGTGGTCCAGGGAACCCACCAAGAGTCTCCCAGTTGATGCTCTGGCATGTGCTGCTTGTCCCTGAGTGTGGTGCGCACTGTTTGTGAGCCACGTCTGAGCCTTGCTGGGGCCAGAGCCTGGCCACGGCTGGCAGGTTTACCTCGCCACAGTCATCCTCCCACAGCTCGGCCCCTGCGCAGCCTTGCCCGGATTGGGCATCTTCCAGCAGCCTTTGCAGTGGACATGGATGTTTTCGCAGGCGTTCTTTTGTGTCTCTGTTGCCCCGCAATCCTCTCCCGTGTTCCCCTCTGCCCAGGGAGGGAGAAGACAGTTGGGCCAGTGCTGTAGGGCCCCTCCACTGCCATTGCCGTTGTGTTCCAGCCTTTATTGGGGTGCCCCTGGGCATTTGCCCATCTGCCCAGTCTCCAGAGGGAAGCCCTGATGGCGCCTGCCTGTGTCTATCTTCCTCTCAAGACGGGGAGGGGTCCCTCTCCCTGGGGAAATGGCGCCCCCTTCAAAAGGGCGTTAGGGCTCCCACCCTGTACCGCCAGAGGCCTTGTTGGTAGCCAGAGAGGCTGGGCTCGCGGTGTGCATTTGACCCTGTCTCTGACCTGTTCAGCTGGCCTGGCTTCCAAGGATCTGGATGCCTGAGGTGGGGGGTGGGGGGAGTTCTAGCTCTCCCCACTCTTCTTGCGGGGGAGTCATGGCCTGGCCCAGTGATTTCAAGCTGTTTAAACTTACAATGTAGCTGTGCCCACTCTTGGCGGGGGGTGGAGGGGCAGGAGTTATGGCCCCCAACTCCAGTGACTGGAACCAAAGATCTCTCTGGGCAGTGGGTCGTCTCCCACAGCACCTGCCCTAGAAGGGGGGACTTGTTCCCTGTGGGTGCCCTGCCTGGGTTCCATGCCAGGCGAGGGCTGGGCTGGGCTGGGCTGGGGGCTGTGGGGTAGAGCTCCTGGCGGGAGTAAGTGTTTCCGCTTTTATGCTGATTGGGAGCGGGCGCTCGCTCGGTGCACCGCGGCTGGAATTGAATGTCAGGCTTCTGATTTTGTTGCTGGTCTCTAATGAAATTTGACATTTAATGGTGAGAGCCGCAGCAGCGCGTGTGTGTGCGTGTGCGTGTGTGTGTGATCGAAGCTTGATTAGTGCACTCTAATTGACAGTAATTAGCCAGCTCCCTGATTGTTTCTAATTCTGCTATTAATTGTAAGGAACAGTATGATTGAGGATAAATGTGGCGCATGGCAGCCAGGGATGCGCTACGTCTCTTCGGTACCACGGCAGGCGCTGGAGGCGGAGGCCCTCCCGTTCCTGCCCCAGTGTGTGGCGGGGGCTGCTCTGCCCTCAGTGGTGGCCCAGTGCTGGTCTTGGACTCTGGCCTCTTGAGGGGGAGGTGTGAGGCATTGGGGGGGGTCTTGATTGGACGGGAGGGGTGGGTTGCTCAGAGTGGGGAACGGAGGGGGCTGATTGCCTGCCTGCCTGACTCTCCCTCTCCCTCCTCTTCCTGCCTCCAGCCAACGGCACCACGGACTCACTCAGCTCCAGCCCCAACGTGTCCAGCACAGCCAGTCCCAAGCTTGAGCCCCCGCCATCCCCTCACTCCAACCGGAAGAAGCATCGCCGGAAAAAGAGCACGGGCACTAGCCGGCCAGACGGGGCGGGTGCTGCAGCCGAAGGTACCTGCAGCGCTCTCTTTGCTGCCACCGCCCCGCCTTCCCCATCTGCTGTGCGGGGACAGGGGGAGAGCGGGGGCTGCCTCCCCCTCCAAGGCGTGGGGCAGAGCGTGGGAGCCAGCACTGCCTGTGGGAGCGTGGAGAGCCTCCGTCTCCGGGGGCGAACAGGGCCCGCCCCCATGCAAGCTCTGCGTCTTTGGGGAACAGCCTGGCCGAGGCAGGGGGACACTGCTGCTACCTCCCTGCCCGTCCCTCTGTTCCCCTGTTCCTCCAGCCATCCCGTTGAGCTCTTTTGCTGGGGAGGGGCAGGGCAATGTCTCCCAACTGTCCTGTGCATTTTCACTGGTGGAATGCGGGGGGGGGGGGGGGGGCTCTAATCCAGACAAGGGATTGCGACTCAGGAGCGAGGAGCTGAGCAGTTATCCCAGGTTAGTGGGGTCCGAGCTGGGGTTTGGTGGGTGAAGGAATGAATGCCTGCTAGAACTAGTGGCCAAATTCCCCCCTTGAGTGCTGTGCTACGAGTCCTCAAGGAGAGACGTGGACGGCTACCAGCAGAGGGGCCAGCTGTGAACCCCCCCAGCTGTGCCTGCTTGGCCTTGGAGGCAGGGGGTAGCCAGGCCTCTCCCAAGCAGAGCGAGGCGTGCCTGTCCCCCCCCCCCCCGCCCCGACCCTTTGTGACTTGCCTATGCCAAGGCAGAGGCCTGAGCTGAGCAGGCACAGCGTGGTGGGGAGGAGGGTCCAGAAGTGCTAGTGACAGGCCAGGAAAGAGCGGCCTGAGACTGCACGTGCCATGGGCTGGGCGCACGCCGGCGCATTTCTCGTGTGCAGCAGCCCCTCCCTTGCCCGGAGAAGCCCTGAGTGTCGTTTCTGGTGTAGCAGGATCTGGAGGCATCAACGTCTCCCCTCCCCGGCGAGACACACTGAGCCTTGGAACGGGAAAGCCTGTGCATCAATTTCTGGCCTTCTTCACATGCTCAGGAAGCCCACACAGCCTCTGGGGCTTTGCAAACCGAACTCCAGCAACCCTTTTTCCCTTGCGGTACCTGCTGTGTGGGGGGCAGGATAGGGGATGCTGAGCTGGCCGGGCCCCTCCTGGCAGCCTGACGTTGCCGCTGGCATTCTGCCATCTCGGCTACGCATTGCCCAGGGACCTGGTGGAAAAAGCCACCATCTCCCTACTGCCACATCCCAGGCGGAGGCCCTTTCCCTCTCCCAGGCTGGCCGAGGTGCGGCAGAGGCCGCTGGGGCAGGGGTGGGGAGAGCTGCAGGCAGGCAGGCAGGCAGGCAGGCAGGCAGGCCTCGGTGCCTCAGGTTGGCACCCTAGGAGCGTGGGTGAGGTCTTGGGATGAATTGCCATCAGTTTATCTCATTTAGGAGGTAATCAGAGGCAAGGACGTGCGGTGCAATTGAATCTTCGTTGTTCTGAAGTATCATAAATCACGCAAGGAGCGCTTGCTTTTTTGCATGGCCGCATGTTAAAGAGAGAGCGCGTGTTGCTGCTGCCGCCGCCGCCACACCGCTGTCACCACTGTGTCAAACTGCTCAGGGAGCATCTGCAAAGTGCAGCAGCAGCTCCAGAGGTTGTGGAGTGTGGGGGGGAGCCCGACTTTACGTGTGTGAGCTGAGCTCCTGGAAGCACGGTGTAGGGGAGCTGTGGGCGCGACGGGGGGCTGCCCCGTGGATACCTCGGCTTCCAATAAAGACATAAAAAGCTGCAGGCAAGGTTGCTGGGGCGGCCCTGTGCTGCCCACAGCCCCTCGCCTGCCTCTTGGCAGCAGCTCAGTGACACGCTTAAAGCCCAGGGGAGAATTGATGGCCAGTAAAGAGCCATTTGGGGGCACCGGGCAGGATGAGTGCCGCCTATCGGGGCCCTCGCAGTGGCAGGCCCTGTGCTCCAGAGCAGCATCCGCCGGTTTGTGGGGGATTACAGTGGCGTCTCCCGGGGCCACTCCCGGCCGGCTGTCCCGTGGTATCCTGGAGGAAGCTGCCCGCCCGCCCCCCGCCCTCCGGGAGCCTCCTGGCTCTCCCTGTGCTCTGGACCCACCTGCCTTGTGCGACGGAGGAATGGCCCTGCAGGGCTGCCCCGGAGAGGCTAGCCGCCGACTCTCCTTGAACCTTCTTCCACTGGTCCCAGCCCAACACAGCGCGCCCGCCCAACGCGGCCCCCGTGCTTCCTGGCCATGACCCGCCGCTCCCCCTCCCCGCATCCCATGGCTTGTCCTGGGAATGCCCGTTCGCTCCCCGGCCTGGCTGGGCCACGTCTGCCTGGCTGCAGGGCGGTGGGCATGCACGTGGCTCCCTGCCGCAGAGGCATTGTGGCTCAGCCGCCATCGCTCGTGTCCCTCAGTTGTGCTGCTGTTTGCTGGGGGGGGCTGTCCCTGATGCACTAATACAGGTTAGGAATATTGGGTTTAATGAGCTGCAAAATGAGGCAGCAGCACAGTGACATTTACGAATGGCCCCGCCTGGCACCCCCCCACATGGCTCGACTGCGGGATCTGGAGCAGCTTGCGGAGTAGCGCTGGGCTGCGGGGCCTGTGAGCTGCCCGGGCCGTGCCAGGGGCTTCGTGGCCTTTCTCTGGCCCTGTGGCAGGCCCCCACAGCTCAGACACAGGCGAAGCGCATCCCCTTGGGCGGGGCCTGCGGTGAGGAGGGCCATGGGACAGGCGTCGGAGGAACGGGGCGGTCGGCCAGTGCTGCCAAGGTGAGGGTTCCAGAGGAGATCGCCCCCCCCCCGGCGTGCAGCGTGGACTCCTGGGCAGTGTGCTTCGCCCCCGCCCCATCCTCCCAGCAGTGCCCGGGGCAGCGGAGGGGGTCCTGGCTTGGCCCTCTGCTGGTGCTGGGGGGCTGGCTGGCCTCGCTCCCTGCCCCGCCGTGCCCTCGCTAATTTCCCTCTCATTTGGAGGGCTTGTTGCCGAGGCAGCGTTGGAGACGGGGTCGTGGGGTTAACACCCATTAGCGGCGGCGGCGCTCCCTCGCTTGCTCGGGAGTACTTCAGAGCGTTCAGCCTGTAGAACATCATCAAAAAATAATCAAGAGACGCGCTTGCTCATTCCACTGCCCACGAATTCCCGGCGAGCAGCACACGGGCGCCTCCCCATCCTTCCCTGGCCGGGTTCCTAGCAGCCCCCCCCCGCAGCCAATCCAGCAAGGGAGCTCTTCCCTGCCCGGCCCTGAGCAGCCCACCCCGGTCTCTCGTCAAATTACCCAAATGCTCCTCTAATTTCTCAGTTGGTCAGTCACTGAGCTAATGAGTTGCGGGGGGGACCTGCTGGGTTATACAGGAATGTGGTAAAATGGGGGGAGGGAGTGGGGGTGCGCAGTGAGGCACTGCGCTCTCCCCGCCCTCCCTCTGAACACTGCTCCTCAGCTCTGGAGCCCTGCAGAAATGGGCAAACTGCCTCTCCCAGGACTTTTGACCCCCCGCCCCCCGAAGCTGGGTGCCAGGCACCAGGCAAGGCGGTGGGGTGGCCAGCACCTGACCTGGCCGAGGGCACCTGCCTTCAAGGGTGCATTGCGTGCCAGGCTGTTGCACCAGCCACCCTAGGCCGCCTTCTGTGCACACCAGTGCCAGCCCCAGCCGTGGCCCCTCGCAGGCCAACCTGGCCGCCGTCTGTCTGGGCAGGGAGGGCTGCGGCCCTTGAATGCGGGGGGATTGAGCACTGAGGGCTGCTCTTGGTGCCTCCCCTGACGGGTCGCTGTGGCAGTGCTGGCAACTGGCGCGCGAGAGCACTGGCCCGCAGCACCAAGCGGAGAAGGCGAAAGGAGCGGGGGGGCACCAGGGTTCGAAGGGAGTGGCTGGAGCATAGGAAGGGCCTTCCCCCCTCCCCCCCACACCTTAATAAACTCAACACTGAAGGACGTTGCCTGAAGCCCCACTGCCTCCACAGGGTGCTCCTGGGGCCTGAGGGATTCCCTGCCACTAGGCTCTCTGCCCCGCTGGCAGGCAACTGGCCAGTCAAGAGGCGGGCTCTGGGGCCCAGTCTTGGTCCTGCTAGCCCTCCTGTGTTCTTGCACCAGCTGGGCTGACCCCCACTTCCTGGGGCAGCCCCACGCCCACCCCTGTGGGCACTCTCCAGGTCAGGAGGAGGCCTGGCTCCCTCCTCCAGGGGCCACTGCCCCACTGAAAAGGGTGGAGTGGGTGGGGCAAGCTGCACCCCCTCGAGGCTCAGCCCAGGAAGGGAGAGTGCCAGGCAGGGGCTGCCAGGGCCGGCTCTACAGCTGAGCAAGGGGCAGCCCTGCTGCCGCCACCCTTCCTGCATGCCTGCCTCTACGAGAGAGCAAGGGAGCCGCACAATGGAGCTGCGGGTGATAGTTGCATAACAGCTAATTAGGTAATTACAAATCATAATAGGGTTGGGCGGGGCCTACAAGGCCATCGGGTCCAAGCCCCTGCTCAGTGCAGGATTCCTAGCCAGAACGTCCCCGACAGATGGCTGTCCAGCTGCGCCTTGAGTGCACCCGTGTGGGAGAGCCCCCACTTCCCTAGGTAGTGGGTTCCATTGTCGTTTTGCTGTGGCGGTCAGCACGTCTCTCCTGCTGTTCAGCCGGAATCTGGCTTCCTGTCGCTTGAGCCCATGATTCCGTGTCCTGCACTCTGGGATGGCCGGGAAGGGACCCTGGCTGTCCTCCGTGTGAGAACCTGTTGTCACAGAGAGATCGTTTTGCCAAGAGCTGAAGCATGCGCTGACACTGCATGGGCGTTCGGGCCGTACATCCAGCAGAGCTGTCTCCGCATGACTGGCCTGCATCATGCGGGTGGGCAGAGGCGCTCCCCGCCCTGCTGGGCCCCTCTCAGACTGCCCTCCCTCCTCCTGGGGGGGCTCTTGGCACTAACAGCAAGAAGGCCCTGCACCTTCTGCCCTCTGGACCTTTCTCCTTAATGGAGTTTCCCAAAAGTGGGAAAATGTGGGAGGCATTTATTTATTTCATTTCATTTCCTTTCCTTACCGTCCAATAGCCAAAGCTCTCAGGGCGGTTAACAAAAGGGTTACAAATAGATGACTGTCACATCTACCCCCACCTCCTATAAAATTCCGTGAATGAGGCAGGGTAATTGCAGGATGAAAGACTGGTCTGGGAGCCCCACTGTCTCCGGCTGGGACCCCTCCTAGGCACCACAGCAGAAAAGGACATGGCACTTCTGGGCAGGGCTGCTGCTGTGTCCCCCTCCCCAAACTGAGAACTCCCCCCCCCCAAATTCCACAGGAAATGAAAGGAGAACCCACGGCTCTTCTCACTGGAAGCCTGGAAAGGGCACCAAGGGCTGGAGGGGAGCGGTTGGGCTGGGCAGACCCATTGCTCCGAAGCCCCCCCCCCCAGCCCTGCCCTTGGTAGCCCTGCTACAGGGTGCTGGCAGGGCAGGTGGCGTAGAAACTGAGCCCCCCCTCCTCCTGCAGAGCAAGACGAGTCCTTTGAGTTCATCATTGTGTCTCTGACGGGGCAGTCGTGGCTCTTCGAGGCCTCCGCGGCAGAGGAGCGGGAGCTGTGGGTGCAAGCCATTGAGAGCCAGATCCTGGCGAGTCTCCAGGGCTGTGAGAGCAGCAAGAACAAGGTGGGCTGCGGCGTGGAGTGGGGCGGGGCGTCGCTCGCAAGGGAGGCACGAGGAGGGCTGTCCAGGCAGCGGGGGGCTGGGCCTCTCATTTGGACTGTCCCCTCTTGCTGGGTTGAGGGCTCTCTGTCTGACAGCCCTGGAGGCCACCAGAGGGGCCAGGCGAGAAGGCTGCTGCCCAGGCAGGCAGATGGGGAGGAGTGGAAAGCGTGTCACTGAGCATGGACAAAGTGCCTTCCCCTCACCAGCAAGGATCCAGCAGCAGATGTAGGGGGTGGACATCCAGAGCTGATCTGCCTTGCAGTGCCTGGGTGAGGTGGGGCTGTGGGTGGAGCTGCAGGACTGAGTGGGCTGCGGCGGCGGGGCAGAGTTGAGCTTGTGCTCTGGCCTCCTCTCCCCATCGAGCACATTGTGGCAGGTGCCATTCTGGTGCTGAGCTGAGGAGGTTGCAGGAGACCCCTGCCCCTAACAGGCCCCATGATGGCCCCTTTCTTTCAGGCTCGGCTGGGCAGCCACAGCGACGCCCTGGCTCTCCAGTCCATCCGCACGGTGCGCGGGAACAGCTTCTGCGCGGACTGTGATGCACCCAGTGAGTGCGGGGGCGGGGAGGCTGCCCTTTCCTGCAGATGTGGCAAGAGCAAGCAGGTGGAGGCAGGGAGTCCGGCTGGGGCGGGGGCTCGCTGGGGCAGGGTCCTTGCAGATCTCCAAAGGGCGCCGGGGCCAGAATCCCATAGAAGGGAGCAAGACACCAGCTGCCAAGTGGGGCCCCCTGAGTCTGGGGGTGCTGCACTGGCTGCCAGCTCCTCTGGCTTCGGGCTGCTGTCCACCGCTTGCTGCCAGGACACTTCCGTGGGGAGCAGAGCCCCGCCCCCCCCCCACTCTGGCCTAAGAAGGGCATCCCCTCCCCCACCCTGGCTGGGGGAGGGTGGCCTCATCAGCAGTGCACCAGCCCCCTCCTCAAATGCCTCCTGGGTGGAGAGGCTGAGGAGGCTGCAGCCAGGGTCCTAGCGAGTCTGTCCCTCCCTGGGGCCTGGGGGGGGCTCATTACTCCAGGGCTTAGCTCCAGTAGAGGACAGAAAGATGGCCTCCCCCTTGGGAGTGGGGGGACACAAAGCTAGGACCCCCCCTGCAAACATTAGCCTGAGGTTAGGCTCACTCTCTGGACGGTCTGCAAGGCCCACGGCCATGGCTGCATGGGGAGGGGGGCGACAGTTCCTACCCGGAACTCTCCAGCCGCTTCGTAGCAGCTGATCCTTGGACGGGGCCATAAAACGGCCCTGAGCCTGCTTTCTGTTGTGGGGGAAGGAGATTTCCTGAGGGAAGGGGGGTGAGGGAGGAGGCCCCTGCCCAGCAGGCCATGAGTCCGCTCTGGATCCATGCCTGGTGTTCACCCTGTCCCCCCTCTCTTCTCCACAGACCCCGACTGGGCCAGCCTGAACCTGGGCGCCCTGATCTGCATCGAGTGCTCTGGCATCCACCGCCACCTGGGCACACACCTTTCGCGCGTCCGCTCCCTGGACCTGGACGACTGGCCCCTGGAGCTGGTGATGGTGATGACAGCCATTGGCAACGCGCTGGCCAACTCCGTGTGGGAAGGTGCCATGGAGAACTTCCCCAAGCCCGCTCCCGAGAGCTGCAGGTAGGGGCTCTGGCAGGAGGCTCCGCCTTGGTTGGCTGGTCTGAAGGCCTAGTGGCCTCTTCCACAAGAGGCAGCCCACGAGGTAGCCCATTCAGACCTTGCCAAGCCTTTCCCACAGGCCAGTTACAGCCCTCGGCACACCCGCTGCCCCAGGCAGAGGGCCCACTGGCCCCAGCCGCCCTGTGTTCATTCTGGTCAGGAGCACAGCCGCTGAGTCAGTCCGTGTGTGTTGCACAGCAAAAAATGGCCTTGCAACATGTGAAGTAACAAAATGACTCCGTTTTGTAGTGTAGCCACTACCGTCAAAAACCTACGCAAACAGGCTGTAATAGTGGCCATATGTACAACGTTGTCCACAGTTCTGTGCTCGAGAACGGGGCTAGCGGAATTGTTCCACTATTTCCATGTGACCTAGAAAAGTAAAGATTTGATACATCCATGATTCAAGACACTCCAATTACTAGAGAAACTGGAAAATGGGATATTTGTGTACCTCCGACTCATAAAGTGCACCTGCAAATGTTTAAGGTATTTCTACACCACCCAGAAAGCTCACATTTGTCATACATGTAGTTTAAGACACCGTGATTACTAGGAAAGTCTGAAAGAGGGACATTTTAACGTCACCTTCATAACGGGAGAGCTGATGTGTATGCCTCCCCCCTGCCCCAAGTCGGTGAAGGTTGTTCAACGAGAAAGGTGAAATGTGGTACACGAGTCCTAAGACACACCGCTTTCTGGAAGTCTGAAGAGGGGACTTTTCGTTACAGTCACCCATCTAAGCTATTTGCCTTGTGCTGCCAAGCAGTGCTTGGCAAGAGAGCAAAGCGAGCCCAGTGTGGAGTGGGGCTGAGAGGCTGCAAGAGGGGAGCTGCTTCTTCACAGGCCTGGCCAGCAGCAGCCAGGGACCATTTTATGTATTTCTTCTTTGTCCCGCCCTTGCTCCTAGGAGCTCCAGGGAGTATCTCTGATCCTTTCCTCCCCCTTTTATCCTCACACAGGTCCTCTGAGGTAGGTTTAGGCTGCGGGATGGTGATTGGCCCCAGGTCACCCAGCGTGTTTCATGGCTGATTTGAACCCGGCCTTCCCTGTTCCACGTCCAGCATGCAGCCACGAGTGCCTGCGGGCATTCTCGTACCTCTGCTTCACTAG
This sequence comes from Heloderma suspectum, assembly GCF_057233095.1. Classification (NCBI taxonomy): domain Eukaryota; kingdom Metazoa; phylum Chordata; class Lepidosauria; order Squamata; family Helodermatidae; genus Heloderma; species Heloderma suspectum. Next base: position 235,277,379 of record NC_139462.1, read on the forward strand.
CCTCATTTACTAATATGTCATCAGCTAACCAGTTTACAACACAATTTGCCATCCTAACAAACAAGCCCAAACTGCAGGGAGTTTCTGTCATGTGGGTTAGGAGGGCGTCACTCAATCAAGGACGTTCCCTGCAGTGTGGGCTCCACCACGAAGCCAGCTGGTAGTGCGTGGCAGTGAGGGAGCGAGCGCAGGGGAGTGCCCAAAGCAAGGGAGGCTCCTTGTGGATTGCAGCCCAGTCCCCACCCCCGCTGCAGGCCGCTCTTCAGCTGACCGGGTGGCTGGGAAGGGTGTGGCTGTTTCTTGCAGTCTGAGCAGAAGGGCGAAATCTCCATTTTGGCAGTTAGCAATGCGCAGACAGCTGGGGCAGGAGAAGCAAATGCAGGACGGGCGTGAACGCTGCTGACTCTCTTGGTCCCCCACGTTCTGCCCCCTGATATGCTTCCTCTGAGGCATGAAGAGGCCTAGAGATGGAGACCCAGCTGGGACGTCCCGGTGCTGCAGAAGAGCCGCGCTTCTTTGCTTTGCTTCTTGCTCTTCCCCTCGGAGCTTGGCCGGAGCTTGGCCAGCAAGGGTGCTTCTGTCAGGCAGGTCTTCGCCAGAGCTTGGCAGAGGATGACGGGGGAGCGGGGAGGCGGCTGTAACATGCACACCTCACCACCGCCTTTGGTTGAGCCTTTGCTGCTGGCTGGAGCACGCCCCGTGCTGAAGCACCAGGAGGTAGCGATGCGGGATGTTGGTCTGCCCCAGAGGACCGAGGACCCTTTTGCCCAGAGCCACCAGAATTGGGAGGGCGGGGTGTGTGGCTGGGCTGGGTGCCTCCTCTGGGAGCGTTTGGGATGGGCGCAGCCTGTGTTTTCCTGCCGGATACCCCTGCCGCCGAGGTCTTCCTGTGGGCTGGGGGTGTCTAATGCCAAGGAGCTGTTGCGCCCCTGGGCTCTGAGAAGGGCAGGTGTAACCCACCGCAGAGCCAAATTCCAGAAGCAAAGTCAGGTTGCCGCTCCCTGTGCCTGGCCCTGTTTTCAGGTTTCCTGGGACTGGTGGCCGGTCAGCCCCTGCTAGGAAGCAGATGCTGGACTAGTCGGCTGTTGGGACTAGCTGGGATCTGGAGCCCCAGCCCATCAAGTCCCCTGGCCTGCCCCGCCCCACTGGGCGCGGCCCCTTCCACTCTCCTCCGCACGGCTTGGCACCCAGCCTCTCCGCCTGCAGGGCAGCCAGGAGGCCCCCAGCTTCCTGCATGTGGAGGAGGAGAAGGGGTTAAGCGAGGCGGCCTGGCTGCATCAGCCCCAGGGGCCGGGGAGCTGCCTTGTTTGTCCCTCTCCTGTCACTCACTCATCCGGACACTCAGACAAGAGGCCTTTCTGCTGCTGCCTTATCAGCGGATAAGAGCAGGTCAGGGGGCGGGCAGCCACTGAGCATGCTCCGCGCCGGTATTGATTGTGCTTGGGAAGATGCAGATGGATAGAATGGGCCGCAGATAGCGGGGTGCCTGCAGCATCGATCGGGGGCCCCTCGGCACCAGTGCCTTTGTGTGGCAAGTGAGACGGCGGCTGCGATAATGCGGCTCCTTCGGTGTCTTGTCCGTCCCGCCGCCCCCGGCACGGCGGCTGGCCTTTCCTGCCAGGGGCTCATGATAGAGGGCACTCCCAGCGGGGGACAGGCAGACAGGCAGCCTTCTGGGGGCCTATGGAGGCGGCCTCTCCCACCTCCAAGGGGGGAAACGCGGGGGCCCCCAGGGTGCAGAAGCCCAGTGTGATGCCCCCTTCACTTTTGCAGGGAAGAAAAGGAGCGCTGGATCCGGGCCAAGTACGAGCAGAAGCTCTTCCTGGCCCCTTTGCCCCACTCGGATGTGCCGCTGGGCCAGCAGCTGCTCCGGGCCGTGGTGGAAGATGACCTGCGGGCTGTGGTCACCCTGCTTGCGCATGGCACCAAGGAGGAGGTGAACGAGACCTACGGCGACGGGGACGGGCGGACCGCGCTGCACCTTTCCAGCGCCATGGCCAATGTGGTCTTCACGCAGCTCCTTATCTGGGTAAAGAAAAGCCCCTCGGGATCGGTGGCTGCCAACTCGGCCCAGAGAGATGCCTTCTGGTCCGGCTCCACCACCACCCCAGCATGTTGCGGGGGGGAGGGGAGCCCTCCCTCCCACAGGAGCTGCGCTCTCCTGGCCAAAGGAGGGGCCGGTCCTGCCTGCTGCTGCTGCTGCTGGGGTACGGGGCTCTTGCTGCCCCCTGATGGGCATCTTTGCTTCTTTCTCTGCCTGCAGTATGGAGTGGATGTGAGGAGCCGGGATGCCCGAGGCCTGAGCCCGCTGGCCTACGCACGCCGTGCAGGCAGCCAGGAATGTGTGGACATCCTGCTCCAGCATGGATGCCCCAGTGATGCTGCCATGAGCTCCCTCACACCCAGCTTGCCCCGCCGGAACATCAACAACAACGCCTCTGGCACGCTGCCCCCCGAAGCCCCCCCGTGCTCCCCTGCTCACTGAACCCTCCACTCAAGGCTCCCAGCCTTCTGAGAACCTGGCCACCCGCACTGGCCTCCAGGTTCGTGGCCCTGGGGCACACACTCCGCCCCTGCCAGCCTGGGCACCTTGGCCCTCCTGTGGCGCGGGCTCCTTGGAGTGGGCAACAGCAGCCTCCTTCCCACCCCCTGGGAGAAAGGGGATGTGGGACCCATGCAAGGCCCAGAGTAAAGGGAAGCTCCCTGCCTCCCCAGCCCACCCCACCTTGGCTGCAATGGCTTGTCAGTAGCATTGCTCTCCTTCCCTGTCTGCTGCAGCCTTTCGTGACCAGGCCACGGGGACTCACCAGCTGACTCCCCTATTTTACATGCTGCTCCCACCCAGCTCCACCTGTCTTGATCACTTGTGTATAAAATGTACATTGGAAATATTTATATAAGTCTGTAAATAAGGTTTCTTTGCTGTATGTGAGTGACTGACTGACTGACCTGCAGCAAGAGAGAAGCTGCCCAATAAAGTAACTGTCCTAACTTCACCCAAAAACTGCCCAACTGGTTTTGTTCTCTTCCTTGCCCTGTGGGAATTTGGACCAGGGTCAAATCCAGTTCAGGGCAAGTTTTACAGTGGAGTGGGGCAGAGAGACTAGGCTGGAACAACTTGGCTGAGGAGCCTGGCCAATGGCCAGCAAGACATGTGAGCACGCGCACCCTACCTTCCCCGGGGGACACCACTCAAGGGTGCTTGCCTTGCTTGGAGCAGTGCAAGAGACCCAGTCCCTGCCCCCCCACCACCTAAGAGCAAGGCGAGAGCTGAGATGCCTTCTTGCATCCCGTGACAACTCCCGCGCTCCTCTTCCGAGTGGTAAAAAACCTTGAGCTGCAGCCAGCAGCGCCTGAAGAGGCTCTCCGCCCGCCTCTTGTTCATGGTTGCCAGGATCCCAGCTTCCTCCTGGGGGCTGTACTGTGGACTCCCTTCAAGAGAACCATTTTCAAAGAAAAATAGAAGTTTGTAATGTGCCCAGAAAATACATTGCTCCCCTTTTCTGAGTATGCGCAACTTCAGCGGTGTGGCTTCCCCTAAAGGGAATCGGGGAACTAGGCATGGGGCAGGGACTTGCTGCTGGCCCAAGGCATCTGGCCCCCTTGGGAGGGACAAGAGGGACCCTGCACCCCCCCCCCCAGTGCCCTTCTGCCTGGAGGAGCTGACTGGAGTGGCAGTCCAGTCCACCTTCAGCACTGGTGATGGGCCAGTATCACCCGCCACACCTGAGGGGGGCAGGGCGGGCTGCCTGCTCCACCGGGTTCTGTCCTCCAACTAAGGGAAATGAGCAGAGGCTGCAGCAGCTGTTGCCACCCCACCCTCACCACGCCCCTGCTGCACCTTGCTCTGCCCCACGGTAGGGCCGACCCTGCTTGGCACCTTCCCAAAACAACAGCTGCCGACTCTGACAGCGTCCGGCCGCTGGTCCATCTAGCCAGGAACGTCTGCGCTGCTTGGTCCAGGGTCTGTGGCAGAGAGAGCGCCAGCCCTCCCCCAGGCTTGTCTACCTGGGACCCCTTAAGCTGGCTTGTGCTACTCAGGACGGTCTGCTCTTCTGCAGGCTGCCTGGGGCTGAACGGGCGAGCGCAGGCCAAGAACAGCGGGCGACACAGCGCTGGTCTGGCACTGAAAGCAGCGGCAGCAGCACCTCCTGCCGCCTGCAAGGCAATGGCGGGCCAGAGCCCACCCCATCACCCCTCTGGTGAACGGTGCTCCGCACAATATCCGAGAGCTCCCGGGCTCTCCGTTCCAGGGCTGGCGCCCGCTGGGGAACGCCCCTCTCCCGTTGAGTCCGTTCACTGCTGCGCCCCTTTGCTCCGCTCCTGCCGGGAGAGCCGCGCCCTTCCTGCCCAGGGCCCCGCTGGCTGTGCCTCGTGCTGTGCCGCCGGCAGGATGGAGCAGCCTGGCGTGGGGCGGGGAGCGCCTGGCACCTCGGGCAGCGGAGCGTGGCGGCTCGGACGGCTGCGCGACGCCTGGGGCGCGGTGTCCGGGATGCCGAGGGGCCGGCTCGCCCAGCCTCCTGCCCCGCAGCGGCCAGCAGGCGCCCCAGGGACAGGCCCCGGAGCAGGCCGGGGGCGCAGTAGGGGGCCGGCGGAGGGGGCCCCGGGAGCTCGCAAGGCCGCCCAGAAGCGCATCCCCGGGCCCGACTGGAGAGGGGCGCACACCGGAGCCAGCGCGGCCTCGACGCGCGCGCCTCCTAGGAAGCGGGGGGGGGGGCCGGTACTACAGCTTATGGGCTGCTTCGGGGTGGGGGGCTGCGCCTGAGGTGCCTTGCGCAGACCGAGTGCCCCACTAGCCCCACGCACTTTCCACCTGTGACTGACAGTAGACACCCTCCCCTTGGAATCTAAGGGGCGGGGGGGGCGCTTCTGTTTGGCAGGGGCCTTCTCTGCACAGACTGCAGGCTGCTGCCTGCGTTCGGGGGTTCGGCCGCCAACCTTCGGATCGGTTCCGCAGCAGGCCGGGGAGGGGCATGGTCGGAAATCCGAGGCAAGTGGGCGAGACCTTCCCCCCTCCCCCAGAAGCCTGGGACTCCGCTAGCCACTCCTCGTGCCCTGGGGGGGGCGCGGTCCCCAATCCCTCCTCCCACACTCAGGCGTGCGCCGCGTCCATAGAAAATAGGTTTATTGACCTTCATCACGACTGTGTACCGAACAGACACACCGACCGGGGCTGGGCTTATATACAGACGCAGGGGCGCGGGGGGTGCCTCCGCCCCGGCGCCTTGAGAAGGAGAGGCGCGCCCGTCTGCACAGACTTCGCACCGAATAAATAAGGGCTATCGTACACGGGGAGCGCGCCGGGCACAGGGCGGGCGGGCGGCGCCGCGGGCTCGGCCAGGCCGGGCTCCCCCCGCAGTCCGCCCGGCGGCGGCGGGCTCAGGGACGCTGGCCCTGGTCCAGCTGCTGGTGCTGGCTGCGCACGGCGAAGCGGTTGACGTGGACGGGGATGGGCACCACGATCTTCGGGTTGCGGACGGGCTCGCCGGAGCGGCCGGTGACGTTGCCGGCCTTGATGCGCTTCCACTTGGCGCGCCGGTTCTGGAACCAGATCTTCACCTGCACCTCGCTGAGCTTGAGCGCGTGCGCGATCTGCGAGCGCTCGGTCAGGCTCAGGTACTTCTTGCAGTGGAACTCCTTCTCCAGCTCCAGCAGCTGCTCGCTCGTGAAGGCCGTGCGCCGCCGCCGGCTCTTGCCCGGCCCCGCCGACGAGGACGCCGCCGCCGCCCCGGCAGCGGCGCTGGCGGCGGCGGCAGGACCCGCCGGCTCGCCAGGCCCCCGCTTGGCCCTGGCCTTGGTCCCCAGCGATCCGCCGCCGCCGCCCGCCCCGGCCAGGAAGGGCTCCTCGTCGCTCTCCGCCTCCGCCGAGCTCTCGTCCTCCTCCCGCCCGCTGCTGCACGCCGCCTCACCCGGCCGCCCGTCCAGCTTCTCCTCGTCCGAGCTGTAGGCCTTTCCTTCTGCGAGCCAGACAGAGGCAGGACAGACAGACAGACAGACAGACAGAAGAAGAAGTTAGGGGGCCCTGCAGGAAAGTGGGCGGGCAAAGGCGGCGCTTCTGCACATGCTCGGCGCACTTCTGCACATGCTCAGGGGCATTCGCCCTGCTGCTGATGCTCATGCCAGCCCTGTCCCCACGGGTGGGGTGACGCTGGCCCGAGACATTTTGCTGCGGGCAGTGGCGGCCCCTCCCCAGTCCACGCGCAGACTTCCCAGGCCGGTCAAGTGCTCTGGGCCCGTGAGGCAGCAGGAGACCCTCCCTCGCGCCCCTCGCCGCGAGAAGGCCCCGTGATGGCGCGAACAGCGAGTCGCGGCCCTCTCCTGACCCCGGGATCGGAGGCCTGGAGCTCTGCCTGGCGGTAGCGCCGGGCTGCTGGCAAAGCCCGCCCGGCTGCAAGGGCGGGGAGGGCCGAGGACGCGGGAGGGGCGGGGAGGCCGTGGGGCGGGGCGGGTGGACAGCCACGCCCCAGCGGCAACGTCCCCCTGGAAGCCAGCCCTGAGGGGGGTCCGTTCGGGAGCCAAGTCACGCCCTGCCTGGGTTCATCTAGCTTTGCATGGTACGCGCCGACTGGCAGCGGCTCTCCAGAGAGAGAGAGAGAGAGAGAGAGAGAGAGTGTGTGTGTGTGTGTGTGTCTGGGCGGGGGGGGGGGAGATTTCCGAGCCTTACCTGGAGATGCTGCTGGGGATTGAAGCTAGGGCTTCTGCGTGCAAAGCAGGGGCTCTACCACTGAGTTATGCCCTCCTCCATTACTGAGTGGGGGTGGGGCGGGATGGCGGGTGTCACGGTTCTATAGACAAGATTCTTGAAACGGTGGCTCTCCCACCCCTTTCCAAAGCCTCAAAGTGTGTAACAACAACTAAAACATAAAATGCACACAAAGAAACAAAATGCTCTATGCAACTGAAGTTACCCCACCTGGGCTTAGTTGTGGCCAGGAGGCACTCCGTCTCCTTCAGCTCTAAGGCACCTCCTAGCCAGCAGAGAAACACAGACTTCGTGGTCCAGTCCCTCTGCCAAACCCCCTACCCCACCTTCTGGAAGACCAGAAGGGCAGGCGGCTAACTTGCCCTCTCTTTGTCAGCAAGGGGACTAGGAGTAGGGGACCTTCCAGTGCCTTTGGGAAAGGTCTAGCCAAATGGCGAGGGGGGGGGGGCTGTCCCTGCCCATTAGTCCTGATCCCAGCCTCCTCACTCAGAAGTCCACCTCTGACTACCACTTTATGACAACAAGCAACATGAGATGGCTGAGAACAGGCTCTTTTAGGGACCATCCAGACAACACCAAATGTGGAGATCCAAATCTATATGGTTGGATCCAGAGTTAGCCATACTATGGGCTGGTTCTCATGATCGCAGTGAGGGAGATCAGCCATGGTGGCTCATTTCCCCTGCTGCGTGTGCCAGTCAGATTTGCCTAATTCCCCTCACTAGCACAGCTTGCCATGTTGTCCAAACCTGGGCGATGTGGCTTGTTTGGGGATGGGACCCTCAAATGACCCTTGGGCTCTTGTCAGGTTATCGTAGGGATGCTACCCCATCCCCAGACAAGCTATGCTGCCCAGGCTCGGACAACCCGGCAAGCTGTGCCAGCAAGGGTAATTAGGGACATTCAGCAGGCATGTGACCGGCACTCACAGCAGGGTTAACAAGCCACCATGGCTAGTTAACCATGCTGCAGTTGTGCGAACCAGGTCTTAGAACAGACTCGTTAGAATCAGTGGGACTTGAGTTAGCCGTGACTAACATCAGCCCCATTAATTTAAGTGAGGTCACTCAAAGTATGACTAGGTCTGGATCTGACCCACGTAGCTTTGCCCAAGGAATAAGGACCATTCTGGCAAACTGAGTCTGCTGTGGCTTTGTCCATCTCAGGCCATCCAGAATATTATCTAAGCCAATGCCCACCACCTCCCTCCTCCACCTGTCTGGGGCAAGGAAAGGGAGGGGAAGTGTGACCCCCTCAAACTGGGCCAAAGAGGGAAGTGCAGAGTCCTGTCAGCCAACACACAGAGTCTGAAGAGAGCCTGCCACGCACTCTAAGACTGCACCAGCTGGCCCCGTTTCTCCAGCAGCAGCCAGAGGTAAACTCCAAAGTGCAGGCACTATCATGCCAGTCTCCACAGCCACGCCCCCAAGAGAGTCCACACGTTCAGGCAGCTGTGTTGATCCACACCATCCCCAAGAGAGAAGAGGGAATTGAGGGGGCGGGGGAGAGATCCAGCATTGCTGCTGACATGCATGTGCTGGTGTTGCCTCCCTGTGAGCCCTGGCTCCCCTACACCACTGAATTCCCCAGAGACTCGGCCATGGCACGGAGCAGAAGCAGCGGCTGCTCCTCCCTCGGCACCCGCTCGCCTCTGGCTGGGATAAGGCTCTCCAGAAGCGGCAGGCCACAAACCTGGATTCCTCTGACTTCCGGAGGGGAAGAAGAAGTATTTAAGGGGAGACCGCCTGTGAGCATGTACAGAAAGGCTGGGTTCAGATGACACAGCATTGCCCGTTGTGGGTTATTTAACCCATAGCAAGCTGTGACACCCACAGGCACCAGGTTGTACTTGGAGCCCTAAAATAGGCCATGAGTTGTGTGACGGTGTTCAACCCTTGCATAACCCACACTCATCCGACTGTTTGACACTACAACCCCCTTGAGCGGGGGTTGCATATTCAAAATGGTGACTGCACCCCCACCCCACCCTTGCATGCTCCACAGCCTGACCCTGGGCTAAATAGCTCGTGGTGGGCTGTCACGTCATGCAAAGAGCCCCACTGCATTTCCCTTTCCACAGAGTGACCAGGCCATGCCCCACACATTCTGCGGGGGATTCAGGAGAGGGGGCGGGCCCTATGACCTCTCCTTGTAAAAAGGCAAGGATGGGCAACCCCTTGGAATGCTGCTCCAGGAGGGGTCCCCTGAGTTGGTGCGCCCTGTTCTTGGGCCCCCATAGAAGAGCACTTGAGGAGGTTAAGCAGAACGGTCTGCTGAGAGAGCACCCTGTAGCTCTCCTCCCTGCGGGGCAAGCAGCGACCCACCCAGCACAGATTCTCTTGAGCAGACTGGCACCCCCCCCCCCATGGCTGCGTTTCAGCAAACCCAGCCACCACCCTCCCTCATCCTGTGTCCTTTGGTTCTGAGGAGGAAAGCCAGTGTGCTGCTCAGCACCAGCTGAGGTCCTCAACAGGGCATGGTGAGCAGCATTGGCCCCCCCTTCTGGGCTGGAGGGGGCTCTTCAGCAGGTCCCACCCAGAGCAGTTCTGTGTCCTGAGAATGCCGCCAAGGTGGACCCAGTCACTCAGACGAGGCCTTGGAGGTGCTGCTGAGTCATCCCTCCCCAAGCCAGGCCCTTGATTCTGCAAAGTAGGCTGTGGTTGGCTCTATGAGGAACGGGTGCGCAGCGTGTCCGCAAAGGCTGCTTCTGCCCGAGTACCTGCTACAGTCCCAGGGCTGCACTGCCGTGAAGTCCTCCTGGGAATGGCTCCTTCGGTGTCCTGGCTGCCCACCTCCCAAGGGACAGAAGCAGGTTTCTCCACGAATACAAGAAGGGTCCTTTGGGACCAGGCCCAAATGGTTCATTCAATGCAGCATCTTGGTGGCCAGAGTGGCTAGCCAGGTGCTTCCTGGAAGCCCAGCAGCCAGACTCAAAGGCAACAGCAACGGACAGCCAGAGGAGGTTGGACGTCCCCTGCACATGGAGCCTCCATTGCACAGATTCCCATTCCAAGGAGCTTGGCTCATGCAAGGGTGGCCACCAAGAAGGCCAAGCTGGTATCTGCCCATCCCACCCACGGTCCATTCTCTTCAAGATGTGGCAGGGCAGGGTTAGGACCTGTGACCACCACACACACCTCCATAAGGGGCTGGTCTTTGCCATAGACTGCAGCAACACTTCTGCACTTTGTCACGAAAGCCTTGGAACTGGAAAGGCAGCAGCAGTTGTCAGTCAGCCTGTTAACATGCCAGCCCTACCCTTGCAGAACAGCCTGTACACACACACACACACACACACACACACACACGCTCGACCCCACCTCGTTGCCTGCAGCAGGGCAGCCTCTAGTGGCCACAAGGGAATCCGCAGGCTGGCCACTAAGCCGGCTTGCTGAGCCTGGGGAGGGGGTGTGCATAGCACCATGAACAAGAGCGCAACCCTCTGGTCACAGGCAGCCCGTCTCTGAAGGCACCACAAGGGCTGGCATGGTCCAGCTTCCTTCCGCATCGTGCCCTGAGCAGTACCATATGCCCAGGAATCCCACCCTGGAACTTAGTCCCTTCCTAAGCGGTCCTGTTTGCATTGGCCCAGAATGTCCTTCAGCCCAGAGACTCTTGCACTGGTCCATTCCGCCCTATGAACATTTCGCCCCCTCTTTGCTGCTGTTGAACCCTGGCTATATGCACTTCCCCACCAACTGACTGAGGCGCACTCCTGGGCACAGTCCTACTGTCTGTGTGGGAAACGCCCAACCAGGCAGCCCAGGAGAACGCCCAGCGACAAAGCATGGCGTCAAGCCCTGCAGGGCGGGCCAAGGGAAACTGTAGCAGGAGGGGAAGGGGAAGGGCTCCCCCGGGCCTTGCTCCTTGGCCGGTCACGGAACAAGTGCACTCCTCTGAGGCTGAGCGCCCTGGACGGCAGAGCAGCGTGCAGAAGGTCCCAGGTTCCACCCACAGCAGCATCTCCACGCAGCACTGGGAGAGCCCCGTCTGGGACCCCGGAAGGCCGTTGCTCGTCAGTGCCAACAGGGCTGTGCCAGGGGACCCCTAGTCTGCTTCAGAGAAGGGCAGCTTCACCCGATCTGCCCAGGGGCCGGTGTGGCTGCAGGATGAACAGACGGACAGTCATGCAAGCGCGTCGGGCCCCTGCTCTTCACACAGGTACATCCAGACTGGCTTTGAAAAGGCCCAGCCACTCCGAGAAATTCAGACCAAGCAGATCCACCATTCATAAACACAAAACAAAACGAAGGTGCCCTTTTGGGGTCCTGGCAGACAGAAAAGCCAGCCTAGGTGGGTGAGCAGATGTGAACTCCTCTGTGTTCTAGCTAGACACAATCTCTCCCCTCACCTGTTCTTGGCTCGGCAAGCCCTACCTGCTCAGAGGTGGGCAGGGACCAGATGCTTGCAACAGGACCCCTTTGGGGCAGGGAGGAGATGCCTTCAACAAGAAAGGGCTTTGCAGGTGATATGCCCATGGGTAGCTCTCCAGGTCATGGCTCGGAGCTGCCCCCCTACCCCCAGTGTGCTCCCTGGCCCTGCTGCTCCCTGACCCCCCACTCCACATGCTACTGCCAAGGAAGCCGAATCCCAGGGTGCCAGTGGCACATCCCAGTGGCTGCCCCTAGACCAAGTCCCACCTGGGGAAGGGAAGAGCCCCAGCGCTGGTCAGGCCCCGCAGCTAGCAGAGCAGGTGAGCCGTAGGTTGCATGTGGGGCTGACACTGGGATTAAGAGCTCCACCCCAGGGCCCTCCACTAGTGACTGGGCACAGCCAGTTTTAAGCTGCCAGTGGCCGTTGGCCATGGAATCCCGTCGCCACCACGAGCCCAGAAGTGAGCAAAGGCAATGATGCTCCGTGGATCTTTCATCTCTGGCCTTTCCTCGAGGCAGTCTAGGACAGACCCCCGTGAGCCCTGCTCCCTATGCATCTGAGAGCCAGCGCGGCGTAGTGGCGAGAGTGTTGGACTGGGAGCCGGGAGATCCGGGTTCTAGTCCCCACTCAGCCATGGAAGCTCAGCCGGTGACTTTGGGCCAATCACAGACTCTCGGCCCAACCCACCTCACAGGGTTGTTGTGAGGATAAAATGGAGAGGAGGAGGATCATGTAAGCCGCCTTGGGTGCCTGGCAAGAGGGAAAAAGGCAGGATATAAACGCAATCAATCAATCAGTCAATCAATCAATCTAGGCTTCCAGCTCTGGGCCGCACACCTGGCAGGAGGCGACCCCTTGCCTGCGGCCAGCAGCAAAGTCCTCCAGGCGGCTTCCCAGTAACCGCCCCCATCGCTGCACTGCTGCAGCAGCCTTTCCTCCGCCCCGCGGCCGTGGCCGCACCCGCCTCCCGGCGGCACACTGGCCCTGCAGCACCAACGCTGACCCGCCCCCAGCCCCCGATGCAGCTCGTGCCCCGGCTGCGGAGGTCGGCAGCTCGCGCTGGCTGCGTGCCGGCCCGCCCCCAGACCTCGCCCTCTCCTCCCCCGTCGCCGAGGAGCCACAGGCGCTCCTTGCTCCGCGGGCACCGGGGGGGCCTCCGCAGCACAGGCTGCCCGAGCGGGGCTGCCTTGGGCGCGAGGGAGGCAGCCCGGGGACGTCTCAGCCCGGCCCCCCCCCCCCGGTGGCGGCGCGGGACGGGGGGCAGCTCGCTCTCTTCGGCCTCCTCGCGCCCCCGCCGCTCCCTGCCTGGGCGGGCGGCGCTTGGCCGTTGTCGCTCCCGTTGGAGGGCCGGGAAGCCGCGCAGCAGGCGCGAGGAGGCTGCGTAGCCGCGGAGCCTCCGCGGAGCTTCGCGTCTGCCCGAGGGTGCTGGGCTGGGGCAGTAGCGCACGCCGGCGGCGAGGCGCTGCAGCGGAAGGGCACGAGGCCATCCGAAGGGGCCGAAGGGGCCGAGGGGCCACGCGGGTGAGGCGGCGTCCGGGAGCGGCCGCGGCAGGCGGCTGAAAGGGCACCCGCGGGCGCCCTCGGGGGCGGGCGGCCTCGGCGGAGCGCCTCTGGTGCTGCGCGCAGGCTGCGACGGGGGATGCTGGGGCATGCCTGGGCTTCTCCAGTGCTTAGTCGGGCGTGAGCCCACCAAATAATTTCAGGTGATCAAGCCCCTGCCGCTTAACGCCCATTTAGATGTATTAAATGTGCATAAATGTGCACGTCGCCGGAACCTGGCAAGCGCCGTCTTCTCGAGACCCTCGGGGAAGCGGCCGAGAGCCTACGGTGAGGTCGGCCGAGCGTTTAACGAGAAGAGGCGCCTGCGGTGCTGCGCTGCCCAGGGCAGCTGGCACACCCAAACCAAGACGGCCCTTAAATCTGGACCCCACCCCATCAAAATGCGCCCGCCCCCCGCCAAGACCCCAGAGCCGTGGCAGCGGGCGTGCAAGCCCTGTGCGTGTCTACTCGGAGGTGAGTGGCCTCAGGCCAGTGCGTCGAAATCCCAGGGACTCTGCATCGGACTGCAGTCGAAGCTTCCTGGACGCAGTGCTCCTCCGGACAGGCCTAGCTCTGCGCCGGATCGGGCCCCTAAGGCTTTCATCAGCTGAAACGGGACGGCTGGCGACGATCCCCAAAGCCTTCGCACCACTTGCCACGGGGTGCGAAGTCTGACGGAATGGGACCCGACCCCCCCTTAAATTGCTAGGATGCCGGACACGGGGGGGGGGAGCATTCGGGATGGGCGGGGGGCGAGGATGACGATGGGGGACCTTCCTTCCGAAGGAGCTGCTGCGTTGAGCCCCGACAGCAGAAGCTGCGGGGGGGGTGTTGTGGGGGGTCTGGGGAGGCCTCCTCAGACCGCCCGAGGCCCGGGGTACCAAACTCTCTCCCGGGGGAAGCATGGCGGAGGCTATCCTGGATGTCTTCTAAGGAAAGCCACCGCCGGACGGGGTCGAGGACCTGGGGGGGGGGGCTGTGACAAGGCACCCCCTGCCCCTGCCCGCCACTCGCTTTCTGATGCTGAGGGCGGAGCCAAATTCCGGCCAGGTGGATGCCTGAGGAGCTACTACCCCCGCCCCGAACGAGCCCCCGGGGGCAGCAGAAAGCGGCGTCTCCGTCCCAGGCACGTCTGGGCGCCTGGCCTGTGCTCACTCTGCCCCCGAACCCTTCGCGGCTAGAAGGGGCCCCGAAAGCCCCTTCCCTCCTCTCCCCACGCGGCGGGGGCCTCTTCCCTCCCCAGCCCGGCTCGGAGGCACCCAGCACCACGGACAGCTCCTCTCTCCCTGCCCCCGCTGGAGGGGGTGAACTGGCCTCGGTCGAGCTCGGGCACCAGGCTCTCGGAGAAGACCCCCTCCCCAGGAAGAGCTGCACTGGGGCTGAAGGGAGTGGGAAGCCAGAAGGTCGCACAGCACCCCGCCCCGCCCCGCTTGCCGGCCCGAAGGCGGGGGTGAGGCTCCCCGTAGGCTGGCCCTTCCCCTAGGCTGGCTAGCGTCAGGGGGAGGGAAGCAAGAGATCCCCTCCGGACAAACTGCGTCTCCTCCCACAGCCCAGAGCGCGGCTGCTGTGGGGCGCGGGTGGCGCGGGGCCTCGTGTCTGCCCCGGGGCCCCAGATCCTGCCTCGGGTCTCCGGAAGCCCCGGTGGGAAGAGCCTTTTCCGCCCCCCGCGCCCCTCTGGCCCTGCTGCGGCTTAGCCTGAGAACTTCGCCACGTTTCTTCCGCGTGTGGGGGGGGTACATCTTTGGCGCCTTCGCAGGACCAGAAGCGGAACTCGGACACGTCAAAGGGGAAGCCGGGTGACGGCGGCGGCAGCCACACGCCGGAGCAGACGGGTCGGGCGGCAGGGAGAGCCCCAGCCGCTCCTGGCGTCAGCGGGGGGTGCCAACGGGTCCCCTGAACCAGACCTCCACCTCCCCGAAAGTTCAGGTGCGACGGCCGGAAGGGCGGGCTCTGACTCTCAGTCTGGTCCCCCAAACGCGCCGCCTGGAAGCGACCCGAAGTGCGCGGGGGGCGTGCGCGTTCGGCGGTGCGCGCGCGCGGGGCTGGCCATGGGGTGGGAGGAAGGCCTGCTCAGGTCGTGGGTTTGCTTCTTGGTCCTTCACTGCGTAGCGAGCTTCTCCCGCTCCCAGCTCTGCACTTTCTCTTCCCTCTGGACACTCTCCCAGCTTCGAAGGAAACTTTCGTCCGTGCAGAAAAGTTCTCTCAAGTCCCCAGCGGCCGCGGCCGCCGCTTGCTCTCTTCTGGGCCGGTTGCCAGTCCCTCCCGATTCGAGAGGTCTCCTCCTCCGAGGGAGATCAGGGCACCGTCCCCCCTCCCCCTCCCCCGCTACCTACCTGCCATGCCGGGAAAGGGCTCCGAGAAGTGCAGGGGCTGCTCCGGAGGTCCTTTGTCCCGGCCGGGGGGCAGCCCGTCGCTTTCCAGGCTTTCGGCCGCGCTCCGTCGGCGGCAGGGCGGCTCGGCGTTGCCTCGGCCCGCGGCTGGCAGCTCCTGCGCAGGGTAGAAGCCATCGGGGGGCTCCCCGAAGCTCGGCAGGGCGGTGGTCAGCGCCACCATGGACGGAACGGCTTGGCCGAGGCTGGCGCAGAAGGAGTTGGTGAGGCGGCCGGCGAAGGAAGCGAGAGGTGCCAGCGGCGGCAGCCCCGCGGCTGTCTGCAGTGGCCCATGAGGCAGCACCAGAGGCCGGTAGGGCATGAACATCGGGTAGCCGGTGTAGAGCAGGGGGCCGGAGCGCGGCGCCGGCGGTGAGTGCCCGATCAGCGAGTCGATGGAGAAGGCGGCGCCTTGGCCGCTGGGTCTCTGCATGGCCGCTGCCCCGGGGCCCCGACAGCTACTGGCCAGGCTGCCCGGCCGGGGCCCCGCTGGGCGCCAGGCTCCGCGCGAATCCGAGAGGCGCCGTGAGCGCCGTAGGTCCCGCCCCAGCCGAGGCGCGGCGTCCGTCCGCGCGCCGGGCCTGGTTTGCGCGGATCCCCTGGTGCGCGCCCGCCTCTTCGAGGGAGCCGCCGCCGCCGCCGCCGCCGGGAAGCGCGCCGCGCCGCGCCACGCCCGCCCGGCTCTGCTCTTCTCTGCTGTGCTGCGCTCTGCCGCGCCTGGCGCTTCGCTGGCGCTGTCTGCTGCTGGGAGGGAGAGAAGGGGAGGAGATGGCAGGGGCGGGGGCGGGGGAGTCTCCTTGCCTGCCTCTGGGCTCATCCATCTTCCTCAAATTCCGCTTGAGTTCCCCCCGGAGCCGCCCGCCCAGCGGCCGGGCCAGGGAGCAGCGGCGGGTTCCCACTGGAGCGGCCAAGGGGGGCCCCTGGGAAGGCGCCGCCCCCTCCCGCCTCATCAGCTATTATGGCTGGTGATTGATGATTGCCAATTACTGGCGGGGCGCACAAGGGCCTTTTGTCGGGCGGGGCGGGACCAGCTGCTGGGGGTTGGGGGGGAGAGACTGACCCACCCTCCGAGGGACGGCCCTTCGAGTTAGCCTGGGCAGGAACCCGCGGGAGACCAGGGAGGGGGCCGTGGAAGCGCCCGGACCCGGTGGGCACTGATTAGCCCGAAGAGCTCCGCACTCAGCCGGCCTAAGGCACGCCCCGTCCCCTGCCCCCCAGCCTTGCCATGCCGACACCCGCGCTGACGGGGACAGCAAACCCACGAGGTTCTCCTTGGGCATCGCCGAGGATGGACCTGGGATGCGCAACACTCAGAGCCCGGCGACTGAATGGCTGTTTCAGACCTGTCCGCCTCAAATCAAATGTCGGCGCTCATCGATGCTCGTCTCTTCCTACGGCGGGGCGGGGCGGGGCGGGGGTCGTGGTGGGTTCCTAAGGTCTCCTGGGCGGGTGGGTTCCTCAGGGGCGCCTGCGATGTCACTTCCCGGTCACTACTGTAACACGGCCCCTCCCCAGAAGTACACGGCCACTTTAAAGGTAGCCTGCCCTCTTGTGCTCCCCGCCCCCGTTTTACTCCAGGAACGGACGCCCCATGGTGGGCTGCAAAGACGCCCGTCGTGTGCTTTCATACCGTGATGTGGGGGGTGCTGGGGTGGGGGTGTCCCAATTATTCCCTTACGAGCTGCCTCTCTCATCCTGGGGAAAAGTAGCGACTCGAGGGGCCTCCTCGGAGAGCTGCGGTGCCCCCGCCCCAGAGGGCGCTCTCCTGCACTTGGCGCTGGGGCGGCGGGCCGGGAGGGAGGGAGGCGGTTGTGAGCGAGTGAGCGAGAGGGAAGGGTGGGGGAGAATTCCTATTCCCGCCAGCCAGCGTTCCCAGGCATCCAGGGCAGGCTGTTTCATCGATGCACCCCGGGACCTCCGACCCACATGAGACCCGCTTGGGAGGGGGGTTCATCGCCTGGCGGAGAAATGCCCAGGCTGCTGCAAGCCCTCCCCGTCGAGGCCATCCCGCGGAGCTTAGGGCATCCCAGCCCTGAGGAGAAAGTGTGTGTGCGTGTGGGGGGGGGGGGGCTGCCCCAGTCAGCCTCGTCTTCGAAAGGAAGTTCGGCGGGCTTCGCGGGCGGCTCGGCCCAGCCCCAGCTGCCAAGACCGTGCTCTCCGCACCCCGAAGCAGGCCCGCGGCGTCAGGCTTTTCGCTCCTCCAGGCCCCGCTGCTCCAGCCTCTCCCGAAGAACCCATGCAGGACCCCGGGCCGGGGCACAATGTGTGCGGAAGGAGGGGGCTCCACCCGCGTCCCGCCCCAGCCTCTGCTGGTCTGGCGCCCTCCCGCCGGTGCGTGGCGGCGGTTTCCGCGGGATCCGGAGGGAGGCATTTGGCGCGCCAGCGAGCATCCCGGCCCTAGCACGCCTGGCGGCGTCCCCGTAGCCCTGCCGCCGCCCTCCGCTCGGCCCCCTTGCGTCCTCCTCCTGGCGCCAGGCCCACCGCGGCGGCTGCTCGCCAAAGGCTCCTTCACCGCGCGGGGGGGAGCAGCCCCCCTCCCCACTGGCCCACGGCAGGAGAGTCTCTCGCGCGCCTGAGGCTCCGACCGCGGAAGGCAGGCAGGCGGAGGGTCACTTGCCAGGAAGGCAGTGAGGAGGCACCCCAGGTAACTCGCGAGGAGTCCAGGTGGAAGAAAGACCCGGACCTTGTCAGGGTCTGAAAGCAGCAAGGAAGCCCAGCCCGAGGTGAAGGGAAGCCGGCAGGGCGGACGAGGTGGCTGCGGGGCGCCGGCGGGGACAGCGCCAGTGGCTCAGAGGGAGAACACCTGCTTGGCTGGCCGGATGCACGAAGCCGGTGCCGCCGGGGCGAGACAACATTGGGTTAGCGGCCTTGGGCCGGGGGCGGGTGTGTGGAACCCCCGCGGAAGGTCCCAGGTTCGGCGTCTCTCGGGAAGGCGGGGCGGGGTCTGAAACTGCGCAGAGCCCCTTCCAGTCCGAGGACGGGATGGACCTTTGGCCGGACCTGGGGTGAGGCAGCTTCCCCTGTTGTGCTTTTCGCTTATTGGTTTTTATGTCACGGTTTAGTTAAGATTGTGCTTTTTGAGCCGGGTTTTACTGTTAGCCGCCTGGAGCGCCGTTCTTTAGCAGAAAGGTGGGAGATTACATACATACACGTCCGTTGAGACAGCAGCGCGCTGGCTTCCCCATGCTGGCTGAGGCGAGACTTGGCTTTCAAGGGGGGGGGGGGGACGCGAGGCAAGCTGTGCGCGCGCGCAGCGGGCTGGAGAAGGGGAAGTGGCGCGCCGCTCGAAAACGGGTTTATTTGTGGCGAGGCACATGAACGCCGGATAAACTGCACTGCTATAGGCAAAATTCCTGCAGAGGAGGCCTTGCACCCCCGGGAAGAAATGGGGCGGGCGGCGGGGATTGGCGCAGGCCTCACTGCTTGAGCCTCCAGTTTCCGGGCGCTCGGAGCTGCCCCCCCCCCGCCTTAATTCGGTGCCGGCGAGTTACACTTCGGGAAAACTCCTCCTCGCAGTCCCGCTGCGGGGAGCGTCCAGGGCTGCTGTGCCCTGCAGCTCCCTCTGCCGGAGGCCTACGGCGGAGACTCCTGGCTGTCGCCCGTCGCCCGGGCTAGCCATTCCCCGCGGGAGGGAGGGACCCCTAAGGAGACTGGCTGGAGGGGAGGCAGGTCCAGCCCCACCCGCCCCAACCCCGGCCGACTGCTGCGCTGCGCTGCGCTGCATGCGCTTCTCTTCTCTGGCTTATGGAATGAATGAAGGCAGTGGCGCAGCGACATGTTTTAGACCCTGGACTTCGTGATCTTACGGGGCCCCTTTAGATGGTCGTATCGCTTCAGTCCTGGAGCACACAGTCGGCGACCCTCCACGCCGCTGCCTCCCACAGCCGCCTTTCCCACAATCCTGTCCTCGCCTTACAACTGCCGCTACATTCCCGATATGTTGGAATGTTTGCCAATCCCATTAAAAATACCCGTGCATGCGCACTTCCGTATCTTAAGCTCACTGAAATCATAGCACCATCTGGACTGGAGGGATCAAATGGGGCTTGCTTCCGCTGCGCTCTGGGTGGTCATGGGGAACGGGCTGGGCTGGGGGCTCCTGGGCTTTGGCCGAAGGTCCGGGCCGAGCCGCGCCGAGCCGCGCCACTGAATGAAGGAAAAAAGCACACGTCTCAGAGGCGCCCTCTGGCGGTCAGCTCCTTGGGGATGCATGAAGACCGCCCGCCGGTGCGAGGGGGAAGGCGCTGGGCGAGGAGGGGGCTGCTGCTTAACCTCGGTCAAGCCCCGGTTGCGGGGGAGGGGGAGGAGTTCCACCTTCAGCCCAAGCCACAGAAAGCGGGGGGGCGGGGCTGGCGCCAGCGAGGTTTGCCGGTCCGGCGGAATTCGGACGGGGCGCGGATGTACGGATCCCGGTTGGGGAGACGGTGGCTCCTCGCTCTGGGCTCCGAAGGAGCAGCGCCAATGAAATCGCGGCAGCCGGAGGAGGAACAAGCCAGAGGCGCGTGTTTATTGAAGGGAGGTAGGGAAGCGGCCGGGCCGGGCCGGGCCGGGCCGAAGAAGGCGAGTTCCAGAGGCAAAGCCCGGGGCAGGGGAGGGGCGGGGCGGCTCTTTCCGCCCCAGGCCGTTCCGCATTCCGGCGGTGGGCGGGACCAAAGGCGAAAGGGGCAAAAAAAGCAGCCTATTTCAGCGCCAAGCTCTTCGTGCAGGGGCCCGGGCCTTCGGGGGGCAGTTCAACCTGGGGGGAGGGGGCTCGCCGGGGACCAGCCGAAGCTGGCGGTCCGCGGCGTCCCACCTCTGCAGAGAGGAAGCCACCGCAGCTGCCCCGCTGGATCTGCCACTGCCCCGTGGCGGGCTCCCGCAGGGCGCCCTCGAAACTGGGCGGCCTCTCCCCACTCCGGCCACGGATCCGCCTCCTCAGATTGGCCCGGTTCGGGGCCAGGAGGCCCGGCCCGCCCCCCCCCCCCCGGAGGGCGCTGCAGGGCTGCCACGGCAGGGCGGGGAGGCTGGCGTCCCCACGGCGCCACCGCGGCCGTCTTCCCCGCCTTGCGCCGTGGCGACGGGACGAGCTGGCTCCGTGTGAGCAAGCCGCCCAGCTCCTCCGTCCGGACTCGGGGACGCTGTGCGCCGGCCACCCCCTCCGCCTAGTAAAGCACGTCTTCGAAGCCGAGCAGCAGGAACTGGTGCAGGGCTGTTGGCAGGCGCAGTTCAGGCAGGGCTTGGACCAGGCGGCCGTCGAGGTGGCTCCGCAGGGCGCAGCGGGCCAGATGCTGCAGGGCGCGGGGGCTCTGGCCCAGGGCGAAGAGCGACTGGAAGAAGCGCGGGTGCTGCTGCAGAGTGAGAGAGAGGCTGGTGGCGCTGAGGCCGCCGGGAGGGCAGCCTCCTCTCCCCGCCAGCCCGGGCCACTCCCCGCCCTCAGTGTCCGGCCGGGACATGCACGCCGGCGGGGCCCGAGAAGAGCTCGGCCCAGGCTGCCAGCTGGTGGAACTCCGCGCGTCGCCCGCGCTGGCCAGCGGGGCTGCCCTCAGGGGCAGGAGGGGGCGCAGCGGGCCCTGGTGCCGGGCTGCGGGCGGGCGTACACCACCCAGGACACCTCCGCGCGCTCACCTGCGCCAGTTCCTCCGGGACAGCCTCCGCCCAGGCCTCCGTGACCGGTACCCGCTCGTAACAGTTGACCAGCGCCTCGATGGAACGGGGGGACGCGCAGCAGTGGCGCAGCACCTGCGAGCGGGGCGAGAGGCGGGGGAGAGGCTGCAGAACAGCCCGGGGCCCAGCTCCGCTCCAGAGACGGAGAAGGGCGGCTGGGCAAGCGGCCCGCGGCCCGGTCTCTGATGCCCGGGAGGGCGTTGTCCCGCAGGCGGAGCCCTGGGCCTGGCCGGGAGCGCCGGGGCTCGGTCCCACCGGCTCGTGCAGCCTTCGGCCACCCCTTCTCCGCTTGGGGCTCGGCGAGGAGTAAGGCCCCAGCAGTCCCAGGGCAAGGAGGGGGAGGGTTGAGCCAGGACCCGTAGAGCCCCGTCCTCCCGCCACGAATGCCGCCCGCCCCGCCTCTGTCCAGTGGGAAGGCCGGCTGCGCCTCCTCTCTCGTCGGTCTGCCCCCTCGATCAACAGCTCCCTGGGGATCGGGCCCTCCACTTGGCGCCATTTTGTTGCTAGTAAAATTAATAGAACGTTAGTAGATCCCATGATCTGCTTTGCACGCGCGCGCGTGTCGGGGAAAGGAGGGTGCGCGACAAATGACAAATAAGCAGCCCTCAATATGACATTCTCCTTGTTGATTCAGTTTAAGCGGCCTTGCGGTTTTAGATGAAATGGGATGCCAAATAACCTCAGAACTACATCCTCTAGGGGTTGGGAAAATGCGGATCGCTGCGGGGTTTCCAATGGCCAGCTCTACTTGTGCGCCGCGAGGAATTTATATCGAAAGAGCCTCAGCCGTAGCTCGGGGCAGGGCGCCCTCGGCCCCCTGCGGGCGGCGCCCGGGCCACTAGGATCCGGCGCCTCTAAGCCGGGCTGGGCGGGGAGACCCCCACTCAAAGCCTTGAAGAGCGGGTGCTGTTGGCGCGGGCAGGTAGCGCGAGCCACACTGAGCTGGAGGGACCCGGGTTCTGCCTCGGGACGAAGGCACTTTCCTCCTCTGTCCGGCGAGGCCCAGCTGAGCAGCAGTTGGGAGGTCTACAGCCGAGTCAGCTGCCTGTGGGCGGCGGGCGGCAGGAATTGGCTTCCCTTCGGATAAAGCCCCTTCAAGCGGAAATATATATTGGGAGTTGGGTGCAGGCATAGTGAGACTTAGTAGACCCACTGAGATCAGTGGGACTTAAGTTAGTTCCGCATCACCGGCCATTCGGGTGAGCTGGTTTTCGGTAGACCAGGAGGATTTAGACCCGCAAGCACGGCTCCTCTGGACCCAGGGGGCGGCACTGCACTTCCGCCCCACCCGCAAAGCCTGCTGCCCCGCAGCCCCGCTGCGCTCGTGGGTTACGGGCACGGCCTTCTGCTCGGAAAGGCCGGAGCGGAGCTCAGCCCGCAAACGTAATAAAGAACTGAAGCGCAGACGCCCCTGCACCCCAAAGCGACAGCCCCGGGGCTCCGTGCCCAGGGCTGGGGGTTCCCGCTCCGGCGCCACAACAGCTCTCTCCAAGCACAACCGGCGCTCTCGCTCCACGCTCTTCCACTCAAGGGGGCCCCACGCTAGAACGACAACCGAGGGGCTGGGGGGCGCACTCCAAACTGAGCCGTGGGCCACCCCGCATCGGAGAGCCGAACACCCAGGCGGGTGCCCTCTGCGCGACGGCGCCCCCCCCCCCGCGCTTGGTTCCGACGCGAGAGAGCGCCAAGCGCGCGCGGCCGGCGCTCCCGCACGCGCGCGGCCGCAGCGAAGAACCGGACGCCTCCTCTGCAGGCCGCGCCGGCACTTTCCTCCAGACGAAGAAGCGGGACGGAGGCGGAAGCAACTTCCGCGTGGAGGGCGCGTCTCGCCCCAGGCGCCGCTTTGCTGGCGCAGCACCGCCAGCCGCCGCCGCGGCGCGCTCCAGGCCAGGCAGCGCAGGCCGCCGCCCTCTCCTGGCGTCGGCGTGGGGCCTGCCGGGCCGGCCGACGGGCCGGGCCGGGCCAGGCCAGGGCCCCCTCGGGGCTTCTCTGCCGTCCGCAGAGAACGGCCGGGGCTGGACTCGGAGTGCAGGCGAGCCCGAGCCGGCTGCACCGAGCTGCTTTAGCCTCATTATCTGGCGTTAATGGGAGATTAATTAGCGCTAATTGTTGATTTTCCTGCATTTTCCCAAAGGGGAGAGCAATCTGCCAAGCCTGGGAATTAAGACAGATGGTTAACCTGTCGTGCGCCGAGGTGGCCGGCGAGAGCGGGTGGCTGCGGCGCGCCGGGAGGAGGAGGGGGAGGGGGAGGGCGCTTCCGGCCGCCGCCGCTCCCCAGGGCTTCAGCCCCGCATCTCACCGACACGGGCGGCGGCCTCCGGCCCAGCCCTCACGAGCGCCGCGCCCGCAGAAGGGGCCCCGCCCGCCCCGCCCCGCGCCCCTGGCGGCGGCGGCGGCTCCTCCAGACCCTCGGCGAGGGAAGGGAGCCACGCCCGGCGTCCAGCTCACCGGGCCATGAAGCCCCAGCGCGGGGCGAGGGCAAGGAACCACCGCTCGCGTTCGGAGGAGACTGATCAGGCCTCGCCCCCGCCCCGCCCCGCCCCGCCCCGCCCCGCCGGCCGGGCGAGAGAGGGGCTGCCCAGGCCACCACCCCGCGGGGCTCCGGGGCGCTTCCTCCTAGGACCGTCCCGCGGCACCCCGTGAGCTAGCGAGTGCCCCGCCCGGCCCAAGTGCTGGCGGGCCGCTCGGGCGCGGCCAGGAGAGCCCTGCCCGCCGTCGCCTCCCGCCCGCTGCCCGCACCTTGAGCAGGGCTCCCGGCCAGACGCGCGCGGCCCCGTGGTTGAGCAGGGCGCGCACGGCCAGCTCGGGCCGGTGCTGGAGCCGGTAGGGCGCCCCCTGCAGGACGTTGTGCAGGGGCGTGTTGCCGCCGTAGCTCATGGGGTTGACGCCGGCGCCGCGGGCGAGGAGCAGCGCCACCACGCGGTGGTTGGCGGTCTTGCAGGCGTGGTGCAGCGGGCGCTGGCCGTCGACGTCGGCGGCTTCCGCGTGGGCCCCCGCCTCCACCAGCTGCCGGCACACGTCGTAGTAGTCGGCGGCGGCCTGGGGCGGGTGGGCCTGGGCGCAGGCGGCGTTCAGCGGGGTCTGCCCCGCGGCGTTGCGGGCCTCCAGGTCGGCGCCGTGGCGCAGGAAGAGCCGCACGTGCTCCGTCAGGCCCAGCCGAGCCGCCACGTGCAGCGGGCCGTCCTCTTCCTCTTCCGACGGCGCGTTCACCTTTCCGCCCTGGCGCAGCAGGAGGCGAGCGCACCTGGGGGGGCAAGCGCGGGCGAATCATGAATGCTGCAGGCTCTGCTAGGCCGTGGAGCACCCCCCCAGCACCGCAGCGCCCCTCCTCCCTCTGCCCGCAGCAGCTGCGCTGCAGGCCTGGCCCCAGGTGAGGCCTCCTCGGGCAGCGCCTTGCTCTGCCCCGCAGCCCCCGGCTCATCAGGCCCGTTGGCCAAGCCTGCGCCTGGTGCTCCGCTCGCTAGAGGGGCGCGCCGGGCTGGGCGGCAGCGGCCTGGTCAGAGGCCTGGGTGACGGGCTGCTGCTACTGCGCATTAATTCTCTGCACTTATTAATAGTGTCAACAAGCCACCCGCTAGCGAAGCTCTCAGAGCGGTTGGCAGCAGGCCCATAGCCGGCCTAAAAGTTGCGGGCTGCCAAAAAAGTAGGGGAGTAGTTCATCTGGTTTGCAGGTCTTTTAAAGACAAAACTCTAAACTTTTTGTTATTTTATAAAAAATTGGGGTGGCATAGAAAATTTTGGGGGCAGCCCCCCAGCGGCCCCACCCTCCCGGTTACAGGCCCAGCTGGCAGTAAGAAATCAAACAAGAAAAAAATCATTTTTTTCTTGTCAGGTCACAGTGAAAAACCAGTGCTTCCCCAGCCGCTGCGTGCCGCCTGACACGGACTGGCCAGTGCCTATGGTGTCCCTCCACGCCTCCGCCTGCGACTGTTTCGGAGCTTAATCTGGGGGGCCGAGACACGGCTCTCCTGCACCCACAGCACAACCCCTCCTCTCGCCTTCCTCCTTCCCAAACGGTGGCTGCTACGGCTACCGGCAAGGTGTCGGCGGCTGCTTCCTTCGCAGCCCTCGCTTGTGTCTTGCCAAGCGGCCCGACTCCAGCGGAGGAGGAGGAGAAGCGCCAAGGGCCCTGAAAAGCGTTCTGCCCCAGCCTCGTCGCCCACGCGAGGAGCGGCCGCTTTCTCATACCGGACCGGGGCTAGTCCAAGGGCGAGGGGGGCCACTAGTCAGGCCGTCGTGCCACCATCTAAGACTCGAGGGGCCAAAGGGAGGCTCCCTCCGGCTGCTGTTCCCGGCCCCGGCCCCGAGCCCGGCCCTTCCAGCTGCCCAGGCGCCTGGAGCCACGCTCCCCTCCGCAGCAGGCCGGCCCGCTGGGGGCGGACAGGCCGCTCGCCACCGCCCTTTCGGAGGGCCCGGGGGCGAGGCGGGTCGCCTCGCAAGGGCACGCGCGGCGCGGGAGCGACACTCACTCGGCGGAGCCGGGGCTCCGGCACAGGTGCAGCGGCTGGAATCCCTCCTCCGAGACGGCCTCTGGGTCAGCGCCGAAGGACAGCAGCAGCCGGACGCAGTCCGTCGTGGCCGCCGCGCAGGCCGCGTGCAGCGCCGTCTGCCCGCCCGGCGCCAGGTCCACGTCCGCCCCTCGGAGCAGCAGGTGGCGCAGGCAGCCCAGGTAGCCGCGGCTGGCTGTGATGTGCAGCGGCGTGGTGAGCTCCTGCCGGTAGGTCAGAGACCAAAGCCCTGGAGAGGGGGCGGCGATCAGTGCGGGCAGAGAGGCGCGGCTCGGGGCGAGGGCAGCGCTCCGCCCGTGCTCAGGCGCGCCGGGGCCTCTCGCCCATTCGGCGCCTGAAGCCAGGCTCGGGCCTCCCGTGCAGAACGCAGCTGGGCAAGGCGGCGCGCCGCCGTCGTGCGCGTTCCGCTGAGCGGGCCTCGGCCCTCTGCCCCAGCAGCAGCCCTTCCCGAGGCCGGCGCCGCTGCTCAGCGGGAGGCCTGGCGCAGCCCCGCCCGCCGCCCCGGTAGCAACCGCCCCCGTGGCTCCTCGGGAGGGCCCTGCTTTGCGCACAGAAGGTCCCGGGCTCGATCCCCGGCAGCATCTGCATGCAGGCAGGGCGGGGAAAGGATCCCGCCTGGACCCTGGCGGGAGAGCGCGGCTGGGCGGCCGGCCGGACAGGGGCCAGAGGTGGCGAGGGTCTGGCTGAGGCCAAGCAGCTCCCGCTCTCCCCAGGGAGGTCCAGGCCCTTCCCGGCCGGCTCCCTCCGCCCGACCTTCGGGCTCCCCGTAGGACGGGCCGCCCGCCCTGCCGCTCGTCAGCCGCCCCTCCCGGCGCACTCAACCAGCGGGAGGTGGAGCGGTAGTCCTTCCGCTCGTCGAGATCGCTGGTGTCGAAGACGGCGCCGGGGCTCACGCCAGGAGGCCGAGAGGGGCGCGCCCGTCGCCCGCCACGAGCGCCCGCCAGAGGGCTTGCGCCGCGCCTGCCGACGTGCGGGTCGCGATGTGCTCCATGGCCTGCGCCGCTGGGCCCCGAGGGATGGCGGCGGCGGCTGGGGCCTCTGGGGCCATACTGCTTTCGCTGCCGCCGCTGGAAGAAGCCGAGCGCGCTCTGGGAGGGAAGGTGTCGGGTGGCAGCCGCGGCGCTTCTATTCTGGGGCATCTGCCTTGGCCCGCATCGCCACGGCCGGCTTAAAGGAGACGCGCCCATTGGGCGCAGAGGGGGAGCATCGAGCAGAGAGGGGCAGGAGATGGGCCCGCTGGACCCGGCGGGCGAGGCGGGGGGGGGTGCTCAGCCCCGCCTTCAGCTCAGCCCTGCGAGGCTCCCGCAAGGCATACCTGGGCCAGGGCTGACCCACCTGGCAGGGCTGTTCGGTTACGCAGCCCAGGAACAAAGCCAGGAAAAGATTTTGCAAATTGCAAGGGCCCAGACCCGGCCGATGTGGGGTGGGGCCGCCTCGGCGGCAATGTATCGAGTCGCGCACGGGCGGGCAGCCGTGGGCGGGGCGTGGGGGATCGTGGGTTGAAGGCACCTAGGATCCGGGCGAGGGATGAGGCGGGCGCGGGCGCTTCTGGCGTACTGACGCAGTTTGGACGGTAAACGTCGAAGCGAACGAACATTTCGCTTGCCTCCCCTTCGGACGAACCCTTTGGCTGCCTCCAGGGGGGTTGGCGGCAACTGGCAAAAGACCCGGCGCGAGTCCTAGTGACTGTGATAAGCCCTCTGAAGGCTGCCCGTCGCCTTGCACTGAGCTGAGTTAAAAACAAGAGCGAGGAACTGGAGGGCAGGGCCTTGATCCATTTCTTCCATATCCAGATTTCAGCTAAGGGGTAGGAGAAACGGGCAAAGGACTTTGCCTTGAGAAATGATGAACTTTCCTACTCTGGAGGTTGGACAGCCATCTGTCAGGGATACTGTGGTTACATCCTGCTTTGTAGATTCAGCAGGAGTTGGATTAGATGACCTCAAGATACATTCTATTAATACAAAATAGGAAGCCTGACTGACATTCAAATGCTCAAAATGAGCCCCCATTGCCTTCCCAGCTGACACAGTTTGGAGAAACAGCTGTGCAGAGAAAGTGGACAGGGAAACATTTTTCTCCCTCTCTCAAAATACTAGAACGTAAATTATGGCAACCAGCTTGATTGATAACTGGCAAATAGAGGGAGAAAATGTGGAGGCAGTGACAGACTTTGTCTTTCTAGGCACAAATATTACTGCAGACGCTGACTGCAGCCAGGAAATCAGAAGATGTTTACTTCTTGGGAGGAGAGCAATGACAAATCTTGACAAAATAGTTAAGAGCAGAGACATCAGGCTGACAACAAAGGTCTGCATGGTTCAAGCAATGGTATTCCCCGTAGTAACCTATGGCTGCGAGAGCTGGACCATAAGGAAGGCTGAGCGAAGGAAGATAGATGCTTTTGAACTGTGGTGTTGGAGGAAAATTCTGAGAGTGCCTTGGACCGCAAGAAGATCAAACCAGTCCATCCTCCAGGAAATAAAGCCAGACTGCTCACTTGAGGGAAGGATATGAAAGGCAAAACTGAAGTACTTTGGCCACATCATGAGAAGACAGGATACCCTGGAGAAGATGCTGATGCTAGGGAAAGTGGAAGGCAAAAGGAAGAGGGGCCGACCAAGGGCAAGGTGGATGGATGGTATTCTGGAGGTGACTGACTCGACCTTGGGGGAGCTGGGGGTGGCGACAGCCAACAGGAAGCTCTGGCGTGGGCTGGTCCATGAAGAGTCGGAAGCGACTGACCGAATAAACAACAACAACAATGGGCGTCCTCCCATGAAGCAGGTTGGTGGGAGATTCAGGACAGATGAAAGGGAGGGCTTCTGCACACAGCATGCAGTTAAACTACGGAGTTCATTTCCATAAGAGGTAATGATGGCCACCAGTTTGGAAAGCTTTAAAAGTGGATTGGACAAATTCCTGGAGAAGGCGATCAGTGGCTACTGGTCCTGACGGCTCTGTGCTACTCCCAGTATCAGAAGCAGTATGCCTATGTGCACCAGTTGCTGGGGAACACAGCCAGGTGGGTGCTATTGCACCCATGCCATAGCCCTATAAAGGTGTTTCCCAGGGGCAGCTGGCTGGCCACTGCATGTACAGAATGCTGGATGAGATGGACCCTTGGCCTGATCCAGCATCAGGGCTCTTCTTGTGGAGTAACAACTCTAAGGAGCAGGGCCTGTTCTTCTGGGCCTCTGGGCAGTTGGTGTGAGAATCCGGAAGAGGTGCCGGGATGACTGGCTGTGCCACAGGAGAGGAGGCTTCGCCAGTGGAGGCGGTGCCACTAAAGAGACTGGCCTCAGCCCACCATTGAGAACAGAGAGCACAAAACCAACTCCCTCGGCCCAGGCATTGCTCCTGGCCATGCCTTCAGCCCACAAAGGAAAGCTTTTGAGTGTCAGGAACCTCAAAAGGCTTTCCTAAAATGAGCAGACCCTTGAGGGGCCCAAAAACTAAATGGCTCCAATACAGGAGTGGGTGAGTACTTACTTGAGCAGCCCAGAGAGAGAGAGAAGAGAAGGAGGATTTGGAAGAGACGAGTGGATCTCAGAAATGATGCCACTTTATAGCTCAGATAGCTGTCAAAGATGGGCCTGCCTCTGCTTGCACATAAACAATAGTTTGGGGGGAAATGCTGTGAACTAGGTTAATAAGTAACTAATACATTAAATATATTTTTTTAAAACCCTGAACAGATAAAAACTTCACCTGCTCAAGAAAATTTAAAATGGGTGAAGACTTTCCAGCCTAACACCAAAAATGTGGTCTTTATTTTAATTTGTTTGATGGGCTGTATTGTTTGGTTGGTTGTTTTTTGTAATTGTTCTGTATATTTTTAGCAATTTGAATTGGGTCCAGAAACTGACTGGAAGTCAGTGCAGATGACAAAGCACTGGTGTAATATAAGTGCATTGGCCAGTCCCTGTGAACAATCTTGCTGCTCTATTTTGGAGCAGCTGCAGTCTCCAGACCATTTTCAAAGGCAGCCCTATTATGAATATTGCAGTGCAGTAATCTCAGCAAGAGGTGATCCGGGTGCAGATCAGGCTATCTCTGTCCAGATATGGTTGTAACTTGTACACCTGTTTAAGGCAGGGGTGCACAACCTGAGCACGCTCCGGGAGAGAGCAGAGGACAGGAAGGCCCGGCGTGCTATGGTCCATGGGGTCACGAAGAGTCGGACATGACTGAACGACTGAACAACGGCAGCACAACCTGCAGCCCCCTCACGGTCTTCATTGCAGCTCCCAAGGGTCCCCTGTCCCTCCTCCGCTGCTTCTGCCAAAATCCCCCCCCCCACCTGTGATTGTGATACAGATTTCCCTTTCCCTGCTGCTGCTGCCAGGAAAGGAAGAGCAGCCTATATCAGGATCTCTGGGAAATGGGCTGAAAAGATTGTGGTTTAAGGCAGTAAAAAGTGCTCTGTGCCTCTGAGGCCACCTGTGCCTCCAGTGACTGCTGGACCCAAGAACGTCCCCAGACTACAAACCAGATCCCTCAGAGCAGGGATGCAGCAGCTCAGTTGTTGTTGTTGTTCAGTCGTTCAGTCGTGTCCGACTCTTCGTGACCCCATGGACCATAGCACGCCAGGCCTTCCTGTCCTGCGCTCTCTCCCGGAGCGTGCTCAAGTTCATATTCATTGCATCCATGATGCTATCTAGCCATCTCATCCTCTGCCGTCCCCTTCTCCTTTTGCCTTCAGTCTTTCCCAGCATCAGGGTCTTTTCCAGGGAGTTTTCTCTTCGCATTAGGTGGCCAAAATATTGGAGCTTCAGCTTCATTATCTGTCCTTCCAATGAGCACTCAGGGTTGATTTCCTTTAGGATGGACTGATTTGACCTCCTTGCAGTCCAGGGGACTCGTAAGAGTCTTCTCCAGCACCACAGTTCGAAAGCATCAATTCTTCGGCGCTCAGCCTTCCTTACAGTCCAGCTCTCACAGCCATACATTACTACTGGGAAAACCATAGCTTTGATTAGACGGACCTTTGTCGGCAAGGTGATGTCTCTGCTTCTTACTCTGCTGTCTAGGTTTGCCATAGCTTTCCTCCCAAGGAGCAAGCGTCTTTTAATTTCATGGCTACAGTCACCGTCTGCGGTGATCTTGGAGCCCAAGAAAGTAAAATCTGTCACTGCTTCCATTTCTTCCCCTTCTATATGCCAGGAAGTGATGGGGCCAGATGACATGATCTTAGTTTTTTTAATGTTGAGTTTCAAACCAGCTTTTGCACTCTCCTCTTTCACCCTCAACAAGAGGCTCTTGAGATCCTCTTCGCTTTCTGCCATTAGGGTGGTATCGTCTGCATATTGGAGGTTGTTGATAATTCTCCCGGCAATCTTAATTCCGACCTCTGATTCATCCAACCCGGCATTTCTCATGATGTACTCTGCATATAAGTTAAATAAGCAGGGTGACAATATGCAGCCTTGTCGTACTCCTTTCCCAATTTTGAACCAATCGGTTGTTCCATGTCTGGTTCTTACTGTTGCTTCTTGACCCTCGTACAGGTTTCTCAGGAGACAGGTAAGGTGGTCTGGTACTCCCATCACTTTAAGAATTTGCCACAGTTTGTTGTGATCCACACAATCAAAGGCTTTAGTGTAGTCAATGAAGCAGAAATAGACGTTTTTCTGGAATTCTCTTGCTTTCTCCATGATGCAGCGAATGTTGGCGATTTGATCTCTAGTTCCTCTGCCTCTTCGAAACCCAGCTTGTACTTCCGGTAGTTCTCGGTTCGCATACTGCTGAAGCCTAGCTTGTAGGATTTTGAGCATCACCTTGCTGGCATGTGAAATGAGCACAATTGTGCGGTAGTTTGAACACTCTTTGGCGTTGCCCTTCTTTGGAATTGGAATGTAAACTGACCTTTTCCAGTCTTGTGGCCACTGTTGAGTGTTCCAGATTTGTTGGCATATTGAATGCAGCACTTTAACAGCATCATCTTTTAGGATTTTAAATAGCTCGGCTGGAATACTGTCATCTCCGCTAGCTTTGTTGTTACTAATGCTTCCTAAGGCCCACTTGACTTCACTCTCTAGGATGTCTGGCTCAAGTTCAGTGACCGCACTATCATGGCTACCAGGGACATTCAGATCTTTCCTGTATAGTTCTTCTGTGTATTCTTGCCACCTCTTCTTAATCTCATCTGCTTCTGTTAGGTCCCTGCCTTCTTTGTCCTTTATCATGCCCGTCTTTGCACAAAACGTTCCTGGGGCCAAATCCAGCCCCCAGGGGTTCTCCAGATGGCTGCAACAGCCCTTTCCCCCCAGTCACTGATCATTGGGTGGTTACCTGGGTTTTGTGCAGTTTCTCCCCATTCTCAAAGGCTGGCAGGCCTCTTCTGAGGTATCATTTGTGGAAGGAAGAGCTTCAAGCTGAAATATGCTGGTGTTTTGGCCCTGCCCCTTTGCCTTCAGCCCTGCCCACCACTGGAATGCAGGCCCTGAGAGCTCCTCCAGCATGGAATGTGGCCCTCAGGTGAAAAGAGGTTCTGCACCCGTGTTTCAGAGAACAGGGAATTTTTGTCGGTCAAAATCCATCTCACTACAATCAAAACCTGTCAAGGCCTGTATTCCAGCAGCAGGTGTGGCCAGAGCCAAAGATGGGAGGTGTTACAGAATATGACTTTGCTTAGTAAACAAAAGGCGGGACACACACACACATGTACTTCTTAAATTTCTTAAACACCTCATAGATTTGCCTCCAGACATCCTCCTCCCCCAACTTGTTCACTGTTCCCTTCATCAGCCTTGTAGGTGGGGGCAGAGTGGGATGGAGTATGTGACCACAAGGCCTGTGGAGAGAGGCCTGCAGGCTGGCCATTCCCCAGCTCCCCTTCAGCTGGAGTGGCAGCCCCTCTGCACCACTCCGCCCGGCAAGCAAAACACCCCTCGCAGGGCCTCCACCTGAGTTTCAGTCACCACACCCAGGCACCAGGTCAGAACACCCACGGCCTCACCTGGGTACGATGAAAACGAGGGACAGAGCTTTCCTGACAGGGCCATGCTGGGGTGGGGCAGAGAACATTACACCAGATGCCTCCCAAGAGCAATCCCAAGCTCTAGCCCATAACGGGGAGGGGAGTTGTTGCCTGCCCACTTTGGTGCCAGGCTCTGCAGCAGCTTTGGAACAAAGTCACAGGGCATGATGGGGTGGGAACCTCACCATAGGATGGGATACAGCAGTTCTGGCCAGAAGTGGCTACATTGGTTCTTCACAAGGATTTAAAGTACAAGCCTGGATTTAAGGACCCCTGTAGTTGTGACTCAGCTGGCCAGGGGCTGTGGGCAGAGACTTCCACATTCAATAGAATCCATGCTCTGCTCTCACCCCTGCCCACCCCACACACTTCAGGCTTTTAAGGAGATGGCTTTTTCAAAGTCTGCTGCCAAGAGGGCTGGCCCTGTATTTATGTGCACACACACACACAGCATTTTTGTAACACCTGTTTATTGTTAAACAGGTTTCAACATGAAACCTGTTTTCATGTTGAAACTGTTTCAACATGAGCTTGAAACATGAGCGGTTTCAACTGTTTCAACATGAGCCAGTGGTGAGTGCAATGGGTGAGTTTTAACGCCCCCCCCTTTCGAAAATGTGGGTTTCACAGTTAAAAGAATATTTTCCACTTTATGAACATAACAATATAAGAAGAGCCATGCTGGATCACACCTAGGCCTACCTAGCCCAGCATTTTGTTCCCATGGGGCCAGGTACCCCAGTGGGCAGCCCCCAAGCAGAACATGGGCACAGCAGCACTCCCCTGCTGGGCTGCCCAGCACCTGGGCTGCAAAGGCGTGCTGCCTCTGACCCCAGAGATCACATACAGCTCTTCTGAGTAGCAGCCATTGACAGCTGCCTTCTCTGTGAATTTCTCTAATCTCCTTTTAAAGCTATCACTGCATTTTGTGGTAGTGAATTCCACAGTTTTAGCTATGTATTGTGTGAAGAAGTCCTTTCTTCTCGATGTTGGACTCGATGGCCTTGTAGGCCCCTTCCAACCCTACAATTCTATGATTCTACTATTATGATTCTATGATTCTTTTTGATCTGTGCTGAATCTCCCTCCATTCAGTTTCATGGCGGACCCCAGGTTCTTGTACTAGGATGTAATGGGACATGCATGATAATGTGTGAAATTGGCAAGAATTTATCGTATTTTATAGATGGGATTGGTTCTGTGTGTGTCATGAGCTGTGAGTGCTAGAAAGTATTTTTAGAAATGGGTCAAAGAATTTTGCCAGAGGTGGGTTGGTTAATTCTTGGAAGCGAAAAGCTTCTTGGCTTAGGAGGGGGACCTTCATAAAGGTACTTCTGAAGTTAGCAGTAAACCTGGCTGCATTGGGAAGGAGCCCTCTTCGGATTAGATGCTGAAGCTACGTGCAGGAGAATGATCAGGTCATAGATTCATAGAATAGTAGGGTTGGAAGGGGCCTACAAGGCCATCGAGTCCAACCCCCTGCTCAATGCAGGAATCCAAGTCAGAGCATCCCTGACAGATGGCTGTCCAGCCTCATCTTGAAGGCCTCCAGTGTGGGAGAGCCCACCACCTCCCCAGGTAATTGGTTCCATTGTCGTATTGCTCTTACAGTCAGGAAGTTTTTCCTGATGTTCAGCCAGAATCTGGCTTCCTGTCACTTGAGCCCATTATTCCGTGTCCTGCACTCTGGGATGATCAAGAAGAGATCCTGGCCTTCTTCTCTGTGACAACCTTTCAAGTACTTGAAGAGTGCTATCATCTCTCCCCTCAGTCTTCTCTTCTCAAGGCTAAACATGCCCAGTTCTTTCAGTCTCTCTTCATAGGGCTTTGTTTCCAGTCCCCTGATCATCTTTGTTGCCCTCCTCTGAACCCTCTCCAGTTTGTCTGCATCCTTCTTAAAGTGTGGTGCCCAGAACTGGACACAGTACTCCAGATGAGGCCTAACCAGTGCTGAGTAGAGGGGAAGTAGGACTTCCCGGGATTTGGAAGCTATGCTTCTATGAATGCAGCCCAAAAAAGCATTTGCCTTTTTTGCAGCCACATCACATTGCTGGCTCATATTCAGCTTGTGATCGACAACAATTCCAAGATCCTTCTCGCTTGTAGTGTGGTTGAGCCATGTATCCCCCATCTTGTAAGTGTGCATTTGGTTCCTTTTTCCTAGGTGCAGAACTTGGCATTTGTCCCTATTAAATGTCATTCTGTTGTTTTCTGCCCAGCGCTCCAGTCTATCCAGATCACTTTGAATTTTGTTTCTGTCTTCCAAAGTATTAGCTATCCCGCCCAATTTTGTGTCATCTGCAAATTTGATCAGCATTCCCTGCACCTCCTCCTCCAAGTCATTCATAAAAATGTGGAAGAGCACTGGGCCCAGGACCGAGCCCTGCGGTACCCCACTCGTTACCTCTCCCCAGCTGGAGAAGGTCCCATTGAGAAGCACTCTTTGAGTCCGATTCTGTAGCCAACTGTGGATCCACCAGATCGTTGTTTCATCTAGCCCACTTGGAGCTAGTTTGCTTATCAGGAGATCATGGGGCACTTTGTCGAAAGCTTTGCTGAAGTCGAGGTATATGATGTCTACAGCATTCCCACGGTCTACAAGGGAGGTGACTTGATCAAAACATGAGATCAGATTCGTCTGGCAGGACTTGTTTTTGACAAATCCATGTTGGCTTCGAGGTCTGAAGCCTTTGGCTGTGAAATATGTGAAACGTAAGGCAGAATTTTGTAAAAAGTGGGAGTTTGACCTGGTTGAGGGAGGAGATCCCGGGAGAATGAGAAACCCGCCAAACATGGCCATGCCAGTTCTGTCCACTGTGCCTTCTGGTAGGTAGATGTGCATTTCCAGTATCAACGCTTAGATCGAGAGGAGCTTGCATCTCACTGCATTAACAATATACTTGCTGCCATTTCCATTCTTGGTGATTCTAACCTGTATGCATTTAGGGGTGTTTTTAATCTGCCTTATTATGATGAAAGCATGTTATCCTTTTAGACTGTTTGAGCAATGAATACATATTCTTCAGGGCCAAGTTTGTGTTGTCTGGCTTGGAGATGCTTCTGGGACTACTACCCATATGTTAATTCTTGAAGCTTAAAACACTCAGCTGGGATTTCTAAATCTATCACTGAGTGGGGTCTTTTCCCAAAGCCACTGTTTACTCACTTGGTCAGGTGAGTCACAGATGCACCCATTCAAGCAGGGGAAAGAAGATAGTCAGATAGAGAAGGAGTAAGTTACTCATCCCAATGAGAGAGGCCTGTCCCCTTTCTCCACACCATGCATAATTTTATACCCCTCTGTCATGTCGGCCCCACTCACTCGCCTCTCTTCTAAGCTCAAGAAGTCCCGGACATTGTAACCTTTCCTCAGAGGGGAGCTGCTCCAGCCCCTTGATCACTTTGATTGCCCTTTTCTGCACTTTTTCCCATTCTGCAATATCCTTTTTGAGGTGTGGTGAGACCTGTACACAGCATTCCTGAGGTCAGATCATAGATAAGGGCAACACAATATTAGCAGCCTGGTTTTCAGTCCCTTTCCTAATGATCTGCACCATGGAATCCACCTTTTTCAGAGCAGCCACACACAGCGTTGACAGTTCCGTAGAGCTGCCTGCCACAATCCCAATATCCCTTTCCTGCTCAGGTATTACCAGTTCAGCTCCCATCAATGCATATGTGAAGTTGGGAGTTTTTGTCCTAACGGGCATCACTTTATTTACATTTAACCATGTTTGCCACTTTAATGCCCATTCCCCCAGTTTGGAGAGATACTTTTGGAGCTCTTCACCATCCAATTTTGTTTTAATGTTCTACAATAATTTGGTGTTGTCAGCAAACCTGCTCACTCCTAACTCTAGATCCTATATGAGTAAGTTTTAAAGCTCTGGTCCCGGTACAGATTTATTTAATATTTATCAGATGCATATCTCGCCTTTCCACCAGTATTCTTACCCCACTTCTGGCTGGTCCAGCGCAGGTCGTGGCTCTTGGCCTGGATAACCAGGTTGACCTCAGCTTGCTCCGAAAAATGCCGCTGCACCTCAGCCAGATCCCCCGTGTACAGGGCATTCTGTACCACCACATCTCGGCATTCCAGAGGCTCCTTGTGGGCTCTGGTGCTCAACGAGGTTATGGGGCCTTGGCAGGAGCCTGGCCTCTTGTCACAGCTCCACCTCCATCGCCAGTGCTCCTGCTGCCCCGAGGAACGTCCCCTGGAGGAGGAGGAGGAGAACCGTGACATGGACTCTCTCGGAGGGACTGACTCCCCTAAGCAAGGTCCATCTGCTGGCTCCTTGTGCCCTACTGTGCCTGTCCTTGATGAGCAGCGTGTGTCTGTCCATCCATGGGCCCCAGGCCTGACTCAGCCTTTATAAATAGCAGCAGCTTGTCTGCGGCTGGTTTGTTTGTCATCTACTCCCAAAATATATTCAGCATTTGAGCTAAGGCAGGTGTTTCATGTCAGGCTCAGCCTACACCATGGAGAACAGCAAATGCTTCTAAGCATGTGTAGAATATCTTACCCTATCTTCAAAAAGGGTAAAAAGGAGGAACCTGGGAACTACAGACCAGTCAGTCTGACATCAATCCCTGGGAAAATTCTGGAGCAGATGATAAAGCAATCCATCTGGAAGCACCTTGACAACAATGCCGTGATTACTCGAAGCCAACATGGATTTGTCAAAAACAAGTCCTGCCAGACAAATCTGATCTCATTTTTTGATCAAGTCACCTCCCTTGTAGACCGTGGGAATGCTGTAGACATCATATACCTCGACTTCAGCAAAGCTTTCGACAAAGTGCCCCATGATATCCTGATGAGCAAACTAGCTCGAAGTGGGCTGGATGAAACAACGATCCGGTGGATCCACAGTTGGCTACAGAATCGGACTCAAAGAGTGCTTCTCAATGGGACCTTCTCAAGCTGGGGAGAGGTAACGAGTGGGGTACCGCAGGGCTCAGTCCTGGGCCCAGTGCTCTTCCACATTTTTATTAATGACTTGGAGGAGGAGGTGCAGGGAATGCTGAT
Source organism: Heloderma suspectum (assembly GCF_057233095.1). Taxonomy (NCBI): domain Eukaryota; kingdom Metazoa; phylum Chordata; class Lepidosauria; order Squamata; family Helodermatidae; genus Heloderma; species Heloderma suspectum. The sequence continues at coordinate 235,314,526 of NC_139462.1, forward strand.
CAAATTTGCAGATGACACAAAATTGGGCGGGATAGCCAATACTTTGGAAGACAGAAACAAAATTCAAAGTGATCTGGATAGACTGGAGTGCTGGGCAGAAAACAACAGAATGAAATTGAATAGGGACAAATGCCAAGTTCTGCACCTAGGAAAAAGAAACCAAATGCACAGTTACAAGATGGGGGATACGTGGCTCAACCACACTACGAGCGAGAAGGATCTTGGAATTGTTGTCGATCACAAGCTGAATATGAGCCAGCAATGTGATGTGGCTGCAAAAAAGGCAAATGCTATTTTGGGCTGCATTCATAGAAGCATCGCTTCCAAATCCCGGGAAGTACTAGTTCCCCTCTACTCAGCACTGGTTAGGCCTCATCTGGAGTACTGTGTCCAGTTCTGGGCACCACACTTTAAGAAGGATGCAGACAAACTGGAGAGGGTTCAAAGGAGGGCAACAAAGTTGATCAGGGGACTGGAAACAAAGCCCTATGAAGAGAGACTGAAAGAACTGGGCATGTTTAGCCTTGAGAAAAGAAGACTGAGGGGAGATATGATAGCACTCTTCAAGTACTTGAAAGGTTGTCACAGAGAAGAAGGCCAGGATCTCTTCTTGATCATCCCAGAGTGCAGGACACGGAATAATGGGCTCAAGTTACAGGAAGCCAGATTCCGGCTGAACATCAGGAAAAACTTCCTGACTTTAAGAGCAATACGGCAATGGAACCAATTACCTGGGGAGGTGGTAGGCTCTCCCACACTGGAGGCCTTCAAGACGAGGCTGGACAGCCATTTGTCAGGGATGCTCTGACTTGGATTCCTGCATTGAGCAGGGGGTTGGACTCGATGGCCTTGTAGGCCCCTTCCAACCCTACTATTCTATGATTCTATGATTCTAATGCCTCCCCATCAGCGCTGAGAATCCACCCGCCTCTTGCATCTGGGATTGGGGAGGGGGCTTCCTGGGCAGCCAGGCTGGCTGCTGGGGTCCCCATACTTTTCCTGATAGAAATTAAGCTCTCACAGGGCCATTGAGGGAATCCCGAACCTGGCTGTGTGCACTGAGGGGGCACTTAGAAGGCAAGGGGCCCCACAGTGGTTGATGCCTCAAAGGCAAGGCACGGCTGCCTTGAGCTGGCCCCTGGAACAGTTCTCCCCTTCCCTCATTCTGAAGCAGGAGACCTACAATGGAAGAGCACAGTCCTGGAAAATAAGGCAAGGGCCTTCCAAATGCAGCAGGCATAGAGAAGCGGTGGCCCTCCAGACATGGCTGGAATATGGCCAGTGATCAGAGATTATGGGAGTTGTAGTCCCCAACTCCTAGAGAGCCACAGGTTCCCCACATCTGAAACAGAGGAAAGGTGAAAGCTCACCCCAGAGATAACCAGGGAACCATCATCCTCTGAGTATAATGGTTCCTCTGTCATCCTCGGACATAAAATAGGGCAGGATAGCTAATACCTTGGAAGACAGAAACAAAATTCAAAGTGATCTTGATAGGCTGGAGCACTGGGCAGAAAACAACAGAATGACATTTAATAGGGAGAAATGCCAAGTTCTGCACCTAGGAAAAAGAATCTGAATGCTCCATTAGAAGATGGGGGATACTTGGCACAACAATACTACAAGCGAGAAGGATCTTGGAATTGTTGTCGATCACAAGCTGAATATGAGCCAACAATGTGATGTGGCTGCAAAAAAGGCCAATGCTCTTTTGGGCTGCATTAATAGAAGCATAGCTTCGAAATCCCGGGAAGTACTAGTTCCCCTCTACTCAGCACTGGTTAGGCCTCATCTGGAGTACTGTGTCCAGTTCTGGGCACCACACTTTAAGAAGGATGCAGACAAACTGCAGAGGGTTCAGAGGAGGGCAATGAAGATGATCTTGTCACAGAGAGGAAGGCCAGGATCTCTTCTCGAATATCCCAGAGTGCAGGACATGGAATTATGGGCTCAAGTTAAGAGGGAGGAAAAACTTCCTGACTGTTAGAGCAATTCCCTAAGGTGGTGGTGGGCTTTCCCACACCGGAGGCATTCAAGACGAGGCTGGACAGCCCTCTGTCAGGGATGCTCTGACTTGGATTCCTGCATTGAGCAGGGGGTTGGACTCGGCCTTGTAGGCCCCTTCCAACCCTAACATTCTGTGATTCTACGAGTATGTTTCCACCCAAGGCCGCCTCATCCTATCTCACCCACCCAGTTAAAGGAAGGTGTGTGGTGCTGGCGGCTGCAGCAGCCTGCAGTCTGTGTGGTTCGACTCTGCCTCCTTTGAGCTAGGACATGCCCGAGACCTCTGTTGCCCCCCTCTTGCTTGCCAGCTCCCTCTCTGGCCTTTGGTTGCCCGGCTGGAGGGGTGGGGAGGAGACATGCTGCTGGTGCCGTAGGCCCAAGAACGTGACCTGCTTGCACAAGCATCCGGGAAGCCATCGCTGCGAAGGCGCTGTCTCCACTCCTGCATTACTTGTGCAGCTGCAAATGGGCCCAGCAGTCTCCCTGCGCCAAAGGGAGCGTGAGGATCGTTGGCCCTCCAAAGCAGGGGCTGTATTCAGCTCAGCACTCAGACCTGTTGACACGCGGACCTGTCCCCTTCAGCACGTCCGATACAATCCAGTGCTGGGGACAAGCAGCAGGAGCAGCCGCCCCGCCCCGCCCCGCCCCGCCTGTGAGCTCCCAGAGGCATCCACCACCGCCCTCTGTGGCATACGGAGTGGCCGGCTGAGACGGATTCCGTTTGGTCTGAGGCCAGCAGGTGGCCCTCACAGCACTTGCCTGGATCAATGGAGCTGAACGCCCTCACAGCTGCTGCTTTCTGTCAGCCCCACAGCTCTGGCGCTCCCTGCCTAGCTGCTGCGCCCAGGGCTCTCATGTGGATGGCTGCATCCACCAATGACGGGGCCAGGCCAAGAGAGGCCAGTGAGCCCCTCCTCTCCTTGGGGAACATGCCAGACCAGGGATGGGGGACCCGCCACCCTCCAGACATTACTGGACTGCAACTCCCATCTGCCCCAGCCAGCATGGACAACGGCCATGGTTGATCAGAATTGTAGTCCAGCAGTACCTGGAAGGCTACAGGCTGCAGCAGAAGGGGATGTGATGGGGAGCAGGGCCACTCCACCAGCCCTGCCGAAAGGCCTCTTGCTTTTTCCTCTTTCCTCCCCATCTTTTTCCTTTTGTGATGTCTCTTTAGATTGTAAGCCTGTAGGCAAGAAGTGTCCTGTTTTTATTGATTGTACATAAGCAGCTCTGAGGGCCTTTTTGGAGCAGGATCAAACGCCGTTTTCAGTAAATAATAAATGCAAGATGGGGACCAACCTGGAAAAGTTAGCGATGACCACACTGGATTTTGAACGAGGAAGGCAGAGAGAGGCCCTCTCAAGGCTGGCCACAAGTCCTCCTCAAGTGACTTTCTTCTTCCTTAGTGCAGGGATCCAATGTGTCATGTTTCCCTTGGGCCCCCCCTTTCCTGATGCACTCACACACACAAATAGAGGCTTCAGTCTCAGGCCTTTAATTAATTATCAGCTGGTTCATTACAGATGCAAATCCTCGAAGAGACTCAGGCTACAAAGGAATGCCTCGAGGGGATTCAAATGGGAACACAGGAGTTGCCTACAAGCCGAAGTGAGGCTTGCTGGCTAGACTAACTTAGGGAGGGATGTCCTGCCCTTCCAGCAATGCTTCCTTGATGCTTCCTTACGTCGCCTTTCACACATTGCTAACCGGGTCCACCTTCTGAGCTCTGACCCTGACGTTTCCCCCTCTTAGGTCACAGCCCCCACTCTCCTTCTCTTCCTCCCAGGAGTCCTCCTCCTCCAGGCCCGGCCATCCGGTAGTTAGCAACCTCAGAAGCACACCTACCCATCTCTGAACTGGCTTGGGAAAATGCATCCCCCAGTTCTGGCTGTTCCTCTTCTGAATCTGAGCTGCTAACTCAGAAGTGTGGTGCCCAGAACTGGACACAGTACTCCAGATGAGGCCCAACCAGTGCTGAGTAGAGGGGAACTAGGACTTCCTGGGATTTGGAAGCTATGCTTCTATTAATGCAGCCCAAAAGAGCATTTGCCTTTTTTGCAGCCACTTCACATGGTTGGCTCATATTCAGCTTGTGATTGACAACAATTCCAAGATCCTTCTCGCTTGTAGTGTTGTTGAGCCACGTATCCCCCATCTGGTAACTGTGCATTTGGTTCCTTTTTCCTAGGTGCAGAACTTGGCATTGATCCCTATTAAACGTCATTCTGTTGTTTTCTGCCCAGAGCGCCAGTCTATCCAGATCACTTTGAATTGTGTTTCTGTCTTCCAAAGTATTAGCTATCCCGCCCAATTTTGTGTCATCTGCAAATTGGATCAGCATTCCCTGCACCTCCTCCTCCAAGTCATTCATAAAAATGTTGAAGAGCACTGGGCCCAGGACCGAGCCCTGCGGTACCCCACTCGTTACCTCTCCCCAGTTTGAGAAGGTCCCATTGAGAAGCACTCTTTGAGTCCGATTCTGTAGCCAACTGTGGATCCACCGGATCATTGTTTCGTCTAGCCCACTTTGAGCTAGTTTGCTCATCAGGAGATCATGGGGCACTTTGTCGAAAGCTTTGCTGAAGTCGAGGTATATGATGTCTACTGCATTCCCACGGTCCACAAGGGAGGTGACTTGATCAAAACATGAGATCAGATTAGTCTGGCAGGACTTGTTCTTGACAAATCCATGTTGGCTTCGAGTCATCACTGCATTGTTTTCAAGGTGCTTACAGATAGATTGCTTTATCATCTGCTCCAGAATTTTGCCAGGGGTGGATGTCAGACTGACTGGTCTGTAGTTCCCAGGTTCCTCCTTTTTATCCTTTTTGAAGATAGGGACATCATTAGCCCTTCTCCAGTCATCTGGCACTTCCCCCGTCCTCCATGATTTCTCAAAGAGAATAGACAGCGGTTCTGAGAGTTCTTCTTCCAGTTCCTTTATGACTCTAGGATGCAGTTCATCTGGCCCTGGAGTTTTGAACTCATTCAAAGTAATTCAGTGTTCCTTGACCATATGCCTATCGATCTCAAGCTGCAATCCTGGCCCTTCAGCCTGTACTTTGCCTTTGCCAGGGGGGTCATAGACCCTCTTTTGGGAGAAGGCTGAGCCAAAGTAGGAACTGAGCACCTCTGCCTTTTCTTTGTCATCTGTTATCGTTTTGCCATCCTTATTTAATAGCTGAACCACCATTTATTTCCTCTGCCTTTTACTATGCATATAGCTGAAGAAAGCCTTTTTGTTTTTAGCATCCCTCGCTAATCTCAGCTCGTTCTCAGCTTTAGCCTCCCTGACGCCATCCCTGCAATTCTGTGCTGCCTGTACTCTTCCTTTGTTACTTGGCCTTTCCACTTCCTATATGTGTCCTTTTTTGTTTTCAGGTCATCCCTAAGCTTTTTGTGAAGCCACATTGGCTTCTTCTGTTGTCTTCCACCTTTTCTTCTTGTTGGAATGGTTTGTGATTGTGCCTTGAGAATTTCCTTTTTTAAAAGCTCCCACCCATCTTGGACTCCCTTTTCTCGTTAGCGTCGCTTGCCATGGGACCTTCCTGATCATGGTTCTGAGTTTATGAAAATCAGCTTTCCTAAAATCCAGGGTACACGTTTGACTACACTCGGCTTTTGCTTCCCTTAGAACCAAGAACTCAAGTGCAACATGGTCGCTTTCCCCCAGAGTTCTTGTAACTGCTACTTTATCCATTTAGTCATCTCTGTTGGTTAGGATCAAGTCAAGGATAGCCGATCCTCTAGTTCCTTCCTCTACTTTCTGTAGGAGGAAGTTATCCGCCACACAAGTCAGGAATTTCCTGGAGGGGCCATGTTTTGTAGAATTCTCAAGACTGGGTCGCATTCTCAAGACTGGGTGTGCCTCAGAGGCAAAAGAAACCCAGAATTTCTCTATTCTCTTCAATCTGACATATTTCACAAAATGCTCCTTCTAAAAATCAAGGGGCCTCCAATGTCTTTTCCTCCCAGTTGAACTCAAGGTATGAGAACTCAATGGAATATCCAAACCTGTTGGAAGAGCAATTCTGCAAACGCCTTTTCCCTCCACCTGGAAGGCTGTGCTTTATGGGATGTCCTTTTCCAAAGCATCCCCACCCCTGCCCATGGTCTTGTCTAAAGATTTCCAGTAGTTCCAGTACAGCTGTTGGGAGCCCTCCTCAAGAGCCTTCCTGGCATCTCAAGAGCCCTCTTGGAATGGCAGTGGCCAGGGCTTCAGGCAGCAGTGAACCACGACCTGCCCCCCCCAGTGGTGCAAACTTGGGGACCGCTTTGGCTCTGGATGGCAGAACAGGTGACTGGAATGCCCTTGACTACTCAGCGTCTAGCACTTTCCCTCCAAGAACAAATGCAACTGTATTCTTTTCAGACTTTGTGAGCAGAAGCACCTCTGGAATTTCAGAGGGCCAGACGACCCCCTTTGCAGCCCCATGGCCCTCTGTCCATGGAGCATGTTGTTGATGCTGGCAGTTCTGAAGGCTGCCCGGTCAGCATTGCTCCTCTTGCTCTCCATAGCACGGCCCTCTCACAACCCGCTTCCCGTGGCCTGCCCCAAAGCTCCCTCCTCTTTCTCCTTCCTTAGCGGAAACCTCCCTCTGCTGTTGGTCAGCAGCAGCTCTGGGACTGCCAGCCCTAGGTCATGCCTGCCTTCACATGTGTCCCTGGTGCACCATGTGCTCCAGGGACAAGGAGGGCCTGGTTTCCACTGACTGCTCCCCTTCTCCCAGGACTGAGGATCTTGGGAGGGGCCATGGCTCCGAGGGAGAGCCCTGCTTTGCATGTAGAAGGGCCCAGGCACGACCCTGGCAGCATCTCCAGGCAAGGCTAGGAAGGAATCCTGCCTGAAATCCTGGTGAGGGAACTGCCGCTGCCAGTCAGCATGGACAATCTAGTGGGCCACATGGGTTGCGGGGGTCTGGCTCAGTACAAGGCAGCTCCCGATGGACCCCTGCTCAGCCCCCTGAGCAGCATGCAGCACCCAGTGCAGCTGCCTCAGGCACCTTCACAGCTGGCACCACCACCGCTGACCTCTCCACTCCCCCCACTGTTTCAGAAGAACCAACCTTGGGCCTTCTCCCCTCCCCAGAACCTGTGGCTGGAGGCCCTTTCAGTTCCTGGCAACAATAGCCTTGGAGGCCGCTCAGAGCAAGCCCAGTGCTGGCTTTTGGCTGCTTTGGGCCTAACTCTGGAGAGGTCACCCAGGCCCAGGAAGCCTCCTTAAGGCCACCCTTTCTGCCCAGGGTGCCTCATGGCCCCCATATGACTTTCAGGAAGCCACTGTGGTGAGGAGCCCCCTGGCTCAGCCCCACAGAGGGTCAATGGCCAACAGAACTCTTTCTTACCATGAAGTAACCTGCTGAGAACACTCCCCAACCCCAGCATCAGAATCTGGAAGCCTCCAGCCTGGCCCGATTCAGATGGATCAGATGTTCACACACACAAAGTCCTCGCACATATTCATATAGCATCCAGTGGCCAGAGGGCCTTCGATCCTTCTCCCATGTACATGCTTCCTGGGGACATCTTTATCGCTCTCCCTCCCTCCCACACGCAAACACACACACACACACTTTGCCTACAAGCCCATTTATGTTGCTGCTGCCTCACAGGATCTACTCTTTCCTGCCCCCTCTCTATTTCTTCTTCTTCTTCTTCTTCTTCTTGTCCTTTGCCTCTGCTGCCTTGAGCTTTTCCTCTTCTTCCTTCAATTTCCTCTTGCCCAGGGGAGTTTTGTTGTACCACTCCTGCCAAAAGATACCGAGATGCCTGCTCTGGTGTAGCTAGAGGCAGGTGGGGAGGGAGGCCTTAAGGAAGCCCCCCCCACACACACACACACTGCTGGGGATGATAGAGGTGGTGGGAAGCAGGGGAGGGGGAGTCTTTGGCCTCATCAGCCAGAGAGCCCGGATTGGGAGACAGGGATCTAGCCAATGGACCCTGTGAGGGATGCTGCTGGCAACACAAGCGTAAACCAGGGGGCAGGCAGGGCCTGGGGGGCTCCCATGAGCCAGTTGGGCAGGCTAGGGGCCAGAAACACCAAGTCCCATGGCCAGGAGTGGCCATGCTCCACACCAGAGCTGCATGGTCCCCATGGAGGGATGACTGGGGGAGGGGGCTCTGCCAGACTGCCAGTGCTTAACACCAAGGGGGCTGAAGCAAAGCAGCCTCCTCTAAACGGGTTTCTGGGGCAAAAGCAGGGGTGGCCCCCCACCAGGCAGAGTGAGGTAGCTGCCTCCGGTGGCAGTTGCTGGGAGTGCAGAGCAGGGGCGAAGCACTGGAGGAAAGAGCGGGGGGGTGCCACGCTGCCTGACCTGCACCCCCAAGCTAGCCTACTGCCCTCTGGCAGTGGAGGAGGTCGTTCTGTCATCAGCCTTGACGGACACGCCCACTGTTGCATTTTCATCGATATGCACCTCATATGTATTCATTGCTATGGATATCTACACATCTATGCGTATGTATATTGGAAAGAGAGAGAGAAAGAAAGATCCCACTGCCAGTCACCTGCCATCTTGTCCTTTGCCTCAGGCAACAAGATGTCTTACATAAGAACAGAAGAGCCCTGATGCTGGATCAGACCCAGGGTCCGTCTTGTCCAGCATTCTGTTCACGCAGTGGCCAACCAGCTGTCGACCAGGAACCCACAAGCAGGGCATGAGCGCAGAAGCACCCGGTCCTGGGTAAAAGAGGCAGGTGCAGGGGAGCATGGTTTGGGGGACTTAAGCATATCTGATGATCATACCCTGTCCTCGAAGTGGGGATAGGTTACAAGTTGGCAATAAATAGAGAAATAAATGACAGCTATTTAAAAAGGACCAAAGCCATAGGGGGAAAAAACTGCTAACAAAAAGGACATTTAGGGTGAGATTCAGCAGCAGGTGTTTATAGGGTAATGCCAGAAACCTCCAAGCTCAGAGTACTTGGTCCTAAAGGGGAACACTGCCTGAGCCATGCAGAACAGAGAAAAATCCACGAGAGATGGTTATCCTTCAATTTAAAATCTTTAGAAAGACCAAGGAAGGGTTTATTGGGGGGCCTCAAGGAGGACACAGAGAATCCAATATATTAGAAGTCTTAAAAGAAACAAAACTTATCTAGCTTCAGAACCACTCACTGTAAAAGTACCAGACCCAAACTATCATCCCTGGGACATCCATGTCTAGCCAAAGCTCAGGTGGTGATCCTGAGAGGCCAGGGGTGGAGAAGGATGCATGGCAGCAGCTGTCAGGGTAGATCAAGGGGCATCTTGAGCTACTCCCAAAGTATTTTGATAAATATAAACTAAAGCCACAAAACATTAAATTTCTGCATACAAGAACATGTTTGCACCTTAGAACAGTTAAAACTGTATTAATTGTCTTATAAAGGAGAGAAAAGTCCACATTTTCAGAATATGGATTTCAGAATGGATTTCTCAAAAATTCAAGAATGAATTAAGTTAGTAGGGAAACTGAAGGGGGGAGAGGGGGAGAGAGAGGCAGGGGGTGTCAAAGCCTTTCAGGAAGCCTGGAAGTTTTAAAATCCCAACTGTAATACAGGCACAAATAAAATGTTGAGCAGAGATTAGAAAGGGTACAAGCAAGCCTAAAAGGATGCCAGCATGGTTAAATAGCAAGGTCAAGAAGGATACAAAAGGCAAGAGAGCTTCTGTTAAAAAGGGCACATTTTACCAGAATGAAGAATACAAACTCTGGAAAATAAAGAAGGAATTTTGGGAGCAAATTCCTAAAGATGCAAGAACAAATAAGTTAATAAACACATCAGAAGCAGGCTGGGGAGGAGAAAAGGCCAGACAAGTAGAGACACTGTTGGATTTCAAGAATACACAGGAGGAACCAACTGCAGAGCAGCGCTGTGGGTTCTTTGCATCACTCTTTCATGCAGAAGGTGTCTGAGAGAGACAGGAACCTTCCTCCTCCCCTGCAAGATTGCAGAAAACCCGCACAATAATATGCTGACTGAGTGGCAGAGATTCCAGCTTACTGAGAAGTTTTCTGCTCTCTCTCACCCCACCACCCCAACTTGTGAGGTATGTGGCCGGCTACCACTGTCCACAGGACGCTGGACTAGTCTGATGGCCGACTGAAAGGATCCCGGCAAAGCAGCTGTCATGCCAAGAGATCTTACATGGAAGTAGGCTACATGCCCCCCCCGCAGCCCCCATCTGACATGGATCAGGGCATCACTGCTTGCTTGCTTGAAATGCTTGCTTCAAAAAACCGGGAACGGCACTTGGGATCACATCAAAGAGCCAAATTTGGGTCCTCACCAACCGCACCACGAATGAATAACGGGAGGAGGCCGACTGGTTCTCCAGACCTAGCCCCCAAGCCCTGGGGCGGCGGGGGTGGGCCCACCTGCAGCGCCGCCTCCTCCGCGGGGTAGACAGGGTCTTCCCTGGCCAGCATCTGCAGGAGCTCGTTGGCGCTCAGCGGCTTCTTGCGAAGCTGCAGGAGGCGCCTCTCGCTGAGCGCCGCTGCCGCCGCCCGGGCCAGGCTGCCCTGGCTGTAGCCGTCCGACACCTTGGCCAGGGCGCTCAGGTCCAGGCTGTCTGTCACAACCCCTCCGTGCTTCTGGATCAGCCACTGCCAAGTCACTGTGGGGAAGAAGGGCGGCAGGTGAGGCATCTTCGCCTTGCCTCGCCCCCTGAGAGATTTGGGCTGCCCTGAACTCTGGCTGTGGCAAGTGCCAGCCCTGATTTGTGGAATAGGGTGTTTCTGCTGTTCTACGCCTGGCAGGAAAGGCAACAGCGACATATTTAAAATTAAGAGAGGGCTGGCGGGGGACTGGGAGAGGGGAGCCCGCCTGTGTTTCAGGAGAGCCACGAGACAAGCGCCAGGGGTGAGGCCGAGGACAGGACAGTTGTTCTGCGCATGGAGAGGCTCTGCTGGGTGGAACTGGTGAGCGGTGCACACCCCGGCTGCATTCACCTCCACAAGGCCAAGCCACACTCCGCAAGCCCACTCTGAGAAGGAAGCCGCTTGAACGGATTCTGGGGACTGTAGTTCTGAGGTGGGCGAGGAATTTTCAGTGCCAGCTCAGCAAGTTCCCAGACTTCTCCAAGCTGATTCAACTTCAGGAACATCAGAAGAGCCCTGAGCCTGGGGCAGACCCAGGGTCCATCTCGTCCAGCGTTCTGTTCACACAGTGGCCAACCTGCTGTCGACCGGGATCCCACAAGCAGGACATGAGCGCAACAGCACCCTCCCACCCATGTTCCCCAGCAACTGGTGCACATGGGCTCACTGCCTCTGGTACAGGCAGTAGCACACAGCCATCTTTCGAAGAGGGCAGGGTGGGGGCTAAAGCTCGGGTGGCCACAGAGATTGCTCTGAGCCATGCATGTGGAGCAGACGCAAGCTCTGATAGCTAGCAAATGCATGCTGATTCATTTATACTGTTTCATTTTCATTGTGCTGCCAGAGGCACGTACAATACGTGAAGAAGCAACGATGTCCGTTTTAAAGTGGGAAGAAAAGAGGACTAAGGAAAACAAATAATCACCATCTCTACGATGGTTAGCTTGTCAAGATCATACATTTTCCAACTTATAAACTAAGGAAGAAGCATCTCCTGCCCCTATTCTAGCTCCCCATTGCCTGGGCTAAGGAAGGGCTCCTGCAGACATCCTGGGCCCTGGAGAGCCTCCCCCCCCCCCCCCCCGCTGCTCCTCAGGGCCAGCCCAGCTGCTGCACTTGCTCACTCTCTGCCTGGGCCCTTGAAGGCTCAGCCGCCAGGGAGGCCCTGGCAACCCACTCCCCTACACTTTCCCCTACGCTGGACGCTTTCTGCCATACGCTGCCCGTTTTCCTGCCCCAAACACACACGTCCCTACTTCATTTTACAGTTGCACGCAGTTCTCATTGTACAATGTTGAAAAATACACCCTATGTGGTCCTGTCTTGTATCGTTGTCATGGGGGGTGCACCAAAAGGGGGTGCCAATGGCATTTAACAACCCCCTCCCGAAGGCATCAGCAACAATAGCGGATGGGGGAGTGGGCAGTAAATTGTGGCTGTGCTTCCTTGCTGGTCCAGGGCACTGGGCATGTGTTGGAATTCCTCCGGCCTTCAAAGTGAGAGATTTGAGATCATTCACTCCTTTATCTCTGGCATGTTATCTGTGTTCACATTTCCTCCGTATTAACTTTGCTCCACACCCTCTCTTGGGATGTCTAACTTCTCTAAAAAAAGTTGAGGTTTTACGTTACTGAAATGTTAGGGATTTGAGGACTGAAAGAACATTTCATGTGGGGAGGCAGAATTATCTGGGCGGGGGGGAGGACACTGCCCGTTTGCCTCCCTGTCATTATGCCCCTGCTGTTTGGGGAGAGACACCTGCACAGGCCCAGTGGCGGATCCAAGCCCTCTGGAGAACTGTACTGGGAGGCTCCAGGTCTGCCCGCCCAGCACTGCACAGCCTGCTCAGTTCTGCACAGCAGCCCCACCTGCCCGCTGTCCCAGTCCATGGCAGCCCCAGGACACTTTCCTCCAGCTCTGCAGTGAGGTCTGTAAGCCTTGGACCAGGAGGCCCTGCTGGCAGCCCAAGGAGCTCCAGGGCTGTGCGGTGTTGTGCTTCCCCTCTCCCAGGACTTCAGCTGCAGCTTCCCACAGCAGCGGGGGAGGAAAGACAGCTGTGTGCGTGTGCGGGAGGAGTGAATGGGCATTCGAACATGTGCGTGTGGACATTCTCCACTCCCGTTCCTGGGCTCCTAAGGACCCAGGCAGTACCTCCAGCTCTTGACTTTGCAACACTCCCCACTGCCTGCCCAGGATGCCATCACCCTGGAGGGCTCTATAGCCACATGAAAATCCAATCCTGCCTCAAACTCGTTCCCAGGCTGAGGATCAGCTAGTCAAGAAGGAAGGTGGACCCTGAAGTTGAGGACCCTTTCGCTGAAATTTTACAGAGGCTGCAGCTTCCCAAAACGGAATGCTTGGAGACTCTGAGTATTCAGATCCCCCTAACCACGCAGCGTGTGCCCCTCCCCCTCCTCCTGCATCGCCCCACATGTTTGGAGGAAACGGGGGAGGAGTGCATGTGCCAGCACGCACATGGCCGCAGAGCCCACCACTCACCGTAGCGCGAGGCGTAGTCCGGCCGGGGAACGAGCAGGATCCTCTCGTAGACCTTGCAGAGACCCTTGATGTCGGCCAGGTAGGGCTTGCTGGAGGTGCCCATCAGCAGCACCCGGTCCTCAGCCTTCAGGAGGCTCAGGACCTTGGGCAGGTCCTTCTTCAGACGTTTGGGGTCAAACTGTGGGGCAGACAGGGTGGGGGCAACAACCACTGTATCAGGGCTGGAGACGGCTATGGAGCTCGCCCTACAGGATGCGGCTAGACAGCTCCTAGCCCCCAATCTCCTCTCCCCTGCCAGAGGCCTGGCTTTATGGGTTTGCGGGCGGGCCAATGCATGCGGCCATCCAGGTTGGGGCTGTCCAGCGAGCCCCTCCACAGTCACTGCCACCATCTGCGCGGGAGGAGTCACGGCTCAGACGGGGGCACCCCTGCTTCGCACACAGAAGGTCCCTGGTTTCGTCCCCGGCAGCATCTGCAGACGGGGCTCGGAAAGAGTCCTGCCTGAAACCCGGCAGCGAGGGCCATGGCTGCTGCCAGTCAGGGGCGACAGCCCTAGGCTAGATGGAGCAAGGGACTGCTGACTTGGCCTAAGGCAGCTTCCTCTGTCACTGCCTGTTCCTGTTCGATGTCCTGACCCCATCGCCACGCCAGACCAGGCACGTGGGGCTATGCCCCCTGGCGCCCGAGGACCGCGCTCCACCCTACTCCGGCAGGAAGCCCTTGCCCAGGCATGCAAAGCATCTCCCCTCGGCACCCACCTCCTTCTCCTCTCTTGGGACCTTTTTGTAAAATGTCTTCTCAGCATTGCCCACCCAGATGACAGACGGCTGCAAGAGGCGGGCCACCTGCAGTGGGGGAAGGGGGGGTGAGAAGGGACGCATGAGCACGAGGCGGACCCTGTGCCCCAGGACAGTGAAGGCCAGGGACACAACGGGAAGTGGAGGCTGAGCAGCTCACCGTGGGCTGCGCCCCCCCCCCCCAGACAGTGCACCCACAGCCATGCCCTGTGCCGCCAAGGCTCAGCTGAGAAGGTGCCCAGCAATGAAGCGAGGGCCAGGTGAGGGTGTGAAGCACAGCTCAAGCACCACCTGCCCCCCTTGGCTCAGACCCCCCCTTCCTCTGGGCTAATCCCTCCTGCTGCACCTGTATTTGCCATTCAGCAGCCTCTTCCTAGCTTAGAACCACCGCCCACTCGCTGCCTTTTGGAAGACCCACGACACTCAAACTCGACTGGCCCAGTTCCAGCAAACAAGGTGCTTACAGTTCAACAACCTGCACGTCTGTCTCTAGTATCTCTTGGTACCAAGGAATATCAACTCTACACCCCTGCCTTTGTGCCTGAGCTGGACATGCTTCCCTGCATGTGGCTGCAGCCGCCTGGCTCAGGCCCAGAAATGTGTTCCTCACACACAAGGCCATTTCCTCTTGAAACTGGTGTTGTGAACAGGGCTTTGGCTGCAGCCCCCTACCGCCAGGCTGCTCCAGCCCCACTGAAATCAAGGGCCACCAACAGCCCAGTGGTGTTGAGGCCCTGCAACCACGGGCTCTTTCTTCATTGCCAAATACAATTCACACAACAGTGTCCCTGAAGCTGAACTTGTTTGCCCATGGTTGTGTGTGTATTTGTGTATTTGTGGTAGCTTAATCTTTTGTACGTCACCATGAATATTCATTCTATCCATATTTTGTATCCTGGGCCATAGGGTAGCTGACAACACAAAATACCCAAACAACCATAAAGTAAAAACACAGAACATCCTTTGATCTACAGTACATTAAAAGACAGTGGAACAGTAGGGATAACTCTCACTAAGATGGCACCTAAATGACTTTACAGGAGAGTCCGAAAGCCTAGGCAAATAAAAATGTGTTCAGTCCTTGTTTAAACACTTGGACTGTGGGGGCAAACCTGATAACACCTAAAAGGGAGTTCCATAAATGGGGCAGCACCTCCACAGAGAATGCCATGTCCCCCCTGCTTCCTAGCCTCCGCCATTGGCAGGACTATGAGCAAGGCATCCCTTGCCGATCACAACACAAATCGGCCAAAAGGGAGAGGCTGCATGTTTAACAAGGCTCAAATAAAGAACATGCATGAATACTGCTTGCAATACAGTCATCCTGGGCCCAGCACTCCCTACTGATGGCGGCCAACGTTTGGTGAGTGTAGGTGGCCTGCATTTCCTGAAACTGGTGCTTCATTTTCAAAGCCAGGTGTCTCTCATTTTGCTCCTCAATGAACCTGTTACAATGGCTGAGTGCCTGACTTTTTGCCTGGTTTCGAATGTTCTGCCCTACTCCTCATCTGCACCTAAAGGACTGCTGACCATTATGCTGGCGGACAGCTCTAAGTGCTGAGAATGAGCTGAGAGAGCTGGGAGAGTTTCAGGGCACAAGAGCATGATGCTAGATTGTGCCTGCCTCCTTCCTGGATTTTAAACAGCAGAGTAGCCAGTGGCAGCGAACGCCCCAGGACTGAGGCCGAGATTCCGTTCCCCTTATTCCCAACTGTCGTAAGTTAACTCATCATCTTCTCTGGGCCTGTTTCTGAGGGAAGCAGAGAGAACCCTGCAAGCTAAGCCCTGGTCACATAACAAGCGGTGTCCATTTGCTTCACTTCCAAATCTCAATTGTTGTCACTCCCCGCGAACGCCTCCCACCGCTGCCAGGTATTTCAGAATGACTGGACACGGTGCAGGCAGTGGTGCTGAAAAGCAGCATAAAGACTGCAGACAGGCAGCTTGTGGGGGCAGGCACAGAGACCGTGGGGCCGTTTCCAGGCCCAGTTCAAAGTGCTGGAATTAAATTTTAAAGCCCTAAACGGCCTGGGGCCAGGCTACCTCAAGGCTTGTCCCCTCCCATATGCATCTGCCAGGCCCCTAAAGTCGTCTTCGGAGGCCACTCCTCCTTGTGGCCCCGCTAAGTCAGCTGAGGTGGCTGCTACTGGTGAGGGCCCCTCTTCAGTGGGGCCCCCAGAGGGGCTCCCCTGAAGCCCACCTTGTGGTCTTTTCGCCAGGGGAAGACCTTATCTTCCCAGGCTTGGTAGTCCTTCAGTTTTGTTTTTAAATGTGTTGTTGGCTCTTCATACTGCTGCTGGCTTTTACTCTGGTTTTATTCCATTTTAAACTTTTGAAGATTTTATGTTCTATCACGTCGTACTTTTGGTTTGTAATTTTTGTGAACCACCTAAAGAGCTTTGGCTACTGGGTGGTATAGAAATGTAGCAAACAAAATAAAGTCAAACTCTTCCCTGGCCAGATCCCACCCTCGCACAGAAAAGCTGTGGAAGATGCACAGGTCGGCCTTAGGGACAGAGCCTGAGTCTGGACAAGCTGCGGTCAGACAGCCCCTGGCGCCACCTGCCAGCGCCTCCTCCTCCATGGGGCCCTGGGAGCCCCCTCGCTTGCCTCCTCCCCTCTGATTCCCTCCTCTACCTCAGATGGGGAGGGATCCCCACTCCTCCAACCAGCCCCACCCTCCTCCTCGCCAGCCAGCGCTGGCACCTCCCCCAAATTGAGCCCCCTGGTTTGCCAGGCCCGCACCTTGAGCACCAGGTGGACCATCATCTGGAGGCCGCTCCTGCCAGGATACTTGCCAGCCAGGTTGTCCGGCGAGAGGTCAAAAAGGTTGGCGCCTGTCTCAGTGCACACAGCATGAACTAGCATCTTCTTCCCAGTGCCTGCTGGACCGACCAGGAGGAGGGACTTCACCAGGGGGGCCAATGCGTGCACAGACTGAGAGCCTGGCGGGTGGGAGGGGAGACACGACTTTCAGGGCCTTAGCAGCAGGGGGCAAGAAAGGGGGTGAGACAGACGAGCGGCTCTTGAAGCAACTCCTGCCTCGCATTCTGGGAGGGGGCTTGACCACCACCGTGGGACCTACCCAGACGCAGGATAGCATACAGGGCAATGTTTTGCCGCACATCCAGTGTTGAGGGTATAGGTTCAATCTCTTGCTGGCGCAGGATGGTACCCAGGTAGCAGAAGTCACCTAGCAGGAAAGGAGATGAGAGTGTGGAGGAGGTACACCCATCCTCAGCCAGCACCAGGCTCAGGCTCCCTGGACACACATGGCCAGGCAGCAGGGTCATCTACCAGCATGGGTGGGGTGGGGGATAGGCTCAACAGCCCCCAAGGCCCCTCCCAGCTCTGTTAAACTATGGCTGACTGTGAGCAATTGCTCTCTGTACAGGCTTAAAGACACGAGTTCCAGGGCTGAGGGCAGGCACTTGGAAGGGGGTTTGAAGCTGAGCCTGGGTGAGGCTGTGTCCATATCTCCACATTCCACACCGAGGGCAAGAGGGAGGAGCCCAAGAGAGGAACAGGCAGGAAAATGCCAGCTGCATCTTCTGACTATGCATTTTTCTTATATAACTGTGTACATTGTAGGTCACCCCATCTCAAGAGGATACAGTAGAGCTGGACAAGGTGCATTAAAGGGCAACCCAAATGAGCAACTCCCCTATGCAGAAACGTTACAGTGTTCAGGGCTCTTCAACTTAGAAAAAGGCGAGTTAGAGGAGACATCATAGATATCTATAAAATTATGCATGCATGGTGTGGGGAAAGTGGAGCGACCCCCCACCACAGAACACTCAAATTGAGGTTCTCCAAGCAATGTCAATTGGCAGAACACTCAGGACAGACGAAAGAACGTTCTTCCCACAACACACTTAAGGAAGCCCCAGTCACAAGATGAAATTCTGGCCAGTAGGCCCAGACAATGGGGAATGGAGGGGAACAGCTCTCCTAAGGACTATTAGCCATAGAAGCCAAACGTAGACCATTTAAGTTCAGGGACAGAATACACCTACAGGACACCAGAGGCCCCATGAACTCCCCGAGTTCTGAAGTGCCCACTCCACTTGGTTCTACCCTTGAAACACTTTGCACACTAGAAGCGAGAGTGCAATGCACAGATTAGCAACACGGTTGTGTCTCTTCTGTGCTCTGCTCAGCACCTGCAGCGTGAGGGAACTCCCAGGTCACAGGCACAGCGCATTTGTTGTTGCTGTTATTATTCATTTTTATCGAGAAGTTTTATATGCCACCCTTATAGGTAAAACCCTTTCTGCAAATGCCTCCGCTCAAAGGTGAGCTTCCCTCCGATGAGCAAGACTGTGGGAAGGGGGGTTGCTCAGTCACTCACCTGAGTACTCGGCCAGTTGCACCTTCTGGGGCTTTTTAATGATGCCCTGAAGCACCAGCTCCTCATACAGAGAATCAATGGTCCTGAAGGTGAAGCAAGGAGACCGGTGTCACCCCAGGTGGGGCCCTCCTCACAGAGGAGCCAAAGTCCCCAGCACAAGCCTGGGAACAGCCCCGGGTGCCGGCTGGGCAGGAAAGAGGAAGCCCACTGAGTGAGGGCAGGCATGTGGGACTCCCCGCTTTCCAACTGTGACAGGCGGCAGCAAACTCTGCCCGCAAGTGCCTGTGGCTTCCTGGCCTGCTTGTGGGTTCCCAGTTGGGAGGGGGGCATCTGTTTGGCCACTGTGGTGAACAGGATGCTGCATCATGTGAAGCAAGCCTTGCAGAGGGAGAGTCACGTGGCTCCTGCAAAGGGAAGTCTGGCTTCACCCATCTTTTTTGGAGGTAACAAGCATGGAGATAGAGGTGAGCCACTTGACATTCTTGTCCTGGACTTCCAAAATGCTTTTGAAACATCCCTGACAGGCTCGCTGATGGCTCCTGAGCAAACATGGAAGTCATGGGATAAGAGGAGAGGCCTTCTCATGGGTGGGAACTGGTCAAACAGGGCTGGCTGAAGATGTTGTGCGGAATAAGGTGGAATGGCTAAAGGCACCCACACACGTTCATCCCCAAGGGAAGGTGCAGAGTAATAACCAAGGCTGCTGAATTGATTCTGGCATCTGAGGCCAAAAATCCCACAAGCACTTCTCCACACAGGTCAAAATACAGTAAATTAAATGATGAACAATTGGCTGCCCTTTCAGGTCACCCAAATCAGCTGCCTCACTCTGCCTGAGGGCCCAGCCCCGTGGCTAAAGGACAGGAAGCAGACAGCAGAAATAGGCAGTCTCACTATGGAAAGACATTAGAAGTGGGGTCCCTCAAGGACCTGAATTGGGATCAATGCTTTTAAAGTTGCTCATACATGATCTGGTGAGCAGCAAGGAGGCCAACTTTGCTGACGACACCAAATTATTTAAGATGGTTAAAACACAAAAGAATTGCAAAGAGCTCCAAAAGGAATGCTCCAAACTGGGCAAATGGACATTAAAATGGCACATGTGGTTCAATGTAAGCAAATGTAAAGTGGGGGTAAAAACATCCCAGCTTCACATATACACTGATGGGATCTGAGCTGGCAGTGACTGGCCACGAACAAGATCTTGGGGCTGTGGTGGACAATGTGATGAAAATGTCACCCTGTGTGTGGCAGCTGGGGACCATCAGGAAAGGAATAAAACGACAGAACTGCCAAGATTATACTGCCTTTGATCAAAACTATTGTGAGGCTGCACTTGGAATACTGTACAGTTCTGGATGCCAGGCCTCAGAAAGGATATTGTAGTGTTAGAAAAGGTGCAGAAAAGGGCAACCCGAATGACCAAGAGGATGGAGCAACTCCCCTACAAAGAAAAGTCACATCATCTGTTTAGCTTGGAGAAAAGGTGAGTGAGGGGAGACATGACAGAGGTGTCCAAAATTATGCAGGTGTGGAGGAAGTGGACAGGGAGACATTTTTCTCCCTCCCTCATAATACTAGAACTCAATGGGATTATCCCATGAAGCTGATTGGTGGGAGATTCAGGACAGATAAAAGGACTTCCTCACACAGCACAGAGTTATGGAATTTGCTACCATACGATGTAATAAAGTCCACCAATTCAGATAGCTTTAAAAGGGGATTAGACAAATGCCTAGAGGAGGAGAAGGCTATCACTGGCTGCTAATTGGCCCCTGTGAGAAATAGGGTGCTGGACTAGATAGACCATATACCATCTGATGGTTCAGAAAAAGAAATCACCTTCTCTGCACAAAACAATATGCATGAAACAGTGACTAGATTTCTGAATGCAGCAGGGTAACAGGCAACACATACAATGGGGGATGGAGGGAAGGGGTGGAGGAGGGGAAAGGGGAGGGAGTACCTTTCTGGGGTCAGGTCCTTCTCCTTTTTGCCTTTCTTCCCTTTTTTCTGCTCCACGGAAGAGAAAATGGTTTCTTCAAACCGGAGCTTTTGAATGGGGCTACAGACTCTTCCCTGCAGCCCCCATTATACCCCCCAGGCAATGTTCCTGGGATAAACAGGGGGCCCTACCCCCCTGACCTTGGCACACTTCTTGCCCTTGAGGGGCTTCGCAGCTTTAGTTTCTTCCATGTCCACGGCCAGCCTGAGTTTCTGGAGCTCCTCTCGCATCAGTCCGTCCACCTACCCAGGTGAGAGAGGGGAGGAGCCTCACAAGGGGGAGGGGAAAGTGCCCCACTGGCATCTGAAGGAGGCCCAGCTGCTGTGCCTGGATGCTCAGCCTGGGCACACCTTAGCCTGCCCCACCCCCGCACCCACCTGCAGCCGGATCTCCACCTCCACCTCCTTCCGCTTTTCAGCCTTGATGAGTTCTGACTCATAATGCTGCTCAAAGTTGATGACCTCATCCCAGTCACTCCAGCAGCCTTGGAAAGGGAAGGGCTGATGTTACCCATGGACCCCCCCCAACACACAGGAAGGAGGCTGGCCTGGCGGTGCCCATGTGGGGGTGCGGAGGGGAGCCATCCCCATATCCCCCTGGCTTGGTCAGCTGGCCTCTGGCAGAGAGCCCACCTGAGGATGGGCTGCAGTGGCTGCCCTGCCAGCACTGCCGGCAGGCGAGGCTAGCTAAGGCTAGGGGCTTCTCCCCTGCGGCAAAAGTATTAACTCTGTTGCCCTGGGCTGGCGGCTCTGAGCTGGAGTGAGGCGGTGGCCCCTGAAACTGCTGCCTGGCCTCTTGGTGGGGCGCCCTGCAAGGCTCCTCCTGGTCCTGGCCGCTCCTCCGCCAGCAGCACCGGTCTCCCCGGACACTTACTTGGCTTGGAAGGCAAGAGTGAGCACGGGGCAGGGAGCCAGCCAAGAGGTGCCCTCGCCTCCACCCCCTCACCTGTGTACTGCAGGAAGCTGTGGTTGATAGCTGCCAGGAACTTGGAGGGAGAGAGCGTCAGACCTTCCTCTTCCTCCTGAGGGGAGCCTCAAACCCAGCCGGTCAACTCACACCTAAGGACCGGCCCCCTGCCCCCTGCCCCCTGGGGCTGGCCAGAGCCAGGCCTGGCTTCGAGGGGAGTCTGCCCGCTGGCCTCACGCTGTGCTGGGCGCCCAAGCTCAGAGCGAGGCAGGCAGCATCCGGCCGGCCCTCTGGCCCCATTGTGCCGGGGCTCAGGCATGCTCTCACCGCTCTCTTCTCCTTCCCTTTCTTGCCCTTGCCCTCGTCCGCCTCCTTCTTGCCCTTCTCCTTCTCCCTCTCTTTCTCCTTCTTCTTAGCGTCTGCCTTGATCTCAGCGGAGTCCAGCTCAGCCCTCACCTGGCGGGCGGAGGGGGGGCAAGAGGACTAGGCTGCGGGGAGGGCGTCCCATGGCAGGGCTTGGGCGCCACCTCCAATGGCGGGCCCCGGGGCGCCTCCCACAGGCACAGACCAGGGTCCCACGGCGGGCCCCGCCCGTACCTCTCCTGGGGTCTTTCGGGCGAAGAGGGCTCCGCAGCCGCCAGCCGCCTCCTCGGGGTAGTCTGGGAAGCGGCCAGTCAGGTCGCTGCAGGACGCGGGAAAGGGCGTCAGGGCCGGGCCGGGCCGGGCCGGGCCGGGGGCGGCGTCCCGCCCCGCCCGGCGTCCCGCCCCCCCCACGCCCAGGGGCGGCCAGGCCAGGGGGCCGGGCGGCGCGCGGAGGCCGAGCAGCCTCGCCGCGCCCTGGGAGCGGCCGCGCGCGCGGCTCCTCGGCAGCAGCCCCGCCGCGCCGGCCGCGGGCAAGAGGGACGGCTCTGGCGGGCGGGCGGGCGCGCGCCTCCGCCGGCCCCGCCCAAGGCCGCCCGCGGCCCGGCGCCCCGCTCACTGGCACTCGATGAACCACTGGCGCAGCTGCTCCTTCAGCGCCTCGCGCACGCTGGGCCCCTCCGCCTCGTGGAGCGCGTCGCGGACGCTGTCCAGGGCGTGCCGGTACTCCGCCTCGTAGTCCGCCTGGCGCATGCGCCGCAGCTCTTCCCCCAGCTGCGCCCGAATCATGGCCGGGGAGGGGCCCGTGGCGTGCGGCTCCCGCTCCTGCGGGGGGCGGCGGTGAGGGCGGCGGCGGCGGCGCCTCGCCCTCGTCGGCCGGGACACGCAGGCGGCCCCAGCCCGCGCCGCGCCGCGCCGCGCCGGGGGAGGCCCTCAGGGGAAACGGGGCTGGCGCCGAGCGCGGCGGTGCAAATTAGCCCGTAATGAGCTCGTAATAGGCCGGCGCGGCGCCTCCCGCCCGGCGGCGGCCGCGGCGCGCAGGCACTTTCCCGCCTCATTGCCCCGCAAATGGATTTTAAATATCATTCCGAGGACGCAATTACTTAAAACGCTGAACTCGACACTCGCTGCGGGCGCCCGGCCGCGTGCCCGCCCGAGCGCTGCCGCGGCTGCCGCCCGTGGGCCCCCGGCTGCGCGCGGGCTCGGCGCCCGGGGGGCCCGGCCAGTCGCAGGCCGCGCCGCTCGGGCTCCCGCGGCCGGGCGGGGACGCGGCCGGCCCCTCCCCCGCGGGCCCCTGAGGCGGGGGCGCTCGGAGGGGGCGGCCGGCGCAGGCCCTGGCCCGGAGGCCCGCGCTTCCCGGCAGGGCGCGAGAAGCTTGGCCGTGGCTGGCGACGGGAGGCCCCGGGCGCCGCGGCCGCCTCGCCGAGCCCGGGCGGGGCTGGCGGAGGGCCCTGCGCCGGCGGCGGGGGGAGGCGGGGCCCGGCCCCGGGCTCCAGACATCGGCGGCCCATTCCCGAGCAGCCGCGGAAGCGCCGCCCGCGCTGGCGGGTGCCTGTCCTGGGCGCCCCCCCGCCGCCCGGTGCCGCAGCCGGCGGCTCCGTGCCGCGCTGCCCCTCGCCCAGCCCCGCCAGCGCGAGAAGAGCGCTCGCGCCCTGCCCGCGGGCGGCGCAGCTGGTCCCGGCTCCGGGCAGCTCCCGAGCGAACGGGCGCCGGGGAGACCCGTGGGCCTCCGGACATGTCGGAGCTGCCACTCCGGCCGCGCCTTCCCAGTGGCCAGGGCCGGTGGGACTGTAGGCCGAGCCACCGGAGGGCTCAACGGCCCCTCCGGCCTGTGCCCCCCGCGGGGCGCGGAGCAGCGTCAGGCCGATCCCGTCAAAGCAAGGCGGGGGGGGCTTACCATGCCAACGAATATCATCTCCATCTGCCGCACCAGCTTGGTGAGCCTTCGCTGCACGCACCCTTTCCAGATCTGCGTGGGGAGAAGGGGGCACGAGATGTAACAAGGAAAACGGGGGCCGGGAGTCAGTTTGGGGCACAGTCAACAAGCCCAGCTATTCATCCACCTAGTCTCCGGGGAGAAGGGGCTCAGGCCACAGAGACCCATTTCCTTGAACCATTTCCAGCACCCCCCCCCCCACAGTTGAACCACTGTTTTATATTTTTACATATTTTATTACATTTATGCCCCACTTTTTTTCCTCCAAGGCAGCTTATGGGATCCTCCTCCTCCACTGTATCCTCACAACCATCCTGTGATGTAGGTCAGACTTAGAGTCTGCAGCTGCCCCAAACTCATCTAGTGGGCTTCATGTCTGAGTGGGGGCTAGAACCCAGATCTACCAGGTCCCAGTCCAGCACTCTGGATTTTCAGTCCTTCTCGCCCACAACACAGGCTGCTGCCATCACCCCTAAAACGCTGATCAAATTTGCAGATGACACCAAATTGGGAGGGATAGCTAATACTTTGGAAAACAGAAACAAAATTCAAAGTGATCTGGATAGACTGGAGCGCTGGGCAGAAAACAACAGAATGACATTTCATAGGGACAAATGCCAAGTTCTGCACCTAGGAAAAAGAAACCAAATGCACAGTTACAAGACGGGGGATACGTGGCTCAACCACACTACAAGCGAGAAGGATCTTGGAATGGTTGTCGATCACAAGCTGAATATGAGCCAACAATGTGATGTGGCTGCAAAAAAGGCCAATGCTCTTTTGGGCTGCATTAATAGAAGCACAGCTTCCAAATCCCGGGAAGTCCTAGTTCCCTTCTACTCAGCACTGGTTAGGCCTTATCTGGAGTACTGTGTCCAGTTCTGGGCACCACACTTTAAGAAGGATGCAGACAAACTGGAGAGGGTTCAGAGGAGGGCAACAAAGATGATCAGGGGACTGGAAACAAAGCCCTATGAGCAGAGACTGAAAGAACTGGGCATGTTTAGCTTTGAGAAGACTGAGGGGAGATATGATAGCGCTCTTCAACTAGTTGAAAGGTTGTCACAGAGAGGAAGGCCAGGATCTCTTCTCGATCATCCCAGAGTGCAGAACACGGAATCATGGGCTCAAGTGACAGGAAGCCAGATTCCGGCTGAACATCAGGAAAAACGTGCTGACTAGAGCAATACGACACTGGAACCAATTACCTGGGGAGGTGGTGGGCTCTCCCACACTGGAGGCATTCAAGATGAGGCTGGACAGCCATCTGTCAGGGATGCTCTGACCTGGATGCCTGCGAAGAGCAGGGGGTTGGACTCGATTGCCTTGTAGGCCCCTTCCAACCCTACTACTCTATGATTCTAATTGCAAGTTGATCACGCTGCTGGAAGAAAAAGTAAGAGGACTGGAGCGGCGAGTGTTGACCCTCCAGAGAATAAGAGAACATGAAGAGTTCTTGGACAGAACAGTGGAACTGCAGCAGCAAAGCAAAGTACAGAAGCTAGAAGAACAACAGCAAACTCAGGCAGAAGAGGAAAATGCTGCGGTGAGGGAAAATGAAGTAGAGGATACTCCTTGGAAAAGAGTGACAGGAGCAGAAGAACTAGAACCCACTCTACACCAGTGGCAGAAATGGAACTATGGAACCATTTCCAGGTACTTGAGGATGAGACTGGAGGACAGCCTGCAGAGCAAGAATTATAGGGGAATCTGCATGAAAGCGAGAAAGAGGCTGAAAGTCAGACAAGCGGAGGTGATGAAACCAAGGCCTACAACAAGAAGAGTAGTAGTTGTGGGAGGCTCCTTGCTGCGTGGGATCAAAACCCAAGTATGTCACGATGACCCATGGACTCTCCAGGTATACTGTCTCCCAGGAGGACGGATCAGAGAAGTGACTGAACGTTGCCTGCACTCATAAAGCTCACTGACAGGTATCCCTTTCTTCTCATCCATGTGGGAAGAAATGATACCGCCAAGCGGAGCTACGAAGAAATCACATCAGACTTTGAAGCTTTGGGAAGGAAACTCAAGAACTTTGGGGCCCAGATAGTTTTCTCATCCATCCCTCCAGTAGCTAGAAGAGGGATAGAAAAGGAAAGAAAAATCATCTGGGTGAATGACTGCCTACGAAGGTGGTGCCGAGGTGGGAGATTTGGATTCTGGGACCACGGGTGATACTTCCTGGAGGATGGATTGTTGGGAAGGGACGGGTTGCACAAAGGCTGGGAAGAATGCGTTTGGCCACAGCACGAAGAACTTCATCAGGAGGGCTTCAAACTGAATCCGACAGGGGAGGGAGACGTAAAGTTGGAGGTAACAAAGGATGAAGGCTCATGCACCGCAACGAAGACAGCAGCTCTAAGAAAGCCAGACTATAAAGCATATGGTCTTTGATGTCATAGAATCATAGAATAGTACGGTTGGAAGGGGCCTACAAGGCCATCGAGTCCAACCCCCTGCCCAATGCAGGAATCCAAGTCAGACCATCCCTGACAGATGGCTGTCCAGCCTCGCCTTGAACGCCTCCAGTGTGGGAGAGCCCACCACCTCCCTAGGTCACTGGTTCCATTGTTGTATTGCTCTAACAGTCAGGACGTTACCTCTCCCCAGTTTGAGAAGGTTCCATTGATAAGCACTCTTTGAGTCCGATTCTGTAGCCAACTGTGGATCCACTGGATCGTTGTTTCATCTAGCCTACTTGGAGCTAGTTTGCTCATCAGGATATCATGGGGCACTTTGTCGAAAGCTTTGCTGACGTCAAGGTATATGATGTCTACAGCATTCCCACGGTCTATAAGGGAGGTTATTTGATCAAAAAATGAGATCAGATTTGTCTGGCAGGACTTGTTTTTGACAAATCCATGTTGGCTTCGAGTAATCACGGCATTGTTTTCAAGATGCTTACAAATGGATTGCTTTATCATCTGCTCCAGAATTTTCCCTGGGATTGATGTCAGACTGACTGGTCTGTAGTTCCCAGGTTCCTCCTTTTACCCTTTTTGAAGATAGGGACAACGTTAGCCCTCCTCCAGTCATCTGGCACTTCCCCCGTCCTCCATGATTTCCCTAAGAGAATAGACAGAGGTTCTGATAGTTCTTCTGCCAGTTCCTTTATGACGCTAGGATGCAGTTCATCTGGCCCTGGAGATCTGAACTCCTTCCAAGTCATTAGGTGTTCCTTGGCCATATGCCTATCGATCTCAAGCTGCAATGCTGCCCCTTCAGCCTGTACTTCGCCTTTGCCAGGGGGGTCATAGACCCTCTTTCAGGAGCAGACTGAGCCAAAGTAGGAATTGAGCACCTCTGCCTTTTCTTTGTCATCTGTTATCGTTTTGCCATCCTTATTTAATAGCTGAACAACCATTTCTTTCCTCTGCCTTTTCCTAAGCACATAGCTGAAGAAAGCCTTTTTGTTGTTTTTAGCATCCCTTGTTAACCTCAGCTCGTTCTCAGCTTTAGCCTTCCTGACGCCATCCCTGCAATTCTGTGCTACCTGCCTGTACTCTTCCTTTGTTACTTGGCCTTCTTTCCACTTCCTATATGTGTCCTTTTTTGTTTTCACAATGTAATCACAATGCCAAAATCACAAGTAATCACAATGTCAAATGAACTGCATCCTAGAGTAATAAAGGAACTGGCAGAAGAGCTTTCACAACCACTGTCTTTTCTCTTTGAGAAATCATGAAGGATGGGGGAAGTACAAGAATTGTCCCAGAATCCCTGGGAAAATTCTGGAGCAGATGATAAAGCAATCCATCTGGAAGCACCTTAACAACAATGCCGTGATTACTCGAAGCCAACATGGATTTGTCAAAAACAAGTCCTGCCAGACAAATCTGATCTCATTTTTTGATCAAGTCACCTCCCTTGTAGACCGTGGGAATGCTGTAGACATCATATACCTCGACTTCAGCAAAGCTTTCGACAAAGTGCCCCATGATCTCCTGATGAGCAAACTAGCTCGAAGTGGGCTAGATGAAACAACGATCTGGGGGATCCACAGTTGGCTACAGAATCGGACTCAAAGAGTGCTTATCAATGGGACCTTCTCAAACTGGGGAGAGGTAACAAGTGGGGTACCGCAGGGCTCAGTCCTGGGCCCAGTGCTCTTCCACATTTGTATTAATGACTTGCAGGAGGAGGTGCAGGGAATGCTGATCAGATTTGCAGATGACACAAAATTGGGTGGGATAGCTAATACTTTGGAAGACAGAAACAAAATTCAAAGAGATCTGGCTAGGCTGGAGCGCTTGGCAGAAAACAACAGAATGAAATTGAATAGGGATAAATGCCAAGTTCTGCACCTAGGAAAAAGAAACCAAATGCACAGTTACAAGATGGGGGATCCTTGGCTCAACCACACTACAAGCAAGAAGGATCTTGGAATTGTTGCTGATCACAAGCTGAATATGAGCCAACAATGTGATGTGGCTGCAAAAAAGGCCAATGCTCTTTTGGGCTGCATTCATAGAAGCATTGCTTCCAAATCCCAGGAAGTACTAGTTCCCCTCTACTCAGCACTGGTTAGGCCTCATCTGGAGTACTGTGTCCAGTTCTGGGCACCGCACTTTAAGAAGGATGCAGACAAGCTGGAGAGGGTTCAGAGGAGGGCAACCAAGATGATCAGGGGACTGGAAACAAAGCCCTATGAGCAGAGACTGAAAGAACTGGGCATGTTTAGCCTTGAGAAGAGAAGACTGAGGAGAGATATGATAGCACTCTTCAAGTATTTGAAAGGTTGTCACAGAGAAGAAGGCCAGGATCTCTTCTTGATCATCCCAGAGTGCAGGACACGGAATAATGGGCTCAAGTTACAGGAAGCCAGATTCCAGCTGAACATCAGGAAAAACTTCCTGACTGTAAGAGCAATACGACAATGGAACCCATTACCTGGGGAGGTGGTGGGCTCTCCCACACTGGAGGCCTTCAAGACGAGGCTGGACAGCCATTTGTCAGGGATGCTCTGACTTGGATTCCTGCATTGAGCAGGGGGTTGGACTCAATGGCCTTGTAGGCCCCTTCCAGCCCTACTAATCTATGATTCTTTTATTCTATGATTCTAAGTGCCAGATGATTGGAGGAGGGCTGATGTTGTCCCTATCTTCAAAAAGGGTAAAAAGGAGGAACCTGGGAACTACAGACCAGTCAGTCTGACAGCAATCCCTGGGAAAATTCTGGAGCAGATTCTGAAGCAATCCATCTGGAAGCACCTTGAAAACAATGCAGTGATTACTCGAAGCTAACATGGATTTGTCAAGAATAAATCCTGCCAGACGAATCTGATCTCATTTTTGGATCAAGCAACCTCCCTTGTGGACTGTGGGAATGCTGTGGACATCATATACCTCAACTTCAGCAAAGCTTTCAACAAAGTTCCCCATGATATCCTGATGAGCCAACTAGCTCAAAGTGGGCTAGATGAAACAACGATCTGGTTGATCCACAGTTGGCTATAGAATCGGACTCAAAGAGTGCTTATCAGTGGGATCTTCTCAAACTGGGGACAGGTAATGAGCAAGGTACCGCAGGGCTCAGTCCTGGGCCCGGTGCTCTTCCACATTTTTATTAATGACTTGGATGAGGAGGTGCAGGGAATGCTGATCAGATTTGCAGATGACACAGAATTGGGTGGGATAGCTAATACTCTGGAAGACTGAAACAAAATTCAAAGTGATCTTGATAGGCTGGAGCTCTGGGCAGAAAACAACAGAATGGAACTTAATAGGGATCCAAGCTGAATATGAGCCAACAATGTGATGCGGCTGCAAAAAAGGCAAAGGCTATTTTCAGCTACATTAATAGAAGTATAGCTTCCAAATCACATGAAGTACTAGTTCCGCTCTACTCAGCACTGGTTAGGCCTCATCTGGAGTACTGTGTCCGGTTCTGGGCACCACACTTTAAGAAAGATGCAAACAAACGAGAGGGTTCAGAGGGGGGCAACGAAGATGATCCGGGTACTCGAAACAAAGCCCTATGAGAAGAGACTGAAAGAACTGGGCATGTTTAGCCTTGAGAAGACTGAGGGGAGATATGATAGCGCTCTTCAAGAACTTGAAAGGTTGTCACAGAGAGGAAGGCCAGGATCTCTTCTCCATCACCCCGGAGTGAAGGACACAGAATAACAGGCTCAGGTGACAGGAAGCTGGATTCCGGCTGAACATCAGGAAAACCTTCCTCACTGTTAGAGCAATGTGACAATGGAACCAATTGCCTAGGGAGGTGGTGGGCTCTCCCACGCTGGAGGCGTGCAAGACGCGGCTGGACAGCCATCTGTCAGGGATGCTCTGACCTGGATTCCTGCACTGAGCAGGGGGTTGGGCTCGATAATCTTGTAGGCCCCTTCCAACCCTACTGTTCCATGAGTCTATGACTCACAGGATTGGGGCTGGGAGGGGCCACAAAGGTCCCCCAGTCAGCCCCCTGCCAAAGCAGGAACTCCCTCCCTGCAGCACTCCTACCAACTGGCCATGCAGCTGTGCTTCATTTAACAAGAACCCTAACGGAGAGGCGAGTTGTCCACCACCACCGCCACCTTCCAAGCCAAGGCACCTTCCCAGTTAAGACGTTTGGGGCGGAAACCACAAGTCCCTCCCAGGCAGCCCCTTTTGCGAAGTTGTGTTTGGTGGCTTGAGAAGCTGAGCAACTCTCCTCATGCCCCCAGCACAGCTGGAGCAGGATGCTCAGTTCCAGGGAAGAAGCTGTCGCAAGAGTCCACAGGTAACGCAGATGGCCGCCCAAGTCTTGCACAATCTGGAGCCTGCCCATGAATTTGCCCTCCGACAGGCTCGGGCCAAGCAGCTGGCCAACCTTGGAACCTGCCTATCTCCTGTAGTCTGGCAATGCCCCCTCGAGGGCAGGGAAGGGCTGCTGCGGGAAGGTGAAGGCTGAGCCAGTTGCCAGAGAGGGTCAGGAGATGGGCCATGAAGCAGGTCCAGTTCAGCAGTAGTGGGGCTGGTGAACCCCCCTTAACCCAGGATCTGCCTCCTCTCCTGGAGGGTGCCTGCAAGGCAGGATTTTGAACAGTGCATTCCAGGGCGCCAGTGGAGTCGAGGGGGTGGGAGGCCATTCCCTCTTGCTCTTGGGGCCAGAAGAACTCTGTGGTTTGGCCCTTCTCTCCTTCCACCAGCCAAGAGCTGCAACAACACCCCTGCTCTCTTACCTTTTGGATGCAGGTGGCAGCCATCTCTCGGTTGGGCTCAGAGAGGCCACCCTCCCGCACCTTCCTCTCGCGCTCCTCATCCCGTCGGATCTCCCACATGAAGCGGGCCCGCAGGCGGCCTTGGCGCATCCGCTCAGCCATCTGGATCAGCCTCACCGCCTCCTCCCGAGGCATGAGGGCCCGTGGCGGCTGGGGAAAGGCAGCCCTTTCAGCAGGGGGGTGGCTGGCGCATCCCAAGCAGCAGCAGCCCCACAGCCACGAGAGCCCACATGCAGGACAGCCTGTCTATACACGCTGTGGCCAGGCTGGGCCTGGCCACCTGGCTCAGTCCCCGGGGCCCTGGATAACCGCCCACTTGCCAGAAAATGGGCAGGGGACATTCAAGTGAAGCCGAGTCTCATCTTCAGCCTCTCAGCCCACAGGCCCCTCCAGAGAGGAAATGCAGGCCTGGCCTCTGGAGGGTCCGTGCAGAGGAGCAGCCCACGCAGCTGCCGCCTCAGCCAACAGGAGAAGCGTGGGGATGGGGCTGAGCAGGCAGCAGGAGGCTGCAGGCCAAGCCGTCTCCAAGCGCCGCAGCATCTTGGCCCTAGCCAGACCCGCCAGCTGCCCCCCCTCCCGGGGTGGAGGTGAGAGACTCACCGTCAGGGCCTTGCTGGGCCCCACCCGAGTGAGGAGTCCTGCCAGCACCTCCTGCCGCTCCTGGAGGACCTTGGCGCGCTCGCTCAGGAAGTACTTGGGAATGGGCACCTCCATCTCAGCCTGGGAAGACGGGCGAATGAGGTTGGTGGTTCTCCCCTTGCTCAGCTGGACTCCAGATGGAGCACAGGCCGAGACAGACCCACCCTGGACGGAGCCTTCCTTTAACTCAGTCACAGGGTCTTGTTGCCAAGATCATGGGTATCAGATTGGGCAGTTCTGAAAAGCACTCCATGTGAGTGCTTTTCAGAAGCACTCACATGGAGTGCTTCTTTTTCCTAGGTTTCTTTTTCCTAGGTTCTGCACCTAGGAAAAAGGTGCAGAACCTAGGTTTCTTTTCCTAGAAAAGAAACCTAGAAAAGAAACTCAAGGCAAGGTGCAGGTTCTGCACCTAGGAAAAAGAAACCAAATGCACAGTTACAAGATGGGGGATACGTGGCTCAACCACACTACGAGCGAGAAGGATCTTGGAATTGTCGTCGATCACAAGCTGAATATGAGCCAACAATGTGATGTGGCTGCAAAAAAGGCAAATGCTATTTTGGGCTGCATTCATAGAAGCATCGCTTCCAAATCCCGGGAAGTCCTACTTCCCCTCTACTCAGCACTGGTTAGGCCTCATCTGGAGTACTGTGTCCAGTTCTGGGCACCACACTTTAAGAAGGATGCAGACAAACTGGAGAGGGTTCAGAGGAGGGCAACAAAGATGATCAGGGGACTGGAAACAAAGCCCTATGAGCAGAGACTGAAAGAACTGGGCATGTTTAGCTTTGAGAAGACTGAGGGGAGATATGATAGCGCTCTTCAAGTACTTGAAAGGTTGTCACAGAGAAGAAGGCCAGGATCTCTTCTTGATCATCCCAGAGTGCAGGACACGGAATAATGGGCTCAAGTTACAGGAAGCCAGATTCCGACTGAACATCAGGAAAAACTTCCTGAGTGTCAGAGCAATACGGCAATGGAACCAATTACCTGGGGAGGTGGTGGGCTCTCCCACACTGGAGGCCTTCAAGACGAGGCTGGACAGCCATTTGTCAGGGATGCTCTGACTTGGATTCCTGCATTGAGCAGGGGGTTGGACTCGATGGCCTTGTAGGCCCCTTCCAACCCTACTATTCTATGATTCTATGATTCTATGAATGCCAGCTGCTATTTGATGTGATTTAAACCTCACATTTAACAGGTCCCCAGGATGGCATACAAGAAGTTAAAATTACAATGGAACACGTTAAAACACAAATATACAGTAGAAAAGAGTGGTAGAAAAGCAGTCAGCAGAATAAAAACAAAGATCAAGCAACATAAAGCGATGCACAGATTAAAAAGCCTGGGGAAATGAAACGCCATTTGTCTGCCTGGCATCAAGGCAGGTGCCAGGCAAGCCTCCCCTGGGAGAGCACTTCACAGTCAGCATGACACCAGCAAGGAGGCCCTTTCATCTAGCCATGTGCCATGCCTCAGATGGTGGGACCGTGTGTGCGCGCACGCGCCCAAAGGGCCTACGCTGAAGAACTTAGTGGAGTTCTTAGTGGGTGGTCCTCCAGGGATGTCAGTTCCACACCAGGAGGGGCTTTAAATGCCGAAACCAGGACTCTGAATTGGGAGCCAGTGCAAGTGGCAAAGCACAAGTGTAATGTGATCATAATGCCCAATCCTGGCTGACAGCGTTATATATACTAGACGCAACTGCAGTTTCCAAATCATCTTCAAGGGCAGGCCCCTGTACAGCAGTAGACTAATCTGGAGGTGACCCAATGATCCAGGGCCTGGATCATTGAGGCCAGTCTACCTCTGTCATGGAGGCAGGCTTATGCAACCTGAGGACGTGGGCAGAGTGCTTGGAAGGCTCAGGCCTATTACTTGCTCCTGAGATCCTTGTCCACCCTGGCTCATGTATTCTGCCAGAGCTGGGCTGGTGCCTGGACCTCCGAGGTGGCCAACGCCTCCTTGAAGCCTAAAATAAAAACATTATTGGCAGTTCCCTTGAAAATAAAATAAAAATATAAACCCTGCAACTATTTTTCTGACGTTGGGCAGGTGTAATCCCCTTCTAGGAGGCTACTATGCCTGAAATTATCATCCAGTTCTGACCAAGAGAAAAAAGTTAGACTTTTCTAATTTCCCATGGTAGTCAATAGGAAGCATAAAGACTCATTTTTCCAAACCTTAACTCAGGTTTAGTGCTGAGCTGAAGTGGTCCAACTACAATTTGCCCCTAGCAGAAGCAGGATGTTTTTCAAATGCTGAATCGGGGTCTGAGTTGAAGTGGGGTGGGAGGTCACAGAATCATAGTTCAAATCTCCAGGGCCAGATGAACTGCATCCTAGAGTCATAAAGGAACTGGCAGAAGAACTCTCAGAACCGCTGTCTATTCTCTTTGAGAAATCATGGAGGACCGGGGAAGTGCCAGATGACTGGAGGAGGGCTAACGTTGTCCCTATCTTCAAAAAGGGTAAAAAGGAGGAACCTGGGAACTACAGACCAGTCAGTCTGACATCAATCCCTGGGAAAATTCTGGAGCAGATCATAAAGCAATCCATCTGGAAGCACCTTGACAACAATGCCGTGATTACTCGAAGCCAACATGGATTTGTCAAAAACAAGTCCTGCCAGACAAATCTGATCTCATTTTTTGATCAAGTCACCTCCCTTGTAGACCGTGGGAATGCTGTAGACATCATATACCTCGACTTCAGCAAAGCTTTCGACAAAGTGCCCCATGATCTCCTGATGAGCAAACTAGCTCGAAGTGGGCTAGATGAAACAACGATCATGTGGATCCACAGTTGGCTACAGAATCGGACTCAAAGAGTGCTTATCAATGGGACCTTCTCAAGGTGGGGAGAGGTAACGAGCGGGGTACCGCAGGGCTCAGTCCTGGGCCCAGTGCTCTTCAACATTTTTATTAATGACTTGGAGGAGGAGGTGCAGGGAATGCTGATCAAATTTGCAGATGACACAAAATTGGGCGGGATAGCTAATACTTTGGAAGACAGAAACAAAATTCAAAGTGATCTGGATAGACTGGAGTGCTGGGCAGAAAACAACAGAATGGCATTTAATAGGGACAAATGCCAAGTTCTGCACCTAGGAAAAAGAAACCAAATGCACAGTTACAAGATGGGGGATACGTGGCTCAACCACACTACGAGCGAGAAGGATCTTGGAATTGTTGTCGATCACAAGCTGAATATGAGCCAACAATGTGATGTGGCTGCAAAAAAGGCAAATGCTATTTTGGGCTGCATTAATAGAAGCATCGCTTCCAAATCCCGGG
The DNA here is from genome assembly GCF_057233095.1 of Heloderma suspectum. Lineage (NCBI taxonomy): Eukaryota > Metazoa > Chordata > Lepidosauria > Squamata > Helodermatidae > Heloderma > Heloderma suspectum. The sequence goes on from NC_139462.1 coordinate 235,349,107, forward strand.
AAGTACTAGTTCCCCTCTACTCAGCACTGGTGAGGCCTCATCTGGAGGACTGTGTCCAGTTCTGGGCACCACACTTTAAGAAGGATGCAGACAAGCTGGAGAGGGTTCAAAGGAGGGCAACAAAGATGATCAGGGGACTGGAAACAAAGCCCTATGAAGAGAGACTGAAAGAACTGGGCATGTTTAGCCTTGAGAAGAGAAGACTGAGGGGAGATATGATAGCACTCTTCAAGTACTTGAAAGGTTGTCACAGAGAAGAAGGCCAGGATCTCTTCTTGATCATCCCAGAGTGCAGGACACGGAATAATGGGCTCAAGTTACAGGAAGCCAGATTCCGGCTGAACATCAGGAAAAACTTCCTGAGTGTCAGAGCAATACGGCAATGGAACCAATTACCTGGGGAGGTGGTGGGCTCTCCCACACTGGAGGCCTTTAAGACGAGGCTGGACAGCCATTTGTCAGGGATGCTCTGACTTGGATTCCTGCATTGAGCAGGGGGTTGGACTCGATGGCCTTGTAGGCCCCTTCCAACCCTACTATTCTATGATTCTATAGAATAGTAGGGCTGGAAGGGGCCTACAAGGCACACTTCATCAGTGCACACTTCATATGTATGTATGTAATCTATACACACATGCAAGCACACCACACACACACACATATATATATTAGAGGTTCGCTTAGACCCGTGTGTGTGTGTGTATGTGTGTGTGTGTGTGTGTATATATATATACAAATTTGTGTTACAGGCCTCTGCCCCGGATCTTTTAAGAACCTAGCAACACCCCTGGTGCCAGCCACAGGCCTGAAGCGAAACTGAAATGGATTGAGAAACTCTGTCTCATCCAAGAGTGCCTGCAGTGGAGTAGCAACTATGTAATAGAGGCCTTGCCCAAGAAGGGGAAGTTGTCAAGTGTTCAATAGTGGCTGAGATCTTTCATGTCCAAGGCAGGGTTCTCCAAGAGCAGTTGAACCACCGCCTCTTTTACAGTGGCTGGAAGGAACCACGCCCTCTCTCAGAGAGGCAATTTCTACCCCCGGGGGCTGAGCCAGGCATGGTCCCTCCTGTCTCTCTGCCGGATGTAATGAGCCAGATTGCAAGAGACCCTGAACCTCCTGGGGAAGCTCAGCTGGGCAACACAAAGAGTACAACAGCTTCTTCATCACTGCCATCAAGTCAGCTAAATAATGAGTTTCTGCCAGAGTGTGGTCCAGCTCTGAGCAAGTTTTACTCCACTGCCATTCTAGCCCTGCTTCATGTCCCTCAGAACTCCACCCTAAAAAGCCCCCCACCCCTACAGAGGGGAAAGGCCACTGCAAGTCTAAACCTCCACGGGAAGTGTCTGATCATGATCAGGGGCTTAAGTAAAACTCTCCCCCTCTCAGACTACCGTCCCCTGCCCAGCTAAGCCACATCCAGCTGCATCCTGCTACATGGGTTGGGCTGGTCCTGCGCTGGGACAGCCTCGCGGCGGTTATGGCAGCCATGAAGCCCTGACCCCTTCCAGACAAAGAATGACCTCCTCCCTCATGCAGGGGAGATGGACTCCAGTAGAGAGCCTCTCCTGAACTAAGCAGCTCCTGGGGCAAGTTGGAGTCAACCGGGTCATCTCGGAATGGGGGAAGAGGGCATAAGCTGCCTTATTGCCCTTTCCCATACCTGGCCCGTCCACCCCCACCTCCCATATCCCCCCTTGCCCACAGTCACCAAAGTAGAGGCACTCCTTCAAGGGGAGCCCTCCTCTCCTGGCTGGGGGCTCTTTCCCGACCTTCACTGCACAACCCTGAGGACTAGAACCATGCCTTAGGGCTGAAACACAAGCGAGGTGGTTAGACCCCAAGCTCTACATGCTGGACAACACGACCTCCTCTGAGCCCTCCCCTTCACCCCATCTGCTTCATAGCTCCCATCAACTACGGCAGCGCACGGCAGGCGAGGCGAGGGTCTCTGGCAGCACAGGGCTGGCAAGGCGGAGAGCAAAGCCCGCCCCCTCCCGCCCCGGGCCAGCTGGGGACTGACCGGCGTCAGCTTGAGCTCCTCGAGCACGTGGTCCATGTAATGGTACTCGGAGAAGTCCAGCTCCACCAGCTCCTGCTTCAGCTCCAGGATGCGGCCCAGCACCCCGTCGAGCAGCCGCCGCAGCACCACGCGCTTCTGCGGGTGGACCACCTGGTCGTAGCAGGCCTCGAGGCGCCGCGCTGTCTGCACGTAGCGCAGGAAGAGGGTGGCCACCGTGTGGTAGAAGACGGACCGATCCCGCTCGGGCTTGGCCGGCTCGCTGGGCAGCTCCTGGGCCAGGAGCTCCTTCAGGGCCAGCCGCGACTCCAGCCACAGCTTCCCGTATGTGCTGCGGGCGGAGGAGGCAGAGGCCTGAGCGCAGGGGCCGTGGCTCGGCGGTGGCGCCCCGGTCCCCGGCAGCGCCTCCAGGCAGGGCTGGGAAAGGATCATGCCTGAAACCTTGGAAGGAGAGCCGCTGCTGCGCCAGGCAGCGTCCCCAGCCCTGGGCTAGGTGGACCGGGGGACTCCTGACTGCCGATGTCCCCCACTCACGGGACGCGAGCCGTGCGGCGTCCGCGGCTAAGAAGGCGCAGGCCCAGGCCTCCCCCATCTCACCAAAGGGCTACCTGGGCCCACCCTGCCTTGCGGGCGGCTCTCGGGCCACGTGAACCGGGAGAGGGAATTCAGACGTGACAGGATGAGGCAGGTCCTGATGCACATGAGAGAGGAGCGGCGAAACGCGCGGCGGGGCCGCCCCCCTCCGGAGGCATCAGACGCCCTCCAGCGCTAACCCCGCCTCCCCCCCGCCGGCTCTCCTTGAAGGCTCCACCCGCCCCCCTCATGGGGTCCTGCCCCTCTGGCCCCGTTACAAGCAGCGCTCCAACAGGCACCATCGACGCCGCCTCTCCTCCCCCCACCCCCGGGCGGTCTTCTGTACGGTACCCGGCACCCTCCGGGTGTAAAGCGCCTTCTCCGGCCGGCCAGGGCAGTGCAACAGGGGCCGCGGCCGGGTCCCTCGAGACCGGGCGGGGACACGCTGCGCTCGCAAGCGGCACGCCGTCGCCCGCCCACCTGCTGGCCATGATGCCCCCGCTTGCTCACGCCGCTCGGGCGGACCATGTGCAAAGTTTCTCGGAGGTAGAAACCCGGGCGCCGCCCACCATTGTCCCCGCCAGTTCCCATAGAAACCAGGGAACAGGAGGCGCCGGCTGGTCTGGCCCACCTCGCAGGGCCGGCAGGAAGCCCCCGCCGCTCCCCTTCCTCCCGCGCTCGGGGCGTCACTTGGTCTCGACGGCCGCGCGCTTCGCCAGCTCGCCCGCAGCGGGAGGCGCGCGGCCGTCTGCGGCTCGCGGGAGCGGAGCGCTTGGCGTGCTGGGGCAGCCGAGAGGCCTCGGGAGCTCGGCGCTCGGACAGGTCGGGGACGAACGAGTCCAGGGTGCCCACAGCCATCGAGGGGGTGCCCGTGTCGGGGTGAACCTGCGGGACGCGCGCACAACGCGGGGCTGCCACTCGCCCAGCCGCAGCCGCCTTGCCCGGGGACGAGGCCTTTCCAGGCAGGCAGAGCCCGCTGCTAGCACGCACGCAGTAGCGGTGGTGGCACTTGTGAATGGCGAGCGGCCGCCCTCGCCCCCCGCAGGACCCTTTTGTGCCCAAGCAGGCAGAGCGAGTTTGGTAAGTCAGGGAGTGGCGACTGCGGGGACGACACGCCAGCGACTCAGCCTCCTCTGGTCGAGCCCCCAGCCGTTATAGTGCCCACTTGGGGATCACGTTCACACGTGCGGCCCGCGATGGCTCCACATGGACGGGCACATTGCCTGTGTGAATGAGCCATAACAGGTCTAACACGTGACACGACGCAGCTCTTTCAGAGCAACTCACGCAGGGCGCTTCAGGTCGCCCCTGAACTAGCCGAAGCGGCCAAGTGGCGTCTGTGTAGTGGCCGGCCTGCCCCAAGCCCCCCAGGTGGGGCTGGCGGGTGGGCCGAGGGCGGCCTCCGCCAGCGCCCCGCCGCGCACGACTAGCCGCAACAACCCGTGTCGGGCTTCCTTTCACACGCCTGTCAGCTGCAGGAGCCCCGTTCCTTAGCGCGACGGCTCCGCCGCGTTACTCCCAGGCCCAGTTCCTACGCACCAGCTCCAGCCAGCCCAAGCAGCCGCCGAGCGGCTCGGCGCACGCGAAGGCACTGCTTCCCTTTGCCGCTTCCCACCCGGCTCTCGGGGCCGTCGCCGAACCGCCCCGCGCTCGTCTGCGTGCAGCGCGCCTTGCGCTCGGCGCGGCGGCGTGCCCCGCTTCGCCGCCTGCGCCCGGAAGGCTCTTACAGGGCGGCGCGGGTGCGCGCCGTCGTCAGCCTCCGGGAAAGCAGCCCTGCGCTGGGCTGAAGGGCCCCAGGCGGGGAGCGGCCTCTCAGCCCAGAGGGGGTTGGCCCGGGCCTCACATTCCCAGAGGGCCTCACATTTGCCCTTGAAGATGCCTCCCGGTGAGGCTCTCCACAGACGCAGAGATAAACTGACAGGATTGGAAGAAGAGGTCCATCATGCAGCTTTAAACTGGACTGTAAACCAAAGGAATTGCTTCAAGAAATACTGCAGCTTGGACTTGCTGGTGTGTTTCCTAATGTTACCGTAGCACTAAGGATTTTTTTCATTCTGCTTGCATCAGTACCTTCAGGTAGAGGTTCTTTCAATGTGCTAAAGCAGGTCAGGAGTTACTACTGTTTGACTGTGGAACAAGATTGTTAGAATGGCCTTGCTACGCTTAATGTAAACTGTGACACTGCAAGAAAATTATTTTCCCCCAGAAAAAAATGGTTAATTTGCATAGAAAAAAACTAGAAAAGCAATTCATAGAATCATAGAATAGTAGAGTTGGAAGGGGCCTGTAAGACCATCAAGTCTCACCCTCTGCTCAACGCAGGAATCCAAGTCAAAGCATCCCTGTCAGATGGCTGTCCAGCCTCGTCCTGAATGCCTCAAGTGTGGGAGAACCCACCACCTCCCCAGGTAATTGGTTCCATTGTCGTCTTGCTCTAACAGTCAGGAAGTTTCTCCTGATGTTCAGCCAGAATCTGGCTTCCTGTAACTTGATCCCATTATTCCATGTCCTGCACTTAGGGATGATTGAGAATCATAGAATAGTAGGGTTGGAAGGGGCCTACAAGGCCATTGAGTCCAACCCCCTGCTCAATGCAGGAATCCAGGTCAGAGCATCCCTAACAGATGGCCGTCCAGCTTCATCTTGAATGCCTCCAGTGTGGGAAAGCCCACTAAGAGAAGAGATCCTGGCCTTCTGGTTTGTGACAACCTTTCAAGTACTTGAAGAGCAAATCTGCCAAATGAATCTGATCTCATTTTTTGGTCAGGTAACCTCCCTTGTGGACTGTGGGAATGCTGTGGACATAATATACCTCGACTTCAGTAAAGTTTTTGACAAAGTGCCCCATGATATCCTGATGAGCAAACTAGCTCAGAGTGGGCTAGCCGAAACAATGATCTGGTGGATCCACAACTGGCTACAGAATCGGACTCAAAGAGTGCTTATCAATGGGATCTTCTCAAACTGGGGAGACGTAACAAGTGGGGTACCACAGGGCTCAGTCCTGGGCCCAGTGCTCTTCAACACTTTTATTAATGACTTGGAGGAGGAGGTGCAGGGAATGCTGATCAAATTTGCAGATGACACAAAATTGGGCGGGATAGCTAGTACCCTGGGAAGACAGAAACAAAATTCAAAGTGATCTGGATAGACTGGAGCGCTGGGCAGAAAACAACAGAATGACATTGAATAGGGATAAATGCCATGTTCTGCACCTAGGAAAAAGAAACCAAATGCACTGTTACAGGAAGGGGGACACGTGGCTCAACAACGCTTCAAGCGAGAAGGATCTTGGAATTGTTGTCGATCACAAGCTGAATATGAGCCAACATTGTGATGTGGCTGCAAAAAAGGCAAATGCTCTTTTGGGCTGCATTAATAGAAGCATAGCTTCCAAATCCCGGGAAGTACTAGTTCCCCTCTACTCAGCACTGGTTAGGCCTCATCTGGAGTACTGTGTCCAGTTCTGGGCACCGCACTTTAAGAAGGATGCAGACAAGCTGGAGAGGGTTCAGAGGAGGGCAACCAAGATGATCAGGGGACTGGAAACAAAGCCCTATGAAGAGAGACTGAAAGAACTGGGCATGTTTAGCCTTGAGAAGAGAAGACTGAGGGGAAATTGGAAGGGGCCTACAAGACCATTGAGTCCAACCCCCTGCTCAATGCAGGAATCCAAGTCAGAGCATCCCTGACAGATGGCTGTCCAGCCTCATCTTGAATGCCTCCAGCGTGGGATATTGGGGAAATTGAAGTCCCCCATTACTACTACATCATGCTTCCTTGAAACATTGGCAGTTTGGTTTTCAAAAGTTTCATCCTCGTCTTCTTGATTGGGTGGCCGGTAGTAGACTCCGACCACCATGTTCCTTTTATTCTTTGCTCCATTTATTTTAACCCAGATGCTCTTGATGGGGCTACCAAGCTCCTCCTCCTGTGTTTCTGTGCAGAGATATGTATTTTGAACATATAGTGTAACTCCACCTCCCTTTCTGTTCCTCCTGTTCTCTTGAACAAGTTATATCCTTCAGTTTTGGTATTCCAGTCATGGGAGTCATCCCACCAAGCTTCAGTTAAACCTGTCATAATTTCCCTCCTGTCTTAAGAGATCAAGTTTGTTCTGCTTGTTTCCCATACTGTGGGCATTGGTATATAGATATTGAAGACCATGTGCTTTATAGTCTGGCTTTCTTCCTACATGTTTTTGAAGACTATTATCAGGTGCTATTAGAGCTGCTCTCTCCGTTGTGGTCCATTGTTACCCCCCAACTTTACATCTCCCTCCCCTGTAGGATTCAGTTTAAAGCCCTCCTGATGAAGTTCTTGATGCTGTGGCCAAACACATTCTTCCCAGCCTTGGTGAGGTGCAACCTGTCCCTTGCCAACAGTCCATCTTCTAGGAAGTATATAGCCTGTGGTCCCAAATCCAAATCTCTCACGTCGGCACAACCTTCGTAGCCAGTCATTCATCCAGAGTATTTTTCTTTCCCTTTCTATCCCTTGTCTAACTACTGGAAGGATGGATGAGAAAACTATCTGGGCCCCAAAGTTCTTGAGTTTCCTTTCCAAGGCTTCAAGTCTGACATGATTTCTTTGTAGCTCTGCCTGGTGGTATCATTTGTTCCCACATGGATGAGAAGAAAGGGATAGCTGTCAGCGGGCTTTATGAGTGCAGGCAACCCTTGAGTCACGTCTCTAATCTGTCCTCCTGGGAGACAGCATACTTGGTGAGTCCATGGGTCATCGCAACGTAGTACTTGGGTTTCAGTCCCACACAGCAAGGAGTCCCACAAACCTACTACTCGTTGTTGCAGGCCTTGGTTTCATCGCCTCTGCTTGACTGACCTTCAGCCTCTTGCTCGCTCTCCTGTGGAGTCCCCTGTAATTCTTCCTCTGCAGGCTGTCCTCTAGTCTCATCCTCATGTACCTGAAAATGGTTCCATAGTTCAACTGCTTCCACTGGTGCAGAGTGGCTTCTAGATCTTCTGGTCATAACTGTCACCCTTTTCCAAGGAGTATCCTCTATTTCATTTTCCTCACCGCAGCATTTCCTTTTCTGCCTCTGCTTGCTGTTGCTCTTCCAGCTTCTGTACTTCACTTTGCTGCTATAGTTCCACCATTATGTCTAAGAACTCTTCGTCTTCTCTTATTCCCTGGAGGGTCAACATTTGTCACTCCAGTCCTCTTACTTTTTCTTCCAACAGCATGATCAACTTGCACTTGTTGCATGTGTAGGCTATGTTGATCTCAGGCAGGAAAACAAACATTGCACAAACCTTGCAAGTCACCACCACTGGAGTCTTTTCCTTCCATAGTCTCTATTCCCTTTATGTTTCCAGCTTTCTGATTGTACTGGGATAGCCTGTGCTTTGGCCTCTATTCACTGGGGGTTAACAAGAGTCCCTTGCTTTGCCTTTGTCTCCTCTTCCACTGCATCTCTTCTGCCAAACTCCTGTTTGCTCGCTCTGATCGGTCACTCTCTGGGAGCTTGCTTGCTTTCATTAAATAAAATTGTTAAATAAAAAAGGAGCATTTATTACACATTATTGCATTGTATTTTGTGTGTGTGTTAAAAGTGTTAATTGGTTAAATGTAAACAGTTTAAAGATACCACAATTTTTGTTATCCTTTTTTGGCATTTCTTTTTTTAATATCTGGTGTTGAATGGGGTACGGCTACCCTTGAAAGACCAGGTCTGCAGCCTGGGGATCATTTTGGACTCCCAGCTGTCCATGGAGGCTCAGGTGTCAGCTGTGAGCCGGACAGCGCTGTATCAACTCCATCTGATACGGCGGCTGCGCCCCTTCCTTCCCGACCATCTGCTCCCATCGGTAGTACATGCCCTGGTCTCCTCTCGTTTAGACTACTGTAATGCGCACTACGTGGGTTACCCTCGAAGACGGTTCGGAAACTGCAGCTGGTACAGAGCGCGGCGGCTCGCCTGATTAAAGGCAGCCGCCACCGGCGAGATCACATCACTCCAGTGCTGAAGGAGTTGCACTGGTTACCAGTTGTTTTCCGGACCAAATTCAAGGTGTTGGTTTTGACCTTTAAAACCCTATATGGTTCCGACCCAGCCTATCTTAAGGAGCGCCTCCAGCAGCACCAGACAGGCCGCTTAACAAGATCAGCCTCGGATGGCCTTCTCTCCGTCCCATCAGCCAGGACAGCTAGACTGGTGGGGACGAGAGAGAGGGCCTTCTCTGTGGTGGCCCCCACTCTGTGGAACTCCCTCCCTAGGGAACTCCATCATGCCCCCTCTTTAATGAGCTTCCATCATGCATTAAAAACGTGGCTGTTCAGGCAGGCATTTGGGGTGGGTTAGGGTATTTTAGAAAAGGTTTTTATTGTAGAATTTTATTGTTTTAAACTGTTTTTATTGTATGTTGTACATCGCCCAGAGTGGCTGGGTGACCAGCCAGATGGGCGATTAATAAATTTAATAATAATAATAAATAAATATACTGGGAGCATCAAAACATGGAAGTGGCCCAGGCCTCACTTGTCCTCTTTGAGGGTCTGGCAGCAGCAGCAAGGAGCCAGACAGGTGGGTGCCCCGCAGTCCTCTGCCAGGAGGTGGCTCGCTGTGGCCAGGCTGCTGTCCTGCCTTGTGCAGCTAGCCCTGCCCAGCCCGCTTCTGCCAGTTGGACTCAGTTGGCCATGCAGCTCTTGGCCCTGGGACCTGCCTGTGCCAAAAGCCAGAAAGCCACCCTGGAATGGATGGAGGAAGGCAGCTGAAGGTCTCTGCTGCCTTGCCCGCCCGGGTGCCACAGACAGCTCAGCATTCACCTGGGGAAAGACAGCACGAGAGAGAAGGTGGAGGCGGCCCTGCGTGTCCCTTCTGTCTGGAGGCCCAAGGGGGCCTTTCTTTGTCTGGGGGCAGCATATTGAACCACAAGGAGGAGCCCTGGCTGGAGCCATGCAAAAGAGACTGGCAGACCCTGCAGAGGCAGACGGGCATGGGGGGGGGCAGCCTTTTAGTGTGGTCCTGCTAGATATGGGACCTTTTTTGCAGGGACCTGGGAGCAGGAAGAAGCTGGGCTGATTCCTGAAAATGCCGGCTTTACTAAGGCCTGAACTTGAAGGCAGCGATGCAGCTCCCTGCCTGGAAAGGTAATTTGAATGATTAGTCAGGTTTTCTCTAAAAGGGTCTTTAAGTGACACCTGCTACAAGCCCAGGGAGCATCGCAAGCATCCCTATCTGGGGACTATGCCACTCCTCTCTTTTGAAAAAAAGTGTTGCAGAACTCAGAGTCAGAGAGACCACGGAGTGAAGGAAAAAGAGCTTTTCTTCATTTAACGTGTGGGCTTATGGCTGGAATCACTTCCCAAGAGCCAAAAGCCCCGAGGCACATTAACACATTGCTTTTATAGACATTATGGCACATATGAAACGGCTCCTCCTCTCCCTCCCGTGTGGGGTTGCAGTCCTCAACATTTCTTCTCTTAGCACCATTGTTTATAATACAAGAAATGGGTTATAGGGTAGCCATGATAAGCAAAGAACAGCAGAGAACATAATATACATATCACTATGACCTTAGCCTTTGTTGACAAGATAAGAAATTTCTGTGTCTCGTCAGCTTACAAACATATATTTCAGAGAGCAAGAGCTCAGCAAGAACATGAAGCATGAGGCTGCATGAGGCTACTTAGTCTGACCCCCGATATGGCTACTACGTTTGTTGTTGTTGTTCAGTCGTTCAGTCGTGTCCGACTCTTCGTGACCCCATGGACCATAGCACGCCAGGCCTTCCTGTCCTGCGCTCTCTCCCGGAGCGTGCTCAAGTTCATATTCATTGCATCCGTGATGCTATCTAGCCATCTCATCCTCTGCCGTCCCCTTCTCCTTTTGCCTTCAGTCTTTCCCAGCATCAGGGTCTTTTCCAGAGAGTTTTCTCTTCGCATTAGGTGGCCAAAATATTTCAGCTTCAGCTTCAGTATCTGTCCTTCCAATGAGCACTCAGGGTTGATTTCCTTTAGTATGGACCGATTTGACCTCCTTGCAGTCCAGGGGACTCGTAAGAGTCTTCTCCAGCACCACAGTTCGAAAGCATCAATTCTTCGGCGCTCAGCCTTCCTTATAGTCCAGCTCTCACAGCCATACATTACTATTGGGAAAAACATAGCTTTGGTTAGACGGACCTTTGTCGGCAAGGTGATGTCTCTGCTTCTTACTATGCTATCTAGGTTGGCCATAGCTTTCCTCCCAAGGAGCAAGCGTCTTTGAATTTCATGGCTACAGTCACCGTCTGCGGTGATCTTGGAGCCCAAGAAAGTAAAATCTGTCACTGCTTCCATTTCTTCCCCTTCTATATGCCAGGAAGTGATGGGGCCAGATGCCATGATCTTAGTTTTTTTAATGTTGAGTTTCAAACCAGCTTTTGCACTCTCCTCTTTCACCCTCAACAAGAGGCTCTTGAGATCCTCTTCACTTTCTGCCATTAGGGTGGTATCGTCCATGTATCTGAGGTTGTTGATAATTCTCCCAGCAATCTTAATTCCGACCTCTGATTCATATGGCTACTACGTTCCCCCCTTAAATGCATAATTTTAATTTTATTACAATTATAGCATTTCTGATAAGCGAATGCTCATAATAGTCTGCAAAGCACAATACAAAACTTTTTATAACATACATATCACTTAACCTCCTGTTGGGCTATTAGAGCGTAGAAGGCGGCAGTTTTACTAGCCGAGACATAAAACAAGATTGGTTAAACAGCGCATAAGACAAGGAATGCAAAGGCATAACAGTATCTCTATGAACAACACTGGTAGAATTAGGATGAACAATGCTTTATTCTAGTGATGTTAGCCAAGTGAAGCCAGTAATTATCAGCGAATCACTGGGACAGACTTCCCCTTCCAGGGGCAGACCCCCCTTTAATACACGTTATTAAAAAACACACAACACAACACTACTACTACTACAACCTGCATGTTTGATTTTCTTTGGGATCTGACCGTACGCTGGGCAGCTATTCACCTGGCTAGCTGCAGTAGGGTCTAATCCCTTTTTCAATCTTCCCCAGTTGCAGGTCTGACCGTATGCAGAGTGGACAGTCTCCCGGTGTGCCCACAGTAAGGTCTAGCCTGAGTCTTCTTACTGCCTTTTCAGAATGATTTTTAAAGGATTTTCAGGATTTCTGGTCACAGTCCACTCTCCCCCCCCCCCTCGCTCTCTTGACTCCTGTCTAATGTATCCAGGGTTTAACTCCAGCTACTTTCACAGCTGTGGGGGTGGAAAGCATAACAGTTTTTGGTCTTCTCCATCTGGGAGTTAAAGGGTCATTTTTCCACTTTTTAACCCATACTTCATCTCTTGGTTGGAAAGGATGAACTTCTGTGATGGGAATTGGGGGCTTATTTTCTAAGACAAAGCGACGCTGGGCTTGAAGAACTTTGCCCAGTGTTTGGACTTCTTGTTTAAGGCTAACGTTTGCTTGCTCTTGATGCCGCTCCAGTGTCAATCATGAAGTCAATGTCATGGCCCCTCTCAAGCTGTCTTCTCTCTCGCCCGTTCTGGCTCCTTTTGTTTTCTCCTTTGTGTATTTGATTTATTTTATTTGGGCATTCATGCCACCAATGTCCATCTTGTCTACACTGGGCACACTGTGCCTCTGCCTCTGCTGGGTCTTCTATTTCCTTGTCCACGTCTTCTTGGGCTTCTGGGTCGAGGGGGGTATATTGGCGATAGGCATCTAAAAGACGCTTTAAGTACGCTCTGGGGCCTCGGTGGCACCTTGCAGCACTTCAGACACCTTGGTCATATTAACTGACTTCTTCATACCTGCCTTCATGGCTTCTAACAGCAGGGTTTGATACTGGGTGAGGCGCTCTAGCCCCGCTTGTGTTTTGGGATTCCAGCGGGGGGGGGGGTATTTATAAGGAGACTTTATTGGGTAACTTACAGCACACAGGCGTACCTAATGGTTGGATCAGACAGCTTCTCTGAACCACGAGCTATTGGGCTAAATGGGTTTTATACCATACATGTTACCCATAAGGCAGCACAACACTAGCAAGCATTTTCAGCATAGGCTAGAGGTGTTTGGTTCTCAGGCACAGCTTCCTGTAAACAACTTCGCTTCCCAAAGTGCTTGATAACACTTTTATTCATTAGTATGGGAAGACAAATTTTTTCTCTTTCTTTTGCTTTCTTTTTCTTGCTGATCTGCCTGTATTGCAGATCATGTTTTAAACTTTTTACATAAAACTTTCCTCTCTATGCACCAGCCTTGTCTCTTCATTTGTCTTTTTTTCAAGTTAAACTCACTTACTTAAACCTTTCTGCCCTACACTAGTCCCAATGACGCACATTTGGGATAGGCTCTTCTTCTCCTTCTAGTTACATTTTCTCATCTTAAAGAACTATTACGTTATTGTGGCTACTTTACCCCCAGGTAATAAGCTCCAGGCACAATCAGCTGCTTTTAATTCACCCTGGGGGCAACTATGGCCACGCTTCTTCTCTACAAATGTTCTTTCTCTTTCCCTCTTGCCTTCTCTTTTTTCCTCCCCCCCCCCTTTCTCTATCTGTCTGCCACTTTCTCTATTTCTCTGTCTTTTCTACTTGTCTTTGTCTTTTCTCTTGTCATCCATTGGGAACCACACTTAGTATCATTTGGAGTTGCAACTAACACTAATCTGCAAATATCACATATATTTTATGATATCTAAGAAATCATAAAATATACACAACAAACTTTTTTTGCAATTTAACACAATGAATGGAAAACACTTTTTGCATGGTAAGGCATGATGGAGCAGATCTAGCAATTATACTGCTCCTCTGGCTGCATGCTCAGGGCTCATCAAAATCAAGGGATGGGCATACTCACACACGCAAAGAGTTTTAGGTCACCATTTTTGCATCGGCAACTCTATGCTGCATGAGTTCTAGCAGAAGGAAATCTAAAAGTCATAGATCAAACTTAGCCTGTTGTGCACTGAGCTGACTACAACACAGACACACAGTCTACAGCAATGAGAGTTCAAGTTTATGAAAAGCCTCACAGCACTGTGAAAAGGGGGGGGGGCTCTCGGGGCTATCTGTCACTAGACAAGCTAGCCAGGGATTTACAATATCACACCCCCCCCCCCTCTTCTCTTCCCCTTCAACTTGGTACACGAAAGCAAAGTGCCGAAACTCAGGACGCTGGGGGGTGATGGGCATCGCCTTATACTTGCATTTTTCAGGCAGCCATTAATCTTCTTCGGGGAGGCGGTGGGGTGATTTGCAGGACTTCAAAGGCAAGCTTCCCAGTTTGTATTTGTAAATCCCAAGCTTAAAACAGGACACGATGAGGTACAGGACAGCCAAATCTTTGCTTTGACATGGGCAACAAATAACTCAGGTCAGCTTTCTTTGCTGGGGTCTCAAACAGGAAAACAGTCTTAATTTAAAGTTGTAACATCACTGACAGCATCAGCTAGCCAGCCACACAGATTTCACTGTTTAAGACAGTTACTCCAATATCTTCTTCTCAATCAGGTTGGGTCTCCCAGCTTACACAGTTTATTGCAGCTTCCAGGAGCATGGTAGTAGCGTGATTTTGGCTTGGCCAGGAACATGCTGTCTGGTTTCTCGGTCTCTTCAGCACACACACTCAGGCAGTGTAACACTGGACACTCAAATCAGTGAGATTTCTTCATTGCAGGGAATCCCACGGCAAAAGCTTAATGGTTATGCTCTTCAGAAATCATATAGCTGATGGTCTACAGGCTCTACGAAATTCTAGGACAGTTCAAAGCTAAACACGGCTACCTTGACAGAGATCTTCATCGTGGTCTTTCCGCTTTATTCTGCCTTGGGACAGTCTTATGGCACACTTTCCACTCGAAGAGGGGTCTAGCCTGTGCTCTGGGGGCTGATTCTTCACCTTTATTTTCTATTTTGCACCTTCATCTTCTGGGTCTTCATTTTCAGTTTCCATTTCTTAGGGATTTCATCTCAATTAGGCGAGGTGATGATGTTGCACAACTCAGAACGTTGTGGGCAATTCTCCTGCCCCCCCTCCCGGCGCACTAGGCTAACGGCTACTTCTTTGGCCTCACACTCCCACGCTTCGTTAAAAGCCAGACTGTCCTGCAACATTTCTCTAATTAACAGCCTCAGATCTTGTTCTTTTTTTTCCCTCTCAGCTCAGCCTTGAGCTTTTTTGCTGTTTCCTCTCTCTATTCTGAATCCTTTTTTAAAAAAGCTTTTTCCTTCTTTTTTAACATACATCTCAAGGGGGTGCAAGTCTTGCTTCCCCCACCTCCCATAGCCTCCCACTTAAGATGAAGACAGACACAAAGAGGGAAGGGGATTGGTCAGTGAGTAAGGGGTCTCACTGATCAACACAAGAGGAATTTCACACCATGCACTTTGCTACTGGCCTGGGCACCCGGACGGTCAACGGTATGCAACAGAAACCGCAGTAGCCACTCACACAATCATCAATTTCACCACTTCATTCATATGTCCCGGCCACCCACTTTCCCACTAGAGTGAAGCAGTTTCCTCAGCGCCTTGCTGAGTATTAGTGCCTGCTCGGGGGAGTGATCAAGTCCCCCCTTCCACCCCCAATCGGGTGGGTCACCTTTTGTATACGTATACTAACACTGACCTTCTTCATAAGGCGGGTCCCTCTTTTTTTCTGCCCAGTGGCCTTTCTCCTAAAGGCGGGGCCCTCTTTTTACTCCATATACTTGCCTTTCTCCTGAAGGCTTCCAATGTGGGTTTCAACTCAATTGCAGCTGCAGTATGGGCAGGGCTCAAGTTCCTTCCTCCGCTTCCCAAGGTTCTCTTGCCGCTCACAGCCGTTCGGGCAGGCTCGGCGCAGGCTTTCTCCCGTTCACCTGACAAAAAGGTCGGTGGCGCCAAGAAAGGGAGGCGTGCACTGAGCCCTCCCTCCCGGTGCGGCGATTAAGAGCAGGCAACTGCCACCTCTCTGTCTTAGCGCCTGCCACATCCAAGTCACGGCACCATTTATGTTGCAGAACTCAGAGTCAGAGAGACCACGGAGTGAAGGAAAAAGAGTTTTTCTTTATTTAACACGTGGGCTTATGGCTGGAATCACTTCCCAAGAGCCAAAAGCCCCGAGGCACATTAACACATTGCTTTTATAGATATTATGGCACATATGAAACGGCTCCTCCTCACCCTCCCGCGTGGGGTTGCAGTCCTCAACATTTCTTCTCTTAGCACCATTGTTTATAATACAAGAAATGGGTTATAGGGTAGCCATGATAAGCAAAGAACAGCAGAGAACATAATATACATATCACTATGACCTTAGCCTTTGTTGACAAGAAAAGGAATTTCTGTGTCTCGTCAGCTTACAAACATATATTTCAGAGAGCAAGAGCTCAGCAAGAACATGAAGCATGAGGCTGCATGAGGCTACTTAGTCTGACCCCCGATATGGCTACTACAAAAGGACTTGAAGGCCAGTCATCCAGCTCCTCAGGTCGAGGCTGTGGTACCTCTGGGAATCCCGGCAGTGCAGGAGGCAGCCCTGGAGATGAAGCCAGCGGCTTTTGCTGCTGCTCCAGCCTTGATCTTTCTTCCTTGGCCTCTTCTAAATCCCTTCCATGGTTTGGCCTAGAACACAGAATAGTAGAGTTGGAAGGGGCCTACAAGGCCATTGAGTCCAACCCCCTGCTCAATGCAGGAATCCAAGTCAGAGCATCCCTGGCAGGTGGCTGTCCAGCCTCGTCTTGAATGACTTGAACTGGCTTGGATTCTTGCATTGAGCAGGGGGTTGGACTCGGCCTTGTAGGCCCCTTCCAACCCTACTATTCTATGATTCTATGAATGCCTCCACTATGGGAGAGCCCACCACCTCCCGAGGGAATTGGTTCCATTGTCGTATTGTTCTAACAGGAAGTTTTTCCTGATGTTCAGCCGGAATCTGGCTTCCTGGAACTTGAGCCCATTATTCCGTGTCCTGCACCCTGGGATGATCGAGAAGAGAGCCTGGCCTTCCTCTCTGGGACAACCTTTCAAGGATTTGAAGAGCGCTATCCTATCTCCCCTCAGTCTTCTCAAGGCTAAACATGCCCAGTTCTTTCAGTCTCTTTTCATAGGGCTTTGTTTCCAGTCCCCTGATCATCTTTGTTGCCCTCCTCTGAACCCTCTCCAGCTTGTCTGCATCCTTCTTAAAGTGCGGTGCCCAGAACTGGACACAGTACTCCAGAAGAGGCCTAACCAGTGCTGAGTAGAGGGGAACTAGTACTTCCCAGGATTTCATAGAATCATAGAATAGTAGGGTTGGAAGGGGCCTACAAGCCATCGAGTCCAACCCCCTGGTCAATGCAGGAATCCAAGTTAGAGCATCCCTGACGGATGGCTGTCCAGCCTTGTCTTGAATGCCTCCAGTGTGTTAGAAAACACCACCTCCCTAGGTCATGGATTCCATATTGTTCTAACAGTCAGGAAGTTTTTCCTGATGTTCAGCCGGAAAGCGATGCTTCTATGAATGCAGCCCAAAATAGCATTTGCCTTTTTTGCAGCCACATCACATTGTTGGCTCATATTCAGCTTGTGATTGACAACAATTCCAAGATCCTTCTCGCTTGTAGTGTTGTTGAGCCATGTATCCCCTATCTTGTAACTATGCATTTGGTTTCTTTTTCTTAGAAATGGCATGGCCCCTGCTGGCTTCACCTGGAGGCATTTCTGTTCCAGGGAAAGGAAAGCCAGTTACAACTCCTTTCATAGGCCGCTTGTAAGAATTACCCACCTTGCTATTTTAGAGGGAGAGAATCAACCACCCCACGCCAGGCAAACTGGCCCAGTAATAATATTGGCCTGGCCTGGCATGCTGCTGTTACCAAGCCCTTACTACCCCAATATACCTCTGGATATCAGTTGCTAGAGAACACAGGCAGGAGGCTGTGATTTCACTCCTGTCCTGCTTGAGGGCATCCCAGTGGGGCATCTGGTTGGCCACTGTGGGAACAGAGTGCTGGACAAGAGGCCCCCTCGGCTCTGTATTGGCCCCAGGCCTGTAACCAAGTCACCTGTAGTTTTAGAGGAGCCTGGAGATCCATAATGCTTTGCTTAGGTTCATTATTGGTGCAATTCCCTTGCTAGTGGGCCTCTAAGCATGTGAGATGTGTCAAACGTCAATAGGGCAGCCTCAGCACATTCCATGCTAAGGAAGGCTAGTATTGTATCAGGGCCTGGGATGTGCCTGAGAAGTGAAGCTATGTTTATGCCGAGCAACAGGTGGGTGCTGGGAAAGTTCTGATTGCTTTCCTTCTGAACAAGCACTGTAAGTCTATGCTGGGAATGACCGCTAATTAATCATAGATAGAATCATAGAACTGTAGGGTAGGAAGGGGCCTACAAGGCCATTGAGCCCAACCCCCTGCTCAGTGCAGGAATCCAGGTCAGAGCATCCCTGGCAGATGGCTGTCCAGCCTCCTCTTGAATGCCTCCAGTGTGGGAGACCCACCACCTCCCTAGGGAATTGGCTCCATTGTCGTATTGCTCTTACAGTCAGGATGTTTTTCCTGATGTTCAGCTGGAATCTGGCTTCCTCTAACTTGAGCCCATTATTCCACGTCCTGCACTCTGGGATGATCAAGAAGAGATCCTGGCCTTCCTCTCTGTGACAACCTTAGAGCAATACGACAATGGAACCAATTACCTGGGGAGGTGGTGGGCTCTCCCACACTGGAGGCCTTCAAGACGAGGCTGGACAGCCATCTGCTAGGGATGCTCTGACTTGGATTCCTGCATTGAGCAGGGGATTGGACTCGATGGCCTTGTAGGCCCCTTCCAACCCTACTATTCTAGGATTCTATGAACCTTTCAAGTACTTGAAGAGCGCTATCATATCTCCCCTCAGTCTTCTCTTCTCAAGGCTAAACATGCCCAGTTCTTTCAGTCTCTCCTCATAGGGCTTTGTTTCCAGTCCTCTGATCATCTTGGTTGCCCTCCTCTGAACCCTCTCCAGTTTGTCTGCATCCTTCTTCAAGTGTGGTGCCCAGAACTGGACACAGTACTCCAGATGAGGCCCAACCAGTGCTGAGTAGAGGGGAACTAGAACTTCCCAGGATTTGGAAGCTATACTTCTATGAATGCAGCCCAAAAGAGCATTTGCCTTTTTTGCAGCCACATCACATAGTTGGCTCATATTCAGCTTGTGATCGACGACAATTCCAAGATCATTCTCGCTTGTAGTGTTGTTGAGCCATGTATCACCCATCTTGTAACTGTGCCTTTGGTTTCTTTTTCCTAGGTGCAGAACTTGGTATTTATCCCTATGAAATGTCATTCTGTTGTTTTCTGCCCAGCGCTCCAGTCTATCCAGATCACTTTGAATTTTGTTTCTGTCTTCCAAAGTATTCGCTATCCTGCCCAATTTTGTGTTATCTGCAAATCTGATCAGCATTCCCTGCACCTCCTCCTGCAAGTCGTTAATACAAATGTGGAAGAGCACTGGGCCCAGGACTGAGCCCTGCGGTACCCCACTCGTTACCTCTCCCCAGCTTGAGAAGGTCCCATTGAGAAGCACTCTTTGAGTCCGATTCTGTAGCCAACTGTGGATCCCCCAGATCGTTGTTTCATCTAGCCCACTTCGAGCTAGTTTGCTCATCAGGATATCATGGGGCACTTTGTCGAAAGCTTTGCTGAAGTCGAGGTGTATGATGTCTACAGCATTCCCACGGTCTACAAGGGAGTTTACTTGATCAAAAAATGAGATCAGATTAGTCTGGCAGGACTTGTTTTTGACAAATCCATGTTGACTTCGAGTAATCACGGCATTGTTGTCAAGGTGCTTCCAGATGGATTCCTTTATCATCTGCTCCAGAATTTTCCCAGGGATTGATGTCAGACTGACTGGTCTGTAGTTCCCAGGTTCCTCCTTTTTACCCTTTTTGAAGATAGGGACAACGTTAGCCCTCCTCCAGTCATCTGGCACTTCCCCCGTCCTCCATGATTTCTCAAAGAGAATATACAGTGGTTCAGAGAGTTCTTCTGCCAGGTCCTTTATGACTCTAGGATGCAGTTCAACTGGCCCTGGAGATTTGAACTCATTCAAAGTAATGAGGTGTTCCTTGACCATATGCCTATTGATCTCAAGCTGCAATCCTGCCCCTTCAGCCTGTACTTCGCCTTTGCCAGGGGGGTCATAGACCCTCTTTTGGGAGCAGACTGAGCCAAAGTAGGAATTGAGCACCTCTGCCATTTCTTTGTCATCTGTTATCGTTTTGCCATCCTTATTTAATAGCTGAACCACCATTTCTTTCCTCTGCCTTTTACTATGCATGTAGCTGAAGAAAGCCTTTTTGTTGTTTTTAGCATCCCTCGCTAACCTCAGCTCGTTCTCAGCTTTAGCCTTCCTGACGCCATCCCTGCAATTCTGTGCTACCTGCCTGTACACTTCCTTTGTTCCTTGGCCTTCTTTCCACTTCCTATATGTGTTCTTTTTTGTTTTCAGGTCATCCCTAAGCTTTTTGTGAAGCCACATTGGCTTCTTCTGTTGTCTTCCACCTTTTCTTCTTGTTGGAATGGTTTGTGATTGTGCCTTGAGAATTTCCTTTTTTAAAAGCTCCCACCCATCTTGGACTCCTTTTCTCGTTAGCGTCGCTTGCCGTGGGACCTTACTGATCATTGTTCTGAGTTTATTAAAATCCAGGGTACGCGTTTGGCTACACTCGGCTTTTGCTTCCCTTAGAACCAAGAACTCAAGAGCAACATGGTCGCTTTCCCCCAGAGTTCCTGTAACTGCTACTTTATCCACTAAGTCATCTCTGTTGGTTAGGATCAAGTCAAGGATAGCCGATCCTCTAGTTCCTTCCTCTACTTTCTGTAGGAGGAAGTTATCCGCCACACAAGTCAGGAATTTCCTGGAGAATTTTCTATGTTTTGCAGAATTTGTCTCCTAACAAATATCGGGGAAACTGAAGTCCCCCATTACTACTACATCATGCTTCCTTAAAACAGTGGCTATTTGCTTTTCAAAAGTTTCATCCTTCTCTTCTCCTTGATTGGGTGGCCAGTAGTAGACTCTGACCACCAGATTCCTTTTATTCTTTGCTCCATTTATTTCAACCCAGATGCTCTCGATGGGGCTACCAAGCTCCTCCTCCTGTATTTCTGTGCAGAGATATGTATTTTTCACATACAGTGCAATCCCACATCCCTTTCTGTTCCTCCTGTTCTTTTTGAACAAGTTATATCCTTCAACTGCTGTATTCCAGTCATGAGAGTCATCCCACTCAGTTATACCAATCAGGTCATAATTTCCCTCTTGTATTAAGAGTTCAAGTTCGTTCTGTTTGTTTCCCATACTCTGGGCATTGGTATATAGACATCGAAGACCATGTGCTTCACGGTCTGGCTTTCTTCCTACATGTGTCTGAAGACTATTATTGGGCGCTATTAGAGCTGTTCTCTCCGTTGCAGTGCATGCACCTACGTCCATTGTTACCCCCAACATTACATCTCCCTTCCCCGTAGGATTCAGTTTAAAGCCCTCCTGATGAAGTTCTTCATGCTGTGGCCAAACACATTCTTCCCATCCTTTGTGAGGTGCAACCCATCCCTAGCCAACAGCCCATCTTCCAGGACGTATAGCCCGTGGTCCCAGAATCCAGTCTATCTCGTCGGCACCACCTTCGTAGCCAGTCATTCACCCAGAGTATTTTTCGTTCCCTTTCTATCCCTCTTCTAACTACTGGAAGGATGGATGAGAAAACTATCTGGGCCCCAAAGTTCTTGAGTTTCCTTCCCAAAGCTTCAAAGTCTGACGTGATTTCTTCGTAGTTCCGCTTAATCATAGAATAGTAGGGTTGGAAGGGGCCTACAAGGCCATCGAGTCCAACCCCCTGCTCAATGCAGGAATCCAAGTCAGAGCATCCCTGACAAATGGCTGTCCAGCCTCATCTTGAAGGCCTGCAGTGTGGGAGAGCCCACCACCTCCCCAGGTATTTGGTTCCATTGTCGTATTGCTTGGCGGTATCATTTGTTCCCAAATGGATGAGAAGAAAGGGATACCTGTCAGTGGGCTTTCTAAGTGCAGGCAACCTTTCAGTCACGTCTCCCATTTGTCCTCCCGGGAGACAACATACCTGGCGAGTCCATGGGTCTTCGTGACATACTTGGGTCTCGATCCCACGCAGCAAGGAGTCTCCCACTACTACCACTCTTCTTCTTCTTGGAGGCCTGGGTTTCATCGCCTCTGTTTGACTGACCTTCAGCCTCTTGCTCACTCTCATGCGGGGTCCCCTGTGATTCTTCCTCTGCAGGCTGTCCTCCAGTCTCATCCGCAAGTACCTGGAATCGGTTCCACAGCTCCACTGCTTCCACTGGTGCAGAGTGGCGTCTAGTTCTTCTTCTCCTGTCACCCTTTTCCAAGGAGTTTCCTCTACTCCATTTTTCTTCACCTCAGCATTTCCCACTGCCTCATCTTGCTGTTGCTCTTCAAGCTTCTGGTCTTCCCTTTGCTGCTTCCCCCATTCTGTCCAAGAACTCTTCGTGTTCTCTTATTCCCTGGAGGGTCAACAGTCGCCGCTCCAGTCCACTTAACTTTTTCTTCCAGCAGCGTGATCAACTTGCACTTGTTGCGGGTGTAGGCCATGTGGTTCTCAGGCAAGAAAACAAACATTGCACACACCTTGCAGGTCACCACCACTGGAGAGTCTTGTCCTTCCATAGCCTCTTTTCCCATTTTGTGTCTAGCTTTGTGATTGTTCTAGACTAGCCTGTGCCTGCTCCTCTACTCAGTAGAGGTTAAAAGCAGAGTCCCACTTGTGTGAAAGTGTGTTTCAAGACAAATAAATGGAAAAAAGTTAGTTAAAAAATAAAAGAAATTTTTTTTTTAAAAAGTTAGGGGCCTCCCCCTTGACCTCCCCTGCCGAACTCCCCTGGCCAACTCCTGTTTGCTCCCCCTGTCTACTCACTCTGTTCGCTCGCTCTCTGGGAGCTTGCTTGCTTCTGTAGTCCCTGGACCAGCTGGAGCAGCTTGCTCTGCTCTGCTCTGCTCGGCTGGGAAACAGACTGAAGCTTCCTGCCCACTCGGCTGCTGGGAGTACTCAGGCCACCCCCCCCCCCAATTCAGTTGGAGCTCTCAGAAGCACCTGGTGAGCTCACAGCCAATGCTTGCTTCTGTCATGCTGCCTCACTGCTGACATGTATGGTATAATAGAGAGCCAGTGTGGTGTAGTGGCTAGAGTGCTGGACTGGGAGTTGGGATATCTGGGTTCTAGTCCCCACTTGGCCATGGAAGCTCACTGGGTGACTTTGGGCCAGTCACAGACTCTCAGCCCAACCCACCCCACAGGGTTGTTGTTGTGAGGATAAAATGGAGAGGAGGAGGAGGATGTACACTGCCTTGAGTTCCTTGGAGGAAAAAAGGCGGGATATAAATGTAATAAATAAATAAACAAACAAACCCATTTTACCCCATGGCTCTGGGTTCAGAGAAGCTGTCTGATCCAACCATTGGGTACACCTGTGTGCCGATCGTACTCAATAGGTACTCCTTGTAAGTAAACCTGGATCTCATTTATCACTACCTTGGCACCTCTAAATTAAGAGGCCTACTGCAGGGGCCATACAGGGTCTGGTCCAGCACGCCTCTTCCCATGTCCCACCAAGGCCTGCTTTCCATTTGCAGCAATGCACCTCTCTTGATAAAGGAATGCAAGAGCTGTGCTAGATCAGCCCCAAAGGGGCTACCCGATCCAGCATTCTGCTTTCGCAGTGGCCAACCAGATGCCCATGGGATAAAAGCCTGCAAACAGGACATGAGCGCAACAGCACCCTCCTCCTCCTCCCGTTCTGCAGCAACTGGCATTCAGAGGCATAGTGGAGGGAATATACGGCAATCATGGCTGGTATATCGTGGCAAAATTAATTATGCAGTGTGGAGAAAGCAGAGAAGCTGTTTTCCTCTCTCCCCATAATACTGGAACCCAAAGGGGCCCTCCCATGAAGCCGATTGGTGGGAGATTCAGGAAAGAGAAAAGGGCTTCTTCACACAGCACAGTCGAACTGCAGAATGCACCATCACAGGATGTCGCTATGCCACCTCCAGTGCCAGAGGCAGTGTGCCTACCAAGACGAACTACTGGGGAACTCAAGCAGGACGGTGCTGTGGTGCTCATGCTCCGCTTGCGGCTTCCCATGGGGGGATCTGGTTAGCCACTGCATGAACAGGACGCTGGGCCAGATCGGCCACTGGCCTGATCCAACATGGTTCTCATGTTCTAAACTGTCAATAGCCAACTGAAGCATCCTACTTTTTATGCTCTTGTAAACAAGAGGGGTGTCACGGTTCCAGAGCATCTCCACCTAGTTCCACCTCCACCACCCTACTGCCAAAGGCATCGCTTCCAGTGATTATGGTAGCAAGTAGAGAAGTGGAATTCAACTGAAGAGTATAAGGATTCACAACCTGCTTATAAGCTAAATCATTCGAACTTTGTTAGATGTATTATTCATTGGGGGAAAACCAGTAACACAGAAAGTATTAAATGAGGGACCAATATGGATATTTTAAAGCCGTTGAATTCAAATTACTTTGTTTATAGAAATGCCTCAGCTCTGTACTGGGCTCCAGTGTGCTGCGAGAGTAAGGATCTTCTTTGTTCCTCCCACCATCTCTGCTTCTGTTTACTCAATTCAGGCTCTCACTGGCACAATGGGAAATGGATGCTACTCAGTTGCAAGTCCAGGAAGGGCAGGGGAGGAACTATAATCTGGACTGCTGCTGCCCTGGTCTCCCAAGCTCCTCACAAGAAGGCAGAACTATGGAAACATGTTTTCCTCTTTATTGACTGATATTCTCAGGCAGGTCTGGCAATTACGCTGATAAATAATTGTTAAAAACAAACAGAGGCCAAACGAGGTTGGAGTGAAGTCTGGAGACTGAAGCAGAGGGCCAGTCCCTCCTCACCCACTGTGCAGCAGCATGCTGGGCTCCCCCTTTGCACAGAGAGGGATGGAGAAACGCCGTCCATAGGTGGAGGGGTGCAGTCAAGATGGAGAGCTGCAAGGGCCGTACAGCTGGGGGAGCAGAGGGAAGAGTGTGTTGAAGAGAGGAAGAAGCTGCAAGAGGACTGGAACAGAACAAGGCAGGATGAACAGCAGCAGCAGTCTGATCTTTCAGCCCCCCCCCAGGGGGTGTGCAGCAGGTCAGGTTGGCTGGGCTGGGGGCTGGCACCAGTCTCTGGAGAAAGATCCGGCTGACCACCCACTCCCCCGGCAGTGCTCAAATGTTGTGGGTCTTCTTGGTGAGCTGGGGCTCCTCATCCACCAGCTTGGACTTGAGATGTTCCTTGTACGAAAGGATGTCGCCAGCCCACTTGGTGATTGTCCGCTTCTCACACACCCAGATCTCCTGGGCAACCTGCAAGGGAGCAAGGGGAACCTCCCATGAGACACGGGGCTGGCCAGTGCGGCAGCTGGATGAGGCCAGAGGCTCCACCTAGTCGCAGGTGCTGTCTCCAAGACCTGCCGGTCGGGTGCTTCTGGGACCTGTGAGGTAGCAGGACAGCTGCACCCACCTGATGTCCTGCCTCTGCATGTGTAGGCTACACCCACCTGTCAAAGGGAAGAATGGCTGGGAGATTATTTTTTAAAGCTCACTAAACTTGGTGGCTCTTTCACA
Source organism: Heloderma suspectum (assembly GCF_057233095.1). Lineage (NCBI taxonomy): Eukaryota > Metazoa > Chordata > Lepidosauria > Squamata > Helodermatidae > Heloderma > Heloderma suspectum. Next base: position 235,374,310 of record NC_139462.1, read on the forward strand.
TTTTTAATGCAGCAAATTCCAGGTTAAATTGCACATTATGGGAAGAACCATTTTGTATGGTCTCTCCTGCCATACTGAAAATTGCCTTCTTTTGGTGGCTCTCAGCCCTGGTGTTGAGAGAAAAGCTCTCTCCAGAGCATGGGTATAAACCTTTCCTTGAGCCCTATGAATCACCCCAACAAACACTTTAGTGTTCCTTGTAGGGAAGGGCCCTTCTCCTGCATGCAATATTTTAAGCGCAGCTGCACCAAAGGTGCATTTATATGGACATTACGATACTCGTGGTTTTACCGTCAACCCCCTAACTCGAATTTGCCTTTTTCACTGCTGAGTTTGGCGTTTTCGCAAAACATCCACTAAAACCCCAAGAACCCCAACAGGGTGTCTTGTGAAGTTAGGACTTTTGTCTTGTTTTGATTAGCTCAGTCACCTTGCTCAAAACCTTCTACATACTAGTAAAGATTTCAGCATCCTGGAGTGTTTGGGTATCATGCAGACACTTGGTCGCCTCTAGGCAATTACAGAGGACTTCATGTGACTCTCCTCCTGTGGCATGTATGACCCAACAGGGGCAACACTGCTAGAAAGACTTCAGAGGAGTCACTCCCCAGAAACACGAAGCCCGACACTGACTGTACCACCCCACCCCACCCCGGAATCAGAACCCACTGACCGACTCATCCTTGCAGAGGGGAGGGGAGAGATTCATACAGGCAGGAATTCCTCACGCACACGCCCCACCTCACCCCAGTGAAGTTCCACTCCAGCAAGGCTGCAGACTTGTGAGCGGGATGGGAGGCTGTTGCCGTGGCCCAGGTGGAGCAGGCAGCCTGCGTTTCTGCCCCAGAGCCCCCTCCACGCCCTCTCCCCTTCTGCGACTGACCTGCTGGATGAGCCGGAAGTCATGGCTGACGAGCATCATGCCCCCCTCAAAGTCGCTGATGGCGTCAGCCAGCGCATCAATGGTCTCGATGTCCAAGTGGTTTGTGGGTTCATCCAGAAACAGCATGTGGGGGCTCTGCCAGGCCAGCCATGCAAAACACACACGGCATTTCTGCCCATCCGACAAGTTCCGGATTGGGCTCACCTGCCAGGCAGACACAGACACACACACCTGTCTCAATGCCAGACGGGCTCCGGCCCCACAACCTGCGCTTGCTATAGCAGGCTGGACTGAAGTACCGCAGCCCGTGCCCCTCCCAGCACCGACCCCCCAGGATTGCCAGCGGCGCGTGGAGAGACTCCTCCATCCATTGCGCCAGCACTTCCAACAGCCTCTGGCCAACCCACAGCTGAACCTTTGGCAGACAGTCTTCTTGCACCAGGTCCCCAGACCCGTCTCTGCTTCCTGGTTTCTCCTTTAACTCTGTCGTCATCCAACAGTCCACTTGCCTCCCTAGCTGATTTCCCATTTTTGATCTATTTAAAAAATCCTTTACTGTTGGCCTTGATGTCGTTAGCGATGTGCTCCGCAAGATGCTTTTTTTGCATCTCTTACTGTCTCCTTCCATTGCTTTCGTGCAAGTGTGTCCTCCCTTTTGTTTTCCTCATCTGAGCGAGCCTTCCATTTTCTGAAGGAAGCCTTTTCTCTAGTAGCTTCCTGGACACTGTTCGTTAACCATGCCAGTGACCTCTTGGACTCAGTGCTACCTTTCCTAACCTGTCATATACATACTAACTGAGGTTCTATTATTGTGGTTTTGAGTAACCTCCCAGCACTTTGGAGGTTAACCCTCTTTACTACCCCTTTCAGCTTCCTTTTCACTAGTTCCCTCGTTTTAGAGAAGTTTCCTCTTTTGAAGTCAACTCTGATTGTGCTGGACTTCCTGGGCAATTTCCCACTTAGATAGAAATTAAGTCTGATAGCACTATGGCCACTGTTTCCAACTGGTCTGACAAGATCTAGATCTCATACTAAGGCCTCTAGGTCATCTCTCCTCTGGCCGATTCCATGGCCAACTGTTTTGGGGCAGTCTCAAACAGGCTGTGTGAACCAGCATCTCTGGCATGTTGGGGGAGAGACAACGCAGAGCTGGAACCCAGAGTTAAACCCACTTGCATTGGGAGCGACCACCACGTTCACAACAGTCCAGGGCAGGAAGAACACTATTGTGGACCACAGGACACAGTCCAGGGCGAGTCCTGCCAGAGGCTCAGTAAAGTGCTCAGATCTGTTTTCCTCAAAAGCCGCCTTACGTCCCCGAGAGTCACCAAGGGTGGGCATGCACATGCCCTATCCTTGGTCCTGCCGCCATCCGAGCCTGGGATTTGGAGAGAGGTGAGCAGGGGCCTTCGGTGGCTGCCCCCAGGCTCTGGAGCCCTCTGCCAAGGAGGTGTGGGTGGCCCCCTGCCAGTTATCCTTCTGCTGGCAGGCCTGCGGTGTGTAAATTGGTCTGTGGATGAACAGGGGCTAGTTGGTGGGGTGGGGTCTATTTCTTTCACTAGTATGTTTCTATGAATCCGTTTTGCCGCTATGTTTGAATTCAGACTGTTTTTAGCTTTTATTTCATTGTTGTTAACTGCCTTGAGCGCCACTCTTGGCAGAAAGGCAGAATAAATATTTGGCCCCCCACCAGAGAGAACCTGCCTGCCTAGATAAGGAGCAGAGGGATTTCACAGGCACGAATGGTTCTATCTGAACAATAAATGTCAATACTGTATTGTATTCTATGCTGTATTGGGGGGGGTTAATTTTTGTGAACTGCCCAAAGAGCTTCGGTTACGGGGCGGTATAGAAATGAAATAAATAAAATACATAAATCACAGAATGGATACAACGATCAACCACCTGTTACTCATGCTCCTAGGCTACAAAACTCCCTTCCAAGGGGGGAAGAAGTATGGATGGCCCTTTCAGTTTTGGTGTTCAAAGAGGCTTTTATAAACTACACGTTCCAAGCAGCTTTTATTCGACTTTAAAAAAAGTGGGATTTGCTGCTGTTTTATTGTTGTAACTTTGGACATTTTTTGTACTCACAGTATTGTATTTTAGCATATTGTTGGCTTAGTGCATTTTTTAATTTTAAAGCTTAAAATAGTATGCATATCAAAATTTATTTTTTTAAAAATGGCTCCATCCCCTTTACTTGTAGCCCCCGCCCCCCTTTTGCTTTTTGACTCTGCCTACCTATGGAATGCGGACCCTAGGATCCCTCCGAGAATGGAACTCAGCACTCAGGTCAAAAATGGTTCCCCACCACTGACTTAGATTAAATATGTTTTGTTATTTTATGTTTATAACTCCTTGCCACCTGGGGTGAGCTTTGTCCAGAAAGGCAGCCTATACATATTTCAAAAAATAAAACAAAACTGCCTCCGCCCCACATCCTGCAAGGCCTTGAAGGCAGCCCCAGGCCGGCCCGCCAGGGCTGAGGTGCCCTGTCCCAGTCACATCTCCTGGAGTGAGCCACCCTCTCTCACGGGAGGGAGGAGAAGCAACCCCTTGGCACCGCTGGTGTGGCAGGAAGCGCCCTGCTCAGGGGCAAGTGTCCCCTTCTGCCCAAGGCAACCGGAATGGGGACAGGGAAAGCGTCGTCCCCAAGCAGCCTGCGCTCCGGGGAAGCCTCCCAAGGGGAGTGCGCAGGAGGCCAAACGCTGCGGTGTGGAGCAGCTCCAGTTCCCAGGAGTGGGCTGGCCAGCCACTTTGGTCCTTCCCTGCTGCACGTGCCAGGAATCCTCCCTCGTTGCTGGCATGAACTGGGGCTATCCCCTGAGGCGGACCAGAGACAGCCAAGCAGTAACAGCCCCTCCTCACCTGAACGAACTTCCCCCTTGGCCATCCTGAGCCCCTCTCTCTCTGCAGATGACTTTCAGCAGCAAGCCTTCGATGACGGAAGAGACCACCAGCGCCCCACCCAGGCAAAGCCGCAGCGGGAGGCTACCCCAGAGCACCTGCCAGTCCCCTGCCCCCAAAAGCCTTGCCTGGCTTCCCCCAGGGCTGCCCTCTGGTCCTGGGCAGCCACAGAAAGCAGCCTTGAGTGTGGCGGAGCAAGTGCCAAGGCTCCCCCCCGCCCCCCGGCCAGACCAACCTGCTGCTTCCCTGTCAGCCCGTAGCGGCCAATGATCTTGCGCATCTCCTCCTTCTCTTTGATCTCTGGATAGCACTTCATCATGTACTCCAGCGGCGAGAGGTCGAGGTCGAGCTGCTCTTGCAAGTGCTACGGTGGCCAGGCCAGGCGAGGGGAGGGGGAGGTGATGTCAGACCAGGAAAGGGGAGGAGCCCAATGGGCTACTGCCTGCTCCCCATCCATCTATCTGGAAAGCAGAGCGGTCAAGCCCCTCCCTGAGCATGGGAGGCCACACTGCTGCTCTGCCTCCCCCTCAGCCACGTCCACCTGTCGTGGGCACCGGGAGGCGTGGCTGCTGCGGAAGAAGACCAGCCCCATTCCTGCCCCCTAATCCCCAGTTACAACCAAGAAAGAAACCGGCACCTGGTGGTATCTGCCAATCTTGACGTGCGAGTGCTTGCGGATCATGCCGTCACTGGGCAGCAGCTGGAAGGGACGGAAAGTGTTCATCAGCAGAGAAGAGGCACCACCTGCCAGGGCCTAGGTGAGGAAGCTCCCGCTGCCCAGGGCCACACCCCAGTCCAGGAGGGGGCTTACCTCCCCCGTGAGGAGCTTCAGCAGCGTTGACTTCCCAGCCCCGTTCGGTCCCACAAGCGCGACACGGGTGTCCAGGTCAATGCCGAACTCCAAGCTGCTGTAAATCCAGGGCTGAGGAACAGACACAGTGAGGGCTCCAGCCCAGCCATGAGTGATGCTACCTTGACCCCCCGCACTGCCCCCGCCCCCCTGAGGACTCACCCCATCCTTGCTGTATCTGAAGCTCACGTTCTGGACCATAATGACGGGAGGGGGAATCTTCCCACACGATGGGAAATAGAAGGAGAGCGTCTGGCAGCGGCGGGGGACAGGGGGGGGGCAGGCATTAGGAGAGTCGCACCGGCTGCTTGGCCCCACCCCACAGAGCACCAGCGAAGGGAGGCCCTGAGCTACGAGCCCCCCGCCCAGGCTGACCTGCCCCTCTCCGGAGCCCCAAGGCTGCTCATGTTCCTGTCCTGTCCAGGGCTGCAGGCTCTGCACCTCGGTGCCTCGCTGGCCCAGCTGGAACCCACTCGCCTGCCCCCCACCCAAGCCCTACCTTGTCACTGATCACCCGTTCGGTGAGCCCCGAGGCCATCATCTTCTGGAGGGTCTTTTCCTTGCTCTGCGCCTGCCGAGCCAGCTTGGCGCTGCCGTGACCAAAGCGCGCAATGTAGCTCTGCAACAGTGGAGAGCGGCTGTGGGCACCTGGCAGAGCACACAGGCTGGGAAGGGGGCCGGGAGGCAAGCCCGCCCTCCGCAGGTGAGGCCCTGTGCCAGGGGCCCAAAAAGCTACCTTCATGTGGGTGATCTGGTCCTGCTCCCAATGGAACCGCTTCATCTGGTTCTCCTCCAGCTCCAGGCGGGTCTTGACGTACTGGTCATAGTTGCCCTGAGGGAGAGATGGCAGAGGAACAGGGCTCTTCTTATGACCCTCTAGAGCCCCCTCCCCACAGGCAGCCCCCTGGCCCCCCAAAGAGACCCTTACCCCATCCTTAGTCTCAAAGACCTAACGTTCACACGCAAGCTGTGAGAGGAAAGCCCATCCCCAAATTCATGGGACACCCCCCACTAATCCCGAAGGCCCAAGAGCCAGCAGCACTCCCTCCACTGTGTCCGGCCTGCCTGCTCACCGTGTAGTACTTGAGTTTGCGGTTGTGCATGTGGATGATGTTGGTGCAGACGCCGTTCAGGAAGTCCTGGGAATGCGAGATCAGGACAAGGATGCGCTTGAACCTGCAGCGAAGCAAAGCAAAGATGAAGGAGAGCTCTCCTCAGCCAAGGCCGGGGGGGGGGGGGGGAGAAGGTGGTTCCTGACAGACTTACGTCTTCAGCTCTTCCTCCAGCCACACGCAAGCATCCAAGTCTAGGTGGTTTGTGGGCTCGTCCAGGAGCAGCATGAAGGGCCGGATGAACAGAGCCCTACGAGGGAAGGGGTGTGTGAGGAGAGAACAGGACAAACGGCGCCTCCCCACCGGGATAGTCGTTCCAGACTCCCAGGGAAGGACCGGCCGGCGCACCCACCTGGCGAGAGCCACCCGCATCCGCCACCCACCGCTGAAGTCCTTCAGCCCCTTCCTCTGCATGGCAGGGGTGAAGCCCAGGCCATGCAGGATCCGGGACGCTCGCATCTCGGCCTTGTCGGCATCCAGCTCCTCCAGGCGCTCGTACAGCTCCATCAGCTTCTCGCATTCCGCTTTGGGAGATGGGGAAGGGACAGCTGGTCAGTCACCAGTGGGGGCTCTGCCTGACCCAGCTGCAGCCCTGACCAGCTCTCGCTACTGTTGGCGTTCCCCCGCCCCGCCAGACAGCATCCAGCGGGGAAAGGACGCTTCCACAGGCAGCCCTCCCCTGAGCTGCACCCTGAAGGGGCCAGGGCTATTACCGTCCTCGTGAGCGAGCCGTTCCGCCTCGCGCTCCAGCATGGCTCTTTCTGTGTCCACTTCCATCACGCACTGCAGGGGAGTCTTCTCACTGGGAGGCATCTCGCGGGTCAAGTGGTAGATGTCAATGTGTTCCGGGATGGGCACCTCCCGCTTCCCAATGGCTGACAGCAGCATGGACTTCCCTGGATGCGTCAGAAGGGCAAAGAGATGGAGAGGCTCCGCTGGTCATCCGGAACGGCCTCTGCAGCAGCACAGCGAGAAAGGGAGGGGCCGGGAAGGCCACCTGCCACTACCAGGCTCTGGGGCAGCTCCTGGGCCCTGGGGCCGCAGGTGATGCTTGCCAAGGAGCCCCTACGTGAAACATTTTTCTGGCACTAGCCAGCATTAGGCTGCTCAGTCTGGGAACTACCGTATAGATTCCAATAATGCCTGAGAGGATCAACACAGGGGCATTGTGGGGAGTTGAAAGTGGCTCCCAGCTGGGTGATGTTGGACAGAGGAGCCTGTAGCTACTGCTTGCTGGCATCGCCAGGTAAACCTGCCAGAGCTCACCCACAGGGCAGCTGACTGGCCCATCCAAGGGGGCCACCCTGAAGCCGAAATGTCATCCCGGACCACAAAGCCACACAGTGTCCCCCACCACCTCCAGAGCAACTCAGATGAGGGCTGAGAAAAACCAAGACAAATCCTGCCCCATCTGGACTGGCTACACGACACCGGCCCTCCTCAGGGCAACCTCTGTCCTCCCATACGGAGCCATCCATGCTTCTCTTGCACCTGCTCAAGACAGATACATCAACCGCTAGAGTGCTGCTGAGGGGGTGCTCAGGGCTGCTGGCCCTGGAAAAGATTACTGTCATAACCCAACAGCAGGGACTTCCCAAGACAGTCCCTGCCCCCACTGCCTGCTCCTGTCCACACCACCTCCTGGGGCTCACCAGCGCCGTTCAGGCCAATGAGGCCATAGCGCCGCCCGGAGTTGAGCTCCAGCTTGGTATCGCTCAACAATTCCTGCCCGTGGAAAGTGAGAGAAAGGTTGATGATGTGGACGTCGGTGCTGTTGGGATGGGAGGCAAGGACCCCTGTCACAGCACGGGCAGCTGCTTTCTTCAGCTCGAACTCCTCCACGGCCTTTGTGATGGCATCCACGTCTGGGGGGAAGGAAGGCCAGGGTGAGGGGCCAGCCAGCCGCCTCCCTCGCGTCCGCCGAAGGACTGCTGACGCTCCCCCACGTGCAGGGCCGCCCTGTGCCGCGCCCGTGAGCCCGCGCGCCCAACGTAACGCAGGGGCAGCGGCCGGCAGGACGCGGAGGGGCTGCTGGAGCACAGACACCCCAGGGACACCTCAGGCCCTGGGCCGAAGAGGAGAGCCCAGAGACGGGGCCCTGCCCCGCAACCCCTGCTCAGAAGTAGAGGCTGCTTTCAGAGCGCCTGCGGGCCACCCCCGGCCCGGAGGTGGCTGGAGCGAGTCGGCGCAGAGCTGCGGCGGGAGCCCGAGCGGGAAGCGACCCCTCAGCGGAGCCGCCCGCGGCCGGGCCCTGGCACAGGCCGCCTGCCGGGGCTCTGCAAGACGGGCTCGGCCCCGCCGCGCTGGGAGGCTGCTCCGCCCCGCGGCAGGCCAAGCTGCCGGGCCGGCAGAGGGCGGCGAGCGCGGCCGGCCGGCCGGCCGGCCCGGGGGCGGGGCGGCGTCGAGGCGCGGGGCGGGCCGGCCGGCGGACGAGGCTGCCTGCCTGCCTGCCTTCCGGCCGGGCCTACCCGTCTCGCCGGCGCCGTCGGCCTCCTGGCGGCCGCGGAGCTCCTCGGCGTCGTCCGGATCGGTGCTGCCGGCGTCGCCGTTCTCCTCGGGGGTCTTCCGGGGCCGCTGGCGCGCCTTGGCCGCCTCCTTCTTCTTGGCCGCCTTCTTCTTGGCCAAGTCCGACGGCATCGTCCTGCCTCGCCGGCGCGCGCGGACGAGAGGGCGAGGGAGGCGCTCAGCCGCGGCGGGGCGGGGCGGGGCGGGGCGCGGCGGGGCGGGGCGGCCGCCCGGCCCGGCCCGGCCGCTCTCCGGGCACGCGGGGAGGGGAGGGGAGCGCCGCGCCGCCGCTCCGCGCAGGCCCGCCGGGGAGAGCGAGGCTCGCTCCGCGCGGGCCCGGCCCACCGACTCGCCCGGCTCCGCTCCGCTCCGGCCGGCTGCGCTGCTGCCCCGGCGCACTTTCCCTTCTGTCGCAACGGAACAGCTGCTGCCGCGTGCGCAGGCCCCGCCCCCTCCGGCGCCGCTCCCAATGGCCGGGCGCGACGTCCGCGCACGCCGGGCCCCGAGCGCCGCCGGGAAGGCGAGTCTCCGGGAGGCGGGCGCGAGAGGCGCGCGCCCGCGGAATTCTGGGAAATGAAGTCCCCGCGGCGGCGGCCGGGGCGCCGGACGAGAGTGCCGCAGCGGAGCCGACCCGCGCCGCCCCCGCGGCGGCCGGCGAGCGGCTTCCCCCCGGGCAGGGCCCGGCTTGGGCGGGAAGCTCCGCCGGCGGGCAGGCGGCTTCGCACACGCGCCGACGGAGGGCGCCGTTCTCACGTGCCGGCCCGCGGTCGAGAGAGGGCGCCACCCACGCCGCCGGGCCTCGGCGCCCGCCGCGCCCGGAAGCCGCGAGGCCCCTGCGCGCCAAGGCGAGGAGGAGGGCGGCGGCGGCGCGGCAAGTAGCGCAGGGGAGCCGGGGCGGGCGGAGCCGCGAAGGCGCGCCGCTTCGCCGGGGCCGCCCAGACCTCGGCCGCCGGCGCAAGCCTCGGGCCCTGCCGAGCCCCGGGGCCGCGCCCCGCCCCGCGCGGCCGGCCCTCCCCGGCCCGGCCCGGCCCCCTCGCGCCCGCGAGCCCTCGCCCGGCCGCATCGCCCCCGCGCTCCCGCCGCCGGCCTCCCGAGCAGCCCCTCGGCGGCTGGCGCGGCCGCCCCGAGGGCCGGGCGGCCCTGGCGCGGCGCCGTGCGGGGCGGAGGGCTCCCCGCGGCGCCTCCCGTGCTGCAGGGCGGCCGGGGGACGTGGCAGAGCAGCGCTGCGGGGCTTGCCCCGCTCCCCGCCGGCGTTTCGTGGCGGCGCCCTCCGGAGCCCGCCCGCGGAAGGGAAAGCCCGCCGTCCGAGGGGAGAGCCCCCGCCTCCGGCTCTGCCCCTGCGGGCGGGGGGACCTTCTCTGCGGGGTCAGTGCTGCTGCAGGGAGGCTGGGTGCGCCGGGCGGGCGCGGGGGAGCAGCCGCCGTCCCCTGCCCGGACAGCTCACCCTTCCCCCTGGCTTCTCTCCAGCAGGGCCTGAGCGAGGTGCCCAGCTGTGGATCCGTCCGGAAGGCGGCCTCTCCCCGCGTGGCGGCGAGTGCCTGGGGCCCGGAGCCTCCCTCTCCATGGTTCTGGCCCCGCGGCTGCCCTAGGGCCCCGCTCCCCCACGCCGCTGACTGGCCCCAGGCCATGCGCGTGGTCAGCCTCCTGGCCTCCCTGCGGCCGGCCTTGCCCCTGCTGCTGGGCTTGTCCTTGGGCTGCAGCCTGAGCCTGCTGCGCGTCTCTTGGGTCCAAGGCGACGGGGGCGACCCGTGCGTGGGCCCTGCGGCGCTTGGGCACGGCAGGCAGCCTGCCGCAGGGCAGCAGGAGGGGGAGGCCCCCGAGGCTGGAGGGGGGCCAGAGCAGGGGCCAGCGGGGGAGCATTTCAAGCCACGGATTGTGCCCTATCACCGGGATCCCAACAAACCCTATAAGAAGGTGCTCAGGTAAGAGGCTGGTTCCTCTGGAATGAGGGTGAATCGGGCTGGGAGCCTGGGGATCCCACCCCCCCTCGGCTGCTGTTTTGAGTGAAGGGCCATTGGCTTGGCCATCCCTGTGGGCATCCCAGCAGACTCCCGAGAGCGTGGAGGGGGAGGAGGGCATGCTGGTGCCCCCATGGCTCTGGAGCCTGCCCACGTGTCCAGATGGGGGCTGTTGTGCTCTCTGGAGAGAATAATGCCTAGGCTGTGTGTTTTTCTGGTCCTTTGGGAGCCTTTGAAAGTTTTTATGTATACTGATGACAGGACCTGTCAGGCTGCTGTTGTTATCATCCCCCTGTAGCAGTTGGGGTGGGGGCTGAGGTGGCGTGAAGGGTGCATGTGTGTGGTTTGCCTAAGGCCACCCAATGGGCTTGTGGCTGAAGGAACGTTTGAACCAGGGGTGGCTTTGCTCATGGTCCCCCCCGCCCATTTCTTTCCCAGGAAGCTCTGCTGAGCTAGCCCACAGAAGGGAAAGCGATTTCTACTGTAGCTTTTATTGTGCCCCCCCCCCAGTACGGTAAGCAGCAATCCACGATAAAAGGAAACCAAAAAAAAGCCCCTTTTAGTATGCAGCCCTTGCTGATCGCACGGTGTGGTTCCCATTCCTCCCTCTGGTAGCTTATAGCCAGGGTGGGAGGGCATACGAGCCTTAGAAGAGCCCTGAGGTTGGATCAGACCCAAGGGTGCCGTCTCGTCCAGCATTCCGTTCCCACAGTGGCCAGCCAGAGGCCCCCATGGGAAGCCCACCAGCAGGACATGCATGCAACAGTGGCATTCTCCCACCCATGTTCCCCAGCACCTGGTATACAGCAGCTGGCACTCTGCCTCCTAGCATTCTGCCTCCACACATAGCCATCAGGACTAGTTGCCACTGATCATCTTCTTCATGAATTTGTCTCCTTTTAAAGCCATCCAGATTGGTGGCCATCAATACATCTTGTGTTGGCAAATTCTGTAATTAACAGCGCGCTGTTTAATAATCTCGTTTAAGGATACAGGGAAAGCATAGTAGGAGAGAAAGGGCAGCACCCGTGAGGCTGCCATCCCTAGCTGTGCAAGGGCATCGTGAGGTGCCCAGGTCTTGGAGAGGGCGGCAGAGCAGTGGGTTTAGGGGCGGTTCAGCACAGTCTGCAGCTAAGCTTGGGTGGGGGGTGCTGGCGGGTTGGCCTTCCTTGGGACAGGTGGATCAGCACCTGCTGATCTTTGGGTGCCTTGCTGCAGGCCAGCAAGCGTTTCTGTCTCCTAGACATCAGAAGAGCACTTTTCCCATCCTAAATGTCAGTAGACATCTGCGTGGAAGCATTTGTGCACATGCCGCTTCTGCTACTGAAAACAATGTCCTGGGCTAAGCATGTACTCAGAGGCACTCTTGTTCTGCAATTCTATGTCCACTTTCTTGAGCCGGTATTTTGACCTTGGCTCCATTTGGTGGACATTGGGGTTTTGTGAAAAACAAAGTAGACCCTCCATAAGCCTAAAGCTTGCCCACCCCTGTCCTGAGGGCCCATGTTGTCTGGTGGTTGGAGTGGGGGCAGGGAAGAATGTCCCTTTGGGTCTGGGATCTGTCTTCATTGGCCCTCGCGTGAGAGAAGCCTCAGTATCCACATTGCTGCTCTATGCCCCACAGCTGGACCAAGCCACTCCTGCGTGTTCTTTGCTGCTGAGAACTCTGTGCCTCACTAAGGGAGTGTGGGGGGGGGGGGAATGTGCACTCCAGCAGCACGTGGGTGGGAGTGGTTGGAAACAGAGGGGCCATGGAGGGCCAAGTAGGCTGTGCTTAAATTTGGAACTGCCCCCTTCATGTCCAAAGTGCGGTAGGGGGTCATAAGAATATGAGAACTTAAGAAGAGCCCTGATGCTGGCTCAGACCCAGGGTCCATCTCATCCTGCACTCTGTTCACACAGTGGCCAACCAGCTGTCGACCAGGAACCCACAAGCAGGGCATGAGCACAACAGCAACTCCCACCCATGTTCCCCGGCAACTGGTGTATATGGGCTCACTGCCTCTGGTACTGGAGGTAGCACATCGCCATCAAGACTAGTAGCCACTGACAGCCTTTTCCTCCAGGAATTTGCCCAACCCCCTTTAAAGCCATCCAAATTGGTGGTCATCACCACATCCTGTGGTAGTGAATTCCATAGTTTAACTATGCACTGTGTGAAGAAGGACTTTTATCTGTCCTGAATTTCCCACCAATTAGGTTCATGCGATTACCCTATTGGGTTCTAGTATTGGGGAAGAGGGAGAATAATGTCTCCCTATCCACATTCTCTACACCACGCATAATTTTGTACACTCTATCATGTTTCCCCTTAGCCTCCTTTTTTCCAAGCTAAATAGTCCCAGCTGTTGTAGCCATCTCCCATAGGGGAGATGCTCCAGCCCCTTGATAACTTTAGTTGCCCTTTTCTGCACTTTTTCCAGCTCTACAATATATTTTTTTAGGTGTGGTGACCAGAACTATACACAGTATTCCGAGTGTGGTCACACCATAGATTTGTATAGGGGTAGTATGATATTGGTAGTTTTATTCTCAATTCCTTTTCTAATTGTGCCTAACATGGAGTTTGCCTTTTTACAGCGGCCGCACGCTGGGATGACATTTTCATCGAGCTGTCCACCACAACCCCAAGATCTCTTTCTTGGTTGGTCACCACTAGCTTGGATCCCCTCAGGTTATACTTGAAGTTTGGATTTTTTGCCCCAACGTGCATCACTTTACACTTGCTTACGTTGAACTGCATTTGCCATTTAGATGCCCATTCTCCCAGTTTGGAGAGATCCTTTTGGAGCGTCTCACAATCCCTTTTTGTTTTAACCACCCTAAATAATTTGGTGTAATCTGCAAACTTGGCTGCTGCGCTGCTCACTCCTAATTCCAGATCATTTATGAACAGGTTGAAAAGCATAAATTGACCATTTATTCCTACTGTCTGCTTTCTATACTTTAACCAGTTACTGATCAATGAGAGGACCTGCCCTCTTATTCCATGACTGCTAAGTTTGCTCAGGAGTCTTTGGTGAGGGATTTTGTCCAAAGCCTTTTGGAAGTCCCAGTAGACAGTGTCTACTGGATCCCCCCGTCTACATGTTTATTGGCACTCTCAAAAAAAACTCTAAAAGGTTAGTGAGACAGGACTTTCTTTGCAGAAGCCGTGTAGATTTTTTTTCAGCAGGGCTTTTCCTTCTATATGCTTACTAGTTTTATCTTTAATAATGCTTTCAACCAGCTTACCTGGAACAGCCGTGTGTTTCCCCGGCCGTGGGCATTGAACTCTTAGGTTAGGTACCAAGATAGTGATAAATCAGATTCAAAGGTTTACTTACAAGGAGACTTTATTGGGTAACTTACAGCACACAGGCATACCCAGTGGTTGGATCAGACAGCTTCTCTGAACCCAGAGCCATCTGGTACAATGGGGTTTATACAATACATCATAGCAGTATAACAGCAGCAAGCACCCCCTAGCGTTCATTTCCAGCATAAACTAACAGCACTTGGTTCTCAGCACAGCCACCTGTAAACAAACTTCGCTTCCCAGGCAGAGTGCTTGATAACACTCTCACTCATTGGTATGGAATGTTCTAGGCTGTGCTATCGGCCCTTTGAATCATCTTCACATGCTCAGAGGCTTACTAGCAAAGGAATTGCAACAATAATAAACTTAAGCAAGCATTATGGATCTCTAGGCCCTTCTAACACTACAAATGACTTGGCTACGCTCCTGGGGCCAATAGAAGCTGTTAAGCTAACCAGCCTGTAATTTCCCGGATCCTCTGTGGATCCCTTTTTGAAAATTGGTGTTATATTGGCCATCTTCCAGTCCTCTGGAGCTGTTGCATATTTTGGTTAGGAGATCAGCAGTTTCATATTTGAGTTCTTTGAGAGCTCTAGGATGGATACCGTCTGGGTCTGGTGATGTACAGTAAGGGCCAGAAATGTTGGAACAAGGATAACCGTTTGGGCAGTTGGCCTCTGCACACCACCACATTGATGTTGAAAGGAAACACACCCAGATGGGAGCGAGGCCAGGACTTCCAGCTGTAATTCAAGGGGTTTGGCAAAAGTGGGGCACTTTAGGTTGCAGAGCATGACATGCAAAATGGGACTGCTGGGTTGTTTAGGGGCTAAACAGCCCAGCTGTTAACAACAAACCATGGGTTTCGTGTCTGAACAGCCCAGCGGTCCAGGTTCGCATGTCACACTCCGCAGCCTACGAAGGAGGCAGTCGTGGGTTGCTAAGTAAAAGCAGACGTGGTGGGCACGCTGCAGGCAGCATATATGTCCCCTGCTTGTCCCCAGCAGCCCGTGGGTTAGTTAACCCATGTGGTGTCACATTGCGCACACCAGATCATTAAAACTCTACACCCCACGGGCTCGGCCCTTAATAGCTCATACAGCCAAGGAGGACTCGCAGGGCATTCTCAGAGTCCCCCCGCCGCCCCCAAGATGCACCCGTGGTTCCAGTTGTTCCTTGTCCACATTTATTTTCCAAACTCCAATTTGAGCGGAAGGACCCTGGGAAGTCCAAGGGATCCCGTGACCTTTACAGTGAACTGTGCAAGCCTCCTGCCCAGATCGCGGAGTCCCTGCAAGCGCTATCAGCAGATGCCTCATGGTAGCTCTTCCCTCCAGCAATACCCAGGGAAGGGGGGAGTCACTGACCCAGGAGACTGCAAGGACGATGTGGCCTTCAGCCACCTTCATAAAGAGACGGGCTTGGCCATTGAGCCACAGCCACCAACTCTGTTACTGCACTGGCAGTTATGTGGCCCCAGGCCCTACTCCTGGAGGCTCAAGGCACCTAAGGAAAAGGCTTCTATTTAAAAGTAAACAGTTGGGCTGCCAGTCTTCCAAGTCTGTGCCCACGCAGCCAGCTTGGGAGGGAAGCATTCAGGGAAGCCCACCTCTGCTTGATGCCACAGATGGCACCATTGGGGGCAGACTCTCCACAGTGGACAAGTGGGATGGGGACACTGTCAAACAGGGAATTCAGAATACTCCACATGGTCTGATCTATTATTCCTCCAAAGTCATGCAACCCACTGAAGCACCAAAGGATTATGGACACCATACAACATCTGCTCAACATCAGCACCTTCAAAGCCCTGCCTGCTTTGTGAGTTGGCATCGTCTCTGTCCTCTTCATAAAAAAAGAATGGGGATTAGAGAGCAGTACTGGATCTCAAGTTCCTAAACCACTTGAGAACACAGAGGAAATCCAAAATGGAAACTCCCAAGTCCAACACAGGAGATTCATAGAATCATAGAATAGTAGGGTTGGAAGGAGCCTACAAGACCATCGAGTCTAACCCCCTGCTCAATGCAGGAATCCAAGTCAGAGCATCCCTGGCAGATGGCTGACCAGCCTTGTCTTGAAGGCTTCCAGCATGGCAGAGCCCCCCCCCCCCCCCCGGAATTGGTTCCATTGTCGTATTGCTCTAACAGTCAGGAGGTTTTTCCTGATGTTCAGCCAGAATCTGGCTTCCTGTCACTTGAGCCCATTATTCTGTGTCCTGCACTCTGGGGTGATTGAGAAGAGATCCTGGCCTTCCTTTCTGTGACAACCTTTCAAGGACTTGAAGAGTGCTATCATATCTCAGTCTTCTCAAGGTTAAACATGCCCAGTTCTTTCAGTCTCTCTTCATAGGGCTTTGTTTCCAGTCCCCTGATCATCTTTGTTGCCCTCCTCTGAACCCTCTCCAGCGTGTCTGCATCTTCTTAAAATGTGCCCAGAACTGGACACAGCACTCCAGATGAGGCCTAACCAGTGCTTAGTAGAGGGGAACTAGTACTTCCCGGGATTTGGAAGCGATGCTTTTATTAATGCAGCCCAAAAGAGCATTTGCCTTTTTTGCAGCCACATCACATCACATTGTTGGCTCATATTCAGCTTGTGATCAACAACAGTTCCAAGATCCTTCTCGCTTGTAGTGTTGTTGAGCCACGTATCCCCCGTCTTGTAACTGTGCATTTGGTTTCTTTTTCCTTGGTGCAGAACTTGGCATTTATCCCTATGAAATGTCATTCTGTTGTTTTCTGCCCAGCGCTCCACTCTATCCATAGAATAGAATCATAGAATAGTAGGGTTGGAAGGGGCCTACAAGGCCATCGAGTCCAACCCCCTGCTCAATGCAGGAATCCAAGTCAGAGCATCCCTGACAAATGGCTGTCCAGCCTCGTCTTGAAGGCCTCCAGTGTGGGAGAGCCCACCACCTCCCCAGGTAATTGGTTCCATTGCCGTATTGCTCTGACACTCAGGAAGTTTTTCCTGATGTTCAGTCGGAATCTGGCTTCCTGTAACTTGAGCCCATTATTCCGTGTCCTGCACTCTGGGATAATCAAGAAGAGATCCTGGCCTTCTTCTCTGTGACAACCTTTCAAGTACTTGAAGAGCGCTATCATATCTCCCCTCAGTCTTCTCTTCTCAAGGCTAAACATGCCCAGTTCTTTCAGTCTCTCTTCATAGGGCTTTGTTTCCAGTCCCCTGATCATCTTTGTTGCCCTCCTTTGAACCCTCTCCAGCTTGTCTGCATCCTTCTTAAAGTGTGGTGCCCAGAACTGGACACAGTACTCCAGATGAGGCCTAACCAGTGCTGAGTAGAGGGGAACTAGTACTTCCCGGGATTTGGAAGCGATGCTTCTATGAATGCAGCCCAAATCCAGATCACTTTGAATTTTGTTTCTGTCTTCCAAAGTATTAGTTATCCCGCCCAATTTTGTGTCATCTGCAAATTTGATCAGCATTCGCTGCACCTCCTCCTCCAAGTCATTCATAAAAATGTGGAAGAGCACTGGGCCCAGGACTGAGCCCTGCGGTACCCCACTCGTTACCTCTCCCCAGTTTGAGAAGATCTCTTTGATGAGCACTCTTGGAGTCCAATTCTGTAGCCAACTGTGGATCCCCCGGATCGTTGTTTCATCTAGCCCACTTTGAGCTAGTTTGCTCATCAGGATATCATGGGGCACTTCGTTGAAAGCTTTGCTGAAGTCGAGGTATATGATGTCTACAGCATTCCCACAGTCCCAGGAGATTCTTTGCTCCATTTATTTTGATCCAGATGCTCTCGATGGGGCTGCCAAGCTCCTCCTCCTGTATTTCTGTTTAGAGATATGTATTTTTAACATATAGCGCAACCCCACTTCCCTTTCTGTTACTCCTGTTCTTTTTGAAGAAGTTATATCCTTCAGTTGCTGTATTCCAATCATGAGAGTCATCCCACCAAGTCTCAGCTACACCTATCAAGTCATAATTTCCCTCTTGTATTAAGAGTTCAAGTTCTGTTTGTTTCCCATACTCTGGGCACTAGTATATAGACATCGAAGACCATGTGCTTCATAGTCTGGCTTTCTTCCTACATGTTTCTGAAGACTGTTATTGGGCGCTATTAGAGTTGTTCTCTCCGTTGCGATGCATGAGCCTTCGTCCATTGTTACCCCCAACTTTATGTCTCCCTTCCCCGTAGGATTCGGTTTAAAGCCCTCCTGATGAAGTTCTTCATGCTGTCAGCAAACACATTCTTCCCAGCCTTTGTGAGGTGCAACCTGTCCCTAGCCAACAGTCCATCCTCCAGGAAGTATCGCCTGTGGTCCCAGAATCCAAATCTCTCTCGTCGGCACCAACTTCGTAGCCAGTCATTCACCCGGAGTATTTTTATTTCTCTTTCTATCCCTCTTCTAACTACTGGAAGGATGGATGAGAAAAGTATCTGGGCCCCAAAGTTCTTGAGTTTCCTTCCTAAAGCTTCAAAGTCTGACGTGATCTCTTCATAGCTCCGCTTGGCGGTATCATTTGTTCCCGCATGGATGAGAAGAAAGGGATACCTGTCAGATACAGGTATACAGAGAAGGAGAACGTTTTTCTATCCTAAGAATGGCTGAACAAGATTTTGACAAGCGTGTGCTACCCTCTCTCCTTCCCTCGCCCCACACTCCTGAGCTTATCGCAGAGGAGGGCAACCTCTGGCCCATGGGCCTAGTGTGGCCCATGGAGGGTTGCATGCCCTCCACAGGCCCTATCTCCTCCTCCTCCCCAAGCCCCACCACCTGAGGAAAAGGAATCCCCATGTTAGCTCAGATTGGATATAACTAAGTGATTCCCATTTGCAAGACATGCCCTCCCTGTCAGAGGGCAAGTGGCACAAAGGGGAAACCCTTTGTTATCTCCAGCCAGAGATTGGAGATGAAATGGGGATTCCCCCTCTCCAATCAGCTGGGGCTTGCGGGAGCTGGTCCTGCAAGCCTCAGCAAAGTCCATTTCTCCCTGCAGAGAGAGGCATAGAGGAAAATATTACTTTGGGGGAAAGTGGGCAAAGTGCATGATGTCGTGGGAGGGGAGTGGCTTTGGAGCCCTCCACCCTTGATGTCATCAGACCTGCTGACCTGGTCCGGGGGAGGTGTGCAATCCAGCCCCTGGGCTGAAAGCGGTTGCCTTTCCTTGGCTTAGTGTGCTCCCAGGAACTGATTATTGCGTCAGTAGACTTGGTGCCATGGGCGAGAGCCCGCTCCAGGTGCCCCCAGTGGTTTGTACTCAAATCCCAGAGCCAGATAATGGAGCAGAGTCATATGACAGTGGTGCTGCCACCCAAAGTCTGCAAGTCCCTAAAATGATGGCTCATTCTGGTGAAGAGGTGGGATCCCTCTTGGGGAACCCTCCCAAATACAGTTGATGGCAGATGCCAGTCTGAGAGGTACATTGCATCTCCAGGACTGCCCAGGAAACATGGTCTGTGGGAGAAGGTGCCCATCCCATCAGTCCGTTGGAGCTGAGAGCAATCCTGCTGCCAATAAAGACCTTCTCTGACCTGCTCAACCAGCAGCACATCCTCGTTCAGATGGTGACAGCAAAGGCGCATGTTGATTGCTGGGGGCAGGGGCAAATTTAACCCTGTGGCTTGCAGTAGGAGGTGATTCTACTTTTAACCTGGGCAGAGAAGAATGTGGCCTGTGTTGCAGTGGAGTATGTTCAGGGGTTACTTGAGTGTGCAAGCAGACGAGCAAGAAAGCAGCTGCATCAGAGCAGTGAGCATTAACTCCATGTTCTTCAAGCTGGCGTTAACAAGGGCCTGCCCCCCCCCCACTCTTAAGCACCAAGCGGTGGCTGCAGGGACTTGGGAACATAGGGAGCTCCCTTACACTGGGTCGGACCACTGGTCCATCTAGCCCAGTATTGTCGACACTGACCAGCAGCAGCTCTCCAGGCTTTCAGGCAGGATTCTTTCCTCGCCCTACCAGGGGAAGCAAGGGATCGAGCCTGGGACCTGCATGCAAAGCAGGGGTTCTGCCACTGAGCTATAGCCCTCTCATGGGATGATCCAGCTGGTTTTGAGTAATAAGAGAAGGGAGGAACACACGTTCACTGGCTGTCCATAGCAAGGCCTTCCCAGATCATAACAACGCATTCCCAATGCCATATTTGCCTTGCCTTTGCCGGGGATGACGGGCAGGTGGGGAGTGCTTGACCATTCCCCTGTCTGTCATTTCTCCCCTGCAGCCTCTCCATGCAGGGCATTTTTCTGTTCCTCCACTTCAGCCAGGCTTACTCCTGGTCTTGGAGCCTAGCTGGGGTGAACAACAGGGGCAGGGGAGTGGCTAGGTGCAGGAGAGGGGGGGGGGCAGAGCCGATAAATTCCGAGTGTGCCGCCTCCTGCTTGCTGATTCTCCCCTGCACGTTTGTTCCCCATATTTTCCTTACAAAAGAGCCTGATTCTGTCTGCGTGGCGTAACGTTTCGTTTCGTTTTTTCCGCTGTCTAACAATATTAGGTGCTTTGAAGTATATTTTGTGGGAATGTTGGATAATGCAGATGCTTGTAGTTTTTTCTCTTGTGAATGTCATCTTTGTTTATAACATGTATTTCTTTATATATTATAAGTGTGTGTGTGTGTGTGTGTATAATTAAAACCAAAGTGCCCTGCTGCCTCCTGATGTGTGATTGCACTCTGAATTCCTCAGCGGCTTCAGGATGTCTGTCTGGAGACCCCAAAGTCCTTGCTGCAGATTTTGCTGCCTCCCTAGAATTTTCCCTTTTAGGCTTTCTTCACCAGAGTAGGGACTTCTCAGAGCTCGGATGTCATTTAGACAAGTTTTGAGATGCATGGAAAAGCTCCCATCTCCAGCCACCCAGATGTCAAGGGCCTTCCGCACGGGGCATCACTCATCTCCCCATTCGCAGTTCATTGGTCCTCACCATGGGATTTGCCGGTGGTTCTGAGAGCCGCCACAGTTTTGCTGCTTGAGCCCCTCTCTGCCGTCCCCAAAAAAGAACTCATGTGGAAAATCGCATTCCCGGTGCTCCTGATGTCTGCCAGGAGGGGGAGGGGGAGTTAGGGGCGCTGCCAGGATCTCCTTGCCAAACCATGGGGCACTAAAACTCTGCAGTGCGCCGGGTTCAGGAGATGGCGCTGCCCAATTCTGGACCAAAGCCTTCCCAGCCTCAAGGAAAGGGGTGGCACAAATTCGATGTGCGCAGGGCTCTCTGAGTGTCCATCGGGCATAAGCAAGACACTAGATGTTTGGAGGCTTTGTTTCTTTTAAGGCAGGGAAGAAAGTAGCCAGGCCTGCTATGAGCACCTGTGTTGGGGAGCGCATCGCACTGCATATTCGGGCCCGGTCACGAGCCCCTCCCATGGGCATTATGGTGCTCTCAGTCTGGAGTGAATCCACGCCAAACGTGCTTCGGACTAATGTAACACCAGAGGATATTTGTAGGGTGGCTTCAAGGGCATCGCCATGAACACTTACTTGCCACTACAGTGTAGAAAAGTTTTCTTCTGCAGAAGCATCTTTTGGCCATCGGGTCTGAGAGCAAGCGTCATGCCACGTTGGATGTGACCCGCGCATGCAGCGGTGCTGCTCTCGCCCATCCTTCACCTGCCTGTTCCGCTCCCTTGCTGGCCACGAATGGGAAATGGGACTTGCTGCGGAGCTGTGTTCTGGCACAGGGAGCCCTGCCCAGGCAAGCATTCAGCACCAGCGGGTTCAATGGCATGGAATGGTAGAACAGTAGGGCTGGAGGGGGCCCACGAGGCCTTCGAGTCCAGCCCTCTGCTCACTGCAGGAATCCAAGCCAGAGCGTCCCTGGCAGGTGGCTGTCCAGCCTCGTCTTGAAGGCCTCCAGTGTGGGAGAGCCCACCACCTCCCCAGGTAATTGGTTCCATTGTTGTGTTGCTCTAACAGGACGTTTTTCCTGATGTTCAGCCGGAATCTGGCTTCCTGTCACTTGAGCCCATGATTCCGTGTTCTACACCCTGGGATGATCGAGAGGAGATCCTGGCCTTCCTCTCTGGGATAACCTTTCAAGTACTTGAAGAGCACTATCCTATCTCCCCTCAGTCTTCTCAAGGCTAAACATGCCCAGTTCTTTCGGTCTCTCTTCATAGGGCTTTATTTCCAGTCCTCTGATCATCTTTGCTGCCCTCCTCTGAACCCTCTCCAGCTTGTCTGCATCCTTCTTAAAGTGTGGTGCCCAGAACTGGACACAGTACTCCAGATGAGGCCCAACCAGTGCTGAGTACAAGGGAACTAGTACTTCCCAGGATTTGGAAGCTGTGCTTCTATTAATGCAGACCAAACTAGCATTTGCCTTTTTTGCAGCCACATCAGCTTGTTGGCTCATATTCAGCTTGTGATTGACAACAATTCCAAGATCCTTCTCACTTGTAGTGTTGTTGACCCATGTATCCCCCATCTTGTAACTGTGCATTTGGTTTCATTTTCCTAGGTGCAGAACTTGGCATTTATCCCTATGAAATGTCATTCTGTTGTTTTCTGCCCAGCGCTCCAGTCTATCCAGATCACTTTGAATTTTGTTTCTGTCTTCCAAAGTATTAGCTATCCCGCCCAATTTTGTGTCATCTGCAAATCTGATCAGCATTCCCTGCACCTCCTCCTCCAAGTCATTCATAAAAATGTGGAAGAGCACTGGGCCCAGGACTGAGCCCTGCGGTACCCCACTCGTTACCTCTCCCCAGCTTGAGAAGATCCCATTGAGAAGCACTCTTTGAGTCCGATTCTGTAGCCAACTGTGGATCCACCGGATCGTTGTTTCATCTAGCCCACTTTGAGCTAGTTTGCTCATCAGGATATCATGGGGCACTTTGTCAAAAGCTTTGCTGAAGTCGAGGTATATGATGTCTACAGCATTCCCACGGTCTACAAGGGAGGTTACTTGATCAAAAAATGAGATCAGATTTGTCTGGCAGGACTTGTTTTTGACAAATCCATATTGGCTTCGAGTAATCACTGCGTTGTTTTCAAGGTGCTTCCAGATGGATTGCTTTATCATCCGCTCCAGAATTTTCCCAGGGATTGATGTCAGACTGACTGGTCTGTAGTTCCCAGGTTCCTCCTTTTTACCCTTTTTGAAGATAGGGACAACATTAGCCCTCCTCCAGTCATCTGGCACGTCCCCCGTCCTCCATGATTTCTCAAAGAGAATAGACAGCGGTTCTGAGAGTTCTTCTGCCAGTTCCTTTATTACTCTAGAATGCAGTTCATCTGGCCCTGGAGATTTGAACTCATTCAAAGTAATTAGGTGTTCCTTGACCATATGCCTATCGATCTCAAGCTGCAATCCTGCCCCTTCAGCCTGTACTTCACCTTTGCCAGGGGGGTCATAGACCCTCTTTTGGGAGAAGACTGAGCCAAAGTAGGAATTGAGCACCTCTGCCTTTTCTTTGTCGTCTGTTATTGTTTTGCCATCCTTATTTAATAGCTGAACAACCATTTCTTTCCTCTGCCTTTTACTATGCACGTAGCTGAAGAAAGCCTTTTTCTTGTTTTTAGCATCCCTCGCTAACATCAGCTCATTCTCAGCTTTAGCCTTCCTGACACCATCCCTACAATTCTGTGTTACCTGCCTGTACTCTTCCTTTGTTACTTGGCCTTCCTTCCACTTCCTATATGTGTCCTTTTCTGTTTTCAGGTCATCCCTAAGCTTTTTTTGAAGCCACATTGGCTTCTTCTGTTGTCTTCCACCTTTTCTTGTTGGAATTGTTTGTAATTGTGCCTTGAGAATTTCCTTTTTGAAAAGCTCCCACCCATTTTGGACTCCTTTTCTCGTTGGCGTCGCTTGCCATGGGACCTTCCTGATCATTGTTCTGAGTTTATGAAAATCAGCTTTCCTAAAATCCAGGGTACGCATTTGACTACACTCGGCTTTTGCTTCCCTTAGAACCAAGAACTCAAGTACAACATGGTCGCTTTCCCCCAGAGTTCTTGTAACTGCTACTTTATCCATTTAGTCATCTCTCTTGGTTAGGATCAAGTCAAGGATAGCTGATCCTCTAGTTCCTTCCTCTACTTTCTGTAGGAGGAAGTTATCCGCCACACAAGTCAGGAATTTCCTGGAGGGGCCATGTTTTGCAGAATTTGTCTCCCAACAAATATCAGGGAAATTGAAATCCCCCAACTTCTAGGTGTTGCTAGAGGGGATGCCCCTGGAAACCCCTCCACACTTTCTCTCATTGTTGGTTTATGTTCTTTGGTTATTCCAGAAGATTTCTGGTAGCTGAAGCAAGCCCGAGGACTGGTGCGGAGGGCAAGGCAGGTTGCTGCTCTTCTGGAAGGAGAAGGGTCTCCTTCTGATCAGCCCAGCCTTCCACGGGCATGGGAGTTAACCCTTTCGTGCCTGCTCCACTCCTCGCTGACCAGAACAGTACTTTACAGCAAGTCCAACTTCACAAACGCAGCTGACTCTGCTTGCTAGAGTGCTTGCTCTGTCCTTAGAGCAGTGGCTGTAGTCTGGCTGGAGCAGCTACTTGTGTCCCGCCCTGCGGCCTCCCTGCCTTGCTGTGGCTTGTGCTTTCAAGGGCTGTGCTGCCTCTCGCATGCCTTGCAGCGCAGCCAGGGGGACTCTTCTCCAGTGGGTGCTGCAGCAGGTTTCCATGTCCCCGGCAAGGCAAGGGGGGCTTTGGCTGTCCTGAGGGGCAGAAGGTGCCATTGCACAGTGTCTGCTGGCAGCAGCTGGGGCAGGGCCTAGAGCAGAGGTCTGGGACCCCCAGGAGGCTCCTGGACGCCACAAGCTGAGCTGAGCTGCCCTGCCTCTGGAGCGCCAGGGAAGCCGACACACATTCACGGCTCTTTTCCTCTCTCTCTCCCCACCTCCAGGACTCGCTACATCCAGACAGAGCTGGGTTTCCACGAGCGGCTCTTTGTGGCTGTGCTGACCTCCAAGGCCACCCTGAACACGTTGGCCGTGGCTGTCAACAAGACGGTAGCCCACCACTTCTCGCATCTGCTGTACTTCACGGGGCTGCGCAGCACCAAGGTGCCCCATGGCATGGCACTGGTGTCTCATGGCGACGAGCGCCCCGTCTGGCTGATGTATGAGACAGTGCGCTACATCCACCAGCATTTTGGGGGGGACTTTGACTGGTTCTTCATCATGCAGGATGACACCTATGCTCAAGCAGAGCAGATCAAGGCCCTCACAACCCACCTGAGCATCAACCAAGACGTCTACCTGGGTCGGGCAGAGGAGTTCATTGGAGGGGAGGAACAGGCCCGCTATTGCCATGGTGGCTTTGGCTACCTGCTCTCCCGTAGTCTGCTGCTGAAGCTGCACCCGTACCTGGACACCTGCCGTAATGAGATCCTCAGCGTGCGCCCAGATGAGTGGCTGGGGCGATGCATGGTGGACTTCCTGGGCATCAGCTGCGTCTCCAAGCACCAGGTAGGGCGCCACTGCTCTACACCAAGGGCCCGAGAGACCCGTGGGGGGTGTGGGGCGGGGCATGTGTGAGGGTGACAGGAGCAGAGGCTGCTCCAGTGCAGCCATTCCAGCCTCCTGCTGACCAGCACAACTTCTGAGTGTGTGATCCTAAGAGCAGGTGAGCCAGGGGTCCTGCTGCTTGCTGCCGCCGCCTGCCATGCATTTATGCCAGGTAGGGTTCCTGCAAGCCACAGGCCACAAAGGTCTGTGGAACTGGCCCTGCTTATTTGCTTACTTAGCTGTACTTTTAAACTGCCCAATGACTGACATTCTCTGGGCAGCACGCAATACATTAAAAACATAAAATACTAATATTAAAACAATGAATAAAAACAGTACAAAACAAAACATAGATAAAACCAGCAGCAAGTAATAAAACCATTCCAGCATGTTAAACCCAGTTAACCTCAGCAGCAGAATAAAGTACTAAAAGCAATTAAAAAGTACTAAAAGCAATTTTTAAAATGTTCTTAAAATGCCTGAGGGAATAAAAATGGGCCCAAGACCCCCATGGTTTGCTGGATAGTTCACCCTGGTCTTCCCAGCTTCCCAGTCTGTTCCTAGGGCCTCTCACTGTTGAAAGAGCCAATGGGCGAAGACGTGATTGGACTGAGCAGAGAACGCGGAGGGCCTCTCAATGTTCTGAAGCAAAGGGAGTTGTATGTACGGAAGAGCATCAGGGCAGGCAAGGCTCTGCACAGGGGCACAAGTTAGTTCATCGCTGCCTCCGTGGGGAAGGAGACAAAACCTCCCGAGGTGCTGGGAGCTGGCTTGGCCGCCAAAGGTGGTGGTATCCCGTGTGCAGAAGGCTGGGGTGCAGCCGCTGCCTCCCCATCCGCTCCTCTGCGCAGTGGGGGCTCCCCGTAGGCAAGCTGTACTCCTCCCCACGCTGACCCACAACACAGCAGGAGACCAGGGACCCCGCCCCCGCTCCTAGTGCACCTGCTCTGTCTCGCCCCTGGATCATCTTCAACTTGGCTTTGTGGGTTCAGGCTTTCACACGCCACCGACGCCCAGTCAAAATGGTGCAGAGGAAATACCACTAATTGCCAATGCAGATTAGAATTCCCCTTCACTCTAAAGCTGCTTTGGAAGGGGGTGGAGTGGGGGAAGCCCCGCCGCTTGTCAGTGTAAGAGGGCTTTATGGGGCAGACGGTGTGTTCTTGGGGAGGTGTGCCCCTGGGTTTGGTGGGGCACTTGGAGCCTTCCCACTGGGAATCTCATGGCCCCCTTGTCGTCTTCCCACTGCCGCCCCCTCCCAGTGTGCTGGTGTGGGGAGTGCCTTGGGCTTGGAGGGGGGCATTCGAATTCCCACTCAGCCAGGAAGCTGACTCCTGGATCATTCTCAGGTGAACCTGCTTTGCCGGCTGCTGGTTAAGAAGATATTGCCACCCTCACATCTGCTGCCTTATGCTCTGTGGAGGGTGGGGTGGGGTGAGAGGGAACCGCAGCGGATGGCGCCCAGTCTTTGAAGCCGTGGCTCCCACGAGGGTGGGGGACCAGGCGTTCTCCAGGATATTCCCTCTGCTGTCCGAGATGGAATGCCCACAGGGAATGCGGCCAGGAGGGGCTTCCCACAAGCAGGCAACTGGTTGGCCACCGTGGAAAGAGAGCGCTTGACTGGATGGGCCCTTTGGTTTGAGTCCGCACAGCCCTTCTGCTGTCCGTGAGTCACCCCTCTCCCCATCCCCTTTTAGGGCCAGCATTACCTGTCCCATGAACTGGCTAAGAACGCAGACCCAGAGAAGGAGGAGGGAGAAGAGCTTTGGGGAGCAATCACCGTGCACCCCGTTGCTGAGGCAGCCCTCATGTACCGTCTGCATAAGAGGTTCAGCAGGATCCAGTTGGAGCAGACCCACCACGAGATCGTGCAGCTGCAGGTACAGGATGGAGAGAGGTCTCTGTTTCTTGCTCGGGTTTGGGGAGGGGGCAAAGAGGAGGGATGGGCTGCGAGGGGTGTTTGCATCCTGCAGGGGACCCCCTTGCCCCCAGTCAGTCCTGCTGCTCCCGCCTGAGGACAGCCTAAGCGGACCCCGGCAGGTCCCGTCTTAAGGATGGCTGCCCGGCCTTCTGCTGAGAGGAAGGCCCTGGCACTGGAGCGTGCAGGAGCTGGGCAGGGCAGGAAGGGGCTGAGGAAATGCATGCCTGTACCTCAGCCCCACCATGCTTTCCAGCCCAAAGTGCTTTCCAGAGAGGAGCAGCCAGCCCACAGCTGGCCCCCTCCTGCTCTGGACAGGCGACCCTCAGCGGGCAGCAGCTGTGCAAGATCTTGCGAGTAAATGGGCCCCCCCCCTGGCTGTGCAGCCCGCAGTGTGCTGGGCTGGAGTGGCTCCCTGCATTCAGCTGAGGACACGATCCTGTGCGTGCTCACCTAGCAGCCAGCCCCATTGAATGCTGTGGGGCTTGCATCCAAGTAACCATGTATCGGATTGGGCTGCAAGGGTGCTAGAGGGACCGAGGAAGTGGCCTCATTCCACGTCGTCCCCTCTCCCCCCGGCCCGCCCATCTAGCCCAGCAGTGCTGCCACCAAGTCTGGCAGCAGCCATGGCCCGCCCGCCCGGGTTTCAGGCGGGATTCTTCCCCAGCCCTGCCTGCGGAGGCTGCTGGGGATTGAACTGGGGGCCTAGTGCAGGCAGAGCAGGGGCTCTGCCCCTGAGCCAGGGCCCCTTCCCTGCAGGGGACCCCCTGCCAGGTCAGGGCTGCTCCCTCAGGACGGCTCAAGCGGACCCCAGCAGGTTCCTCCTCCAGGACGTCTCTCTGGCCTCCCAGGGCCACTGAAGTTGGACGTTGGGGGTTCTGCAGACAAGCCTGGCGCTTGTGGGCTTTGCCTTTAAACCCAGAGTAATGTATTTACTTTAAAAGTTTTAATGCCGCCTTTTGGAGCAAAACCTCCTCAAGGCAGTTTACAAGGCAATGTTTTAAAACAATAAAATGCAATTAACTAAAACAGCTGCATAAAACATTTAAAATAACAACAGCAAAAACTCCCATTTATAAAAACAAAACAGGCATCCAGTCATTTAAAAGCAGACTGGAACAGTCATAAGAAGAGCCCTGCTGGCTCAGACCAGGGGCCGTCTTCTCCAGCGTTCTGTTCGCACAGTGGGCAGCCAGATGCCCCAGTGGGAAGCCCACAAGCAGGTCGTCAGTGCAGCAGCACCCTCCTGCCCATGTTCCCCAGCAACTGGGGTACATTGGCACTCTGGGGTACATCAGCACATGATACTGGAGACAGCCTATCATCATCAGGACCAGCAGCCACCAAGAAAAATGACACTCAAGGTGGCTCATTCCTGAGATGGGCTACACACTGTGTGAAGGAATCTGTCCTTTTCAAAGTCCTTTCCAGGTCTTTAAGCCTTGTTGGAAAGTAACCCATGCCGTTTTCTCTTCCTGGGAAATCTACGCAGCACAAACTGGATCAACCCAGGCTTCCCCTTGGCGTGCCCCCTTAGCATTGTCTTTTGAAACATGGTCACTTTTTTGCCTGGGCTGGCAGAGACTGGATGAGTCTGGCTGCAGGAGTTTGTGGGATGCCTTTAGCCCCCTGTGTTTGGGGTTGAGCTGGAGATGCAGCATGGCTTTGGGCCCCTGTCTTCCTTGTGCCCCAGGCCCCTTGGCCTGGTTGAGGCCAAAAGAGGGAGGGCAATAGATTAACAGGCTCTATCTTCACCGGCAGGCCCAGATCCGCAACCTGAGCACACTGATGCCGGCGGGGGAGGCTGACCTGACCTGGCCCATAGGCATCAACGCCCCCTTCGTGCCAAAGTCCCGCTTTGAGGTGATTGGCTGGGATTACTTCACGGAGCAGCACCTCTTCTCCTGCCCCAGTGGTGCCCCCAAGTGCGACCTGGCAGGAGCCAGCAAGGCCGACATCCTCGACATCCTCCAGGCTGCCCTGGAGCAGCTCAACCAGCGCTACCAGCCCCAGCTGCATTTCCAGAAGCAGCAGCTGCTGAACGGCTACCGGCGCTTTGACCCCACGCGGGGCATGGAGTACACACTGGACCTGCTGCTGGAGGCTGTCACCCAGAAGGGTCACAGCCACATCCTGGCCAAGCGGGTGAGCCTGCTGCGCCCGCTCAGCAAGGTGGAGATCATCCCCATGCCCTACGTGACGGAGGCCACGCGGGTGCAGGTGATTCTGCCTCTCACTGTGCAGGAGCTGGACTTCGTTGGCACCTTCCTGGACACGTTTGCCATGAATGCCCTGGACACGCGCGAGAACGCCTGGCTCAGCCTGCTGTTCATCTACGACCCTTACGATGCTCGGCGGGTCACTCAGGTGGATGTCTTTGCCGGGGTCAAGGCTATGGTGGCCGAACTGGAGAAGCGCTATGCAGACGTCAAGATCCCCTGGATCAGCGTCAAGACGGAGGTGCCTTCCCAGGTCAAGCTCATGGACATCGTCTCCAAGAAGCACCCGGTGGACACGCTCTTCCTCCTGGCCAGCGTCTGGACAGAGGTCAGCCTGGACGTCCTGAACAGGTGCCGCATGAACGCCATCAGCGGCTGGCAGGCCTTCTTCCCCGCGCACTTCCAGGAGTTCAACCCGGTGCTGACCTACCGGGGTGAGCAAGCTGCCGCCTCCGCCACCACGGACTTCCTGCGGGATGGGCGCTTTGACCGGCACGTCTTCGCCGAGGCCTGCTTCTACAACTCAGACTACATGGCCGCCCGCACCAGGCTGGCAGCAGATGTCCTGGACGGTGGCGAGGGGCTGGAGGAGCTGGAGGTCTTTGACGTCTTCTTGCGCTACTCGGAGCTGCACCTCTTCCGGGCAGCGGAGCCGGGGCTGGTGCAGAAGTACGTGCTGAGGAGCTGCAGCCCTCGCCTGAGCGAGGAGCGCTACCACCGCTGCGTCCTCAGCAACCTGCAGGGGCTGGCATCGCGATCGCGCCTGGCCACGGCCGTCTTTGAACAAGAACAGGCCAACAGCACCTGAGCGGGGGCGGGGGGCAGTGAGGCGCAGCACTTGGCTCAGCGGGGCGGGAGCGGGGGCAGCATCCCGGGAGCCCTGGTTTCATACAGAGAGCAATTAAAGTTTTCCCACGAGTGCCTTTGCCTGGTTTCTGCTGGTATTGCTCGGGTCTCTGCTCCTGCGGAGGGAAGGAATGGAGGGGGGACTGGGGGTCGTTGTGACGTGGTCAGCCATGATGGTTCCCAAGGAGACCCCCAGCTTTACTGCGGTACGGCTTGGCCGTGCCTGGCTGCCCTCCTTAGCTGCCCTGTTTGTGTGCCTGTTGCATGCTCCCACCAGAATTAATGGTGCTTAGAATCATAGAATAGTAGGGTTGGAAGGGGCCCACAAGGTCATTGAGTCCAACCCCCTGCTCAATGCAGGAATCCAAGTCAGAGCATCCCTGACAGATGGCTGTCCAGCCTCGTCTTGAACGTCTCCAGTGTGGGAGAGCCCACCACCTCCCTAGGTCATTGGCTCCATTGTCGTGTTGCTCTAACAGTCAGGAAGTTTCTCTTGATGTTCAGCCAGAATCTGGCTTCCTGTCACTTGAGCCCATGATTCCGTGTCCTGCACTCTGGGATGATGGAGAAGAGATCCTGGCCTTCTTCTCTGTGACAACCTTTCAAGTACTTGAAGAGTGCTATCGTATCTCCCCTCAGTCTTCTCAAGGCTAAACATGGCCAGTTCTTTCTGGCGTTGTTCCTGTGGCTGTCTCCTTTCTGAGGTGGGTGGTACAATAGCCTCTCTCAGCCACTGGTCACAGGGGAGGCACTGTTGAGAAAGTATTAGGGTGCCTCCCCCCCCCCAGAGCGGGGGGAACAGCAGCAACCTCTTGCTACCCTGATGCCCAGCAGAGTAAGGCTGCCTGAGAGCTCAAAGGTGGCCTGGAGGGAGGGGAGAAGCTGCCTGGGAGCCTTTTGGGGACTGGGGCGTGGCCTGTCTCTGTGGCCTGTGTAGCTCTTTAACACTGCATGCACACTACCTGATGGGCACCATTGTGTGCAGCTCTCCTCCATGAGGACAGCAGCGTGACGATTCCCTGAATGGAGGGCTGGGTTGCTGTTGAGTGCAAGTACTGTAAGGTACAACTGCAGGGCTTAAGAAAAGGTACACATAGAATCAAAGACTTGGAAGGGACTTTGGAGATCATGAGCAAGAGGCGGCCTGTGGCAAACCGGCTTTGTGGGATCGGTTCCAGCTTCTTCCTCCTGATGAAGTGGACAAGGCGCTTTCATCTGTAAGGCCGACCACCTGCTTACTTGATCCTTGCCCATCTTGGTCCGTTATGAGCTGCAGAGAGAGGCTGGGCGAGGGGATCAGGGCGGTGGTGAACGCCTCCCTTGAGAGCCAGTGTGGTGTAGTGGCAAGAGTGTTGGACTGGGAGCTGGGAGATCCGGGCTCTAGTCCCCACTTGGCCAAGGAAGCTCACTGGGTGACTGGGCCAGTCACACACTCTCAGCCCAACCTACCTCACAGGGTTGTTGTGAGGATAAAATGGAGAGGAGGATTATGTAAGCCGCCTTGGGTGCCTTGCAAGAGGAAAAAAGGCGGGATATAAATGCAGTAATAAATAATAAAAAAGGAGGGAGTGATGCCATCAGCCCTCAAGGAGGCAGTGATAAGACCACTCTTAAAGAAGCCCTCCTTGGATCCCCAAGGTCTGAACAACTTTCACCCAGTCTCGAATCTGCCAATTTGGGGCAAGATGATTGGGTGGTGGCGATGCAGTTGAAGGCACACTTGGAAGAAGCCGATTATCTAGGTCCATTTCAGTCGGGTTTCAGGCCAGGGCATGGGACAGAAATGGCCATGGTCACCTTGGTGGATGATATGAGGAGGGCTCTGGATAGGGGCGAATGCTCCTTCCTTGTTCTCGACCTCTCAGTGGCTTTTGATACCATTGACCACGGTATCCTCCTGGACCGCCTGGAGGGGTTGGGCACTGGAGACATCTTATTACAGTGGTTCCGGTCCTTCCTCTCCAGCAGGTACCAGAGGGTAGCACTGGGAGAGGAAGTTTCGGACCCGTGGCCGCTCACTTGTGGGGTGCCACAGGGTTCCATCCTCTCCACGATGCTATTTAACATCTTTGTGAAGCCGCTGGGGCTATCAGGAGGTTCGGGGTGCGATGTCATCAGAATGCGGATGACACACAGCTCTACCTCTCGTTCAAATCTTCACCAAGGTTGGCCATAGAATCCCTGTCCAAATGTCTGGAGACGGTGAGTGGCTGGATGGGGAGGAATAAGCTGAACCCCGACAAGACTGCGGTACTTTTGGTGGGAGACAATAGTAGGTTGGGGGATGTTGACCTGGTGTTGAATGGGGTACGGCTACCCTTGAAAGACCAGGTCTGTAGCTTGGGGGTCATTTTAGACTCCCAGCTGTCCATGGAGGCTCAGGTGTCAGCTGTGAGCCAGACAGCACTGCACCAACTCCATCTGATACGGCAGCTGCGCCCCCACCTTCCCGATCATCTGCTCCCATCGGTAGTACATGCCCTGGTCTCCTCTCATCTAGACTACTGTAATGCGCTCTATGTGGCGTTACCCTTGAAGACAGTTTGGAAGCTGCAGCTGGTACAGAACTCGGCGGCTCCCCTGATTAAAGGCAGCCGCTGGCGAGATCACGTCACTCCAATGCTGAAGGAGCTGCACTGGTTACCAGTTGTTTTCCAGGCCAAATTCAAGGTGTTGGTTTTGACCTTTAAAACCCTATACGGTTCTGGCCCAGCCTATCTCAAGGAGCACCTCCAGCAACACCAGATAGGCCGCTCAACAAGATCAGCCTCGGATGGCCTTTTCTCTGTCCCATCAGCCAGGACAGCTAGGCTGGTGAGGACGAGGGAGAGGGCCTTCTCTGTGGTGGCCCCCACTCTGTGGAACTCCCTCCCTAGGGAACTCCCCCATGCCCCCTCTTTAATGAGCTTCCGCCACGTATTGAAAATGTGGTTGTTCAGGCAGGCATTTGGGGTGGGTTAGGGTAATTTTAGAAATGTGATGTTTTTAATGTTGAATTTCATTGTTTTGAACTGTTTTTATTGTTGTACATCGCCCAGAGTAGCTGGGTGACCAGCCAGATGGGCAATTAATAACTTTAAATAAATAAAAAAATCATCTGGCCCCAGCCCCTGCTCAGGGCAGGCTCTGCAATGCAAGCTGCAGCCACAGCATCCCTGACAGGCGACCATCTGGCCTCTGCTTCAGTGCCTTCAACGAAGGAGACTCCCCCCGCCCCCGCAAGGCAGACAGCTCCACTGCCAAGCAGTGCTCTCTGTCAGGAAGCTTCTCTTTTACACAAGGTCTTGGAGAGCGTTCTGGCACCTCAACTCCAGGCCTTCTGGGGTGAACCCGCTTGTATGAATCTGCTCCAATCTGGGTTCAGGCCAGGTTTTGGAATAGAAAGAGCCTTGGTGGGTGACTTACATCAGGAACTGGACAGAGAATGGATCCCTGCTGGTTCTGCTGGACCTCTTTGCAGCATTCAGCAACATGGGTCGTGGCATCCTTCTGGGATGTTTAGCTGATGAGGGCAACGTTTTGCCATGGCTCCAGTCTTGTTTGGCTGGACGTTCCCAGAAGCCAGCACTGGGGGACTGGCGGTTGGCCTGTGTGGTCTTCGGGGCTCAACGTTGTCTCCTGTGCTTCTTGAAAATATCTGCACAGAACCACTGGTGGAGGTCTCCCAGGGTGTTGGGTTGGGTCTCGTCACTGTGCTGATGATATCCAACTCTAGCCCTCTTTGGAAGCCCTGAACTGTTGTCTGGACACAGTGAGTGATTGGATGTGGGTGAACAACTTGAAGCGCGATCCAGACAAGATGGAGGTTCTGTCGGTCAGCAGACAAGCCAGCCTGGCGCTGGGGTGCAGCCTGTTCTGGATGGGTGTGCGCTCCCTTGGAGGAGTAGGGTCTGATCTTGGGGGTGCTCTTGGACACAGCTTTGCTCCTGGAAGACCAGATGGCAGCGACGACCAGCAGCGCCTTGGCTCTGCTGTGGCTGGTGCACCAGGTGGGCCCCTTCCTGGGAAAGATGGGTCAGGCCACAGTGATCCACACCTTAATCACCTCTTGTTTGGGCCACTCTCATGTGCTCTGCACGGGGCTGCCACTGAAAAACGTTCAGAAACTTCAGCTAGTGGGAAATGCGGCAGCCAGACGACTGCCTGGCATGCACTTTAGAGACCGTATAACACCAGCCTTGAAACAGCTGCACTGGCTTCCAATTTGTTTCCAAGCCCAATTCAGGGTGCTGGGTTTGACCCATAAAGCCCTAAATGGCTTGGGTGCAGAATATCTGCAAGCCCACCTCCTTCCCTATGAGTGTGCCCATACCTTGCAATCTTCATCAGAGATTCTGTTGTATGTCCCACCACCAAGAGACATGGGTGGGCCCTTGAGACATGGCCTTTTCTGCAGCTGCACCCTAACTGTTGAACTCCCTCCAAGTGAGGTCAGGTTGGCTCCTTCCCTATTGAATTTTAGACAGGCAGTGAAAACTACTGTTTTGCCAGGACATTGGCCTGTTTTAAAGAAAGTTTTGTTTTGGAGTTATATTTTTATTCTGTTTTGATATTATTGGATTTTACATAATTATAAATCACTTTGAGAACCCTGGTGGGCAGAAAAGCAATGAACTTTATAGAAATAATTATGTTTAGCTGAAATCTACTTCCCTCCAATTAATGCCACTTGGCTCTAGTCCTGCCCTCAGGAGCATCAGAGAATAAGTCTGCCCCATCTTCATGACAGCCTTCCAGATATTTGAAGACTGCTATCATGTCTCCCTTTAATCTTTTCTTCTCCAAGCTAAACATACCAGCTCTTTCAGCTGTTCCTCATAGGACTTGGTTTCCAGGCCCTTCACCATCCTGGGTTGGTTGGTTAGTTAGTTATTCATTTCATTTCATATTTATACCGCCCAATAGCCAAAGCTCTCTGGGCAGGTCACAAAAAATAAAACCACAGAGTTCACCATAACACAAAATATTAAAGCTTAAAACCACAAGAGGTAACAAGTGGGGTACCGCAGGGCTCAGTCCTGGGCCCAGTGCTCTTCCACATTTTTATTAATGACTTGGAGGAGGAGGTGCAGGGAATGCTGATCAGCTTTGCAGATGACACAAAATTGGGCGGGATAGCTAATACTTTGGAAGACAAACAAAATTCAAAGTGATCTGGATAGACTGGAGCGCTGGGCAGAAAACAACAGAATGACATTGAATAGGGATCAATGCCAAGTTCTGCACCTAGGAAAATGAAACCAAATGCACAGTTACAAGATGGGGGAATATGTGGCTCAACCACACTACAAGCGAGAAGGATCTTGGAATTGTTGTTGATCACAAGCTGAATATGAGCCAACAATGTGTTGTTGTTCAGTCGTGTCCGACTCTTCGTGACCCCATGGACCATAGCACGCCAGGCCTTCCTGTCCTGCGCTCACTCCCGAAGCATGCTCAAGTTCATATTCATTGCATCAGTGATGCTATCTAGCCATCTCATCCTCTGCTGTCCCCTTCTCCTTTTGCCTTCAGTCTTTCCCAGCATCAGGGTCTTTTCCAGGGAGTTTTCTCTTCGCATTAGGTGGCCAAAATATTTGAGCTTCAGCTTCAGTATCTGTCCTTCCAATGAGCACTCAGGGTTGATTTCCTTTAGGATTGACTGATTTGACCTCCTTGCAGTCCAGGGGACTCGTAAGAGTCTTCTCCAGCACCACAGTTCGAAAGCATCAATTCTTCGGCGCTCAGCCTTCCTTATAGTCCAGCTCTCACAGCCATACATTACTACTGGGAAACCATAGCTTTGATTAGATGGACCTTTGTCGGCAAGGTGATGTCTCTGCTTCTTACTATGCTGTCTAGGTTTGCCATAGCTTTCCTCCCAAGGAGCAAGCGTCTTTTAATTTCATGGCTACAGTCACCGTCTGCGGTGATCTTGGAGCCCAAGAAAGTAACATCTGTCACTGCTTCCATTTCTTCCCCTTCTATATGCCAGGAAGTGATAGGGCCAGATGCCATGATCTTTGTTTTTTTAATGTTGAGTTTCAAACCAGCTTTTGCACTCTCCTCTTTCACCCTCAACAAGAGGCTCTTGAGATCCTCTTCGCTTTCTGCCATTAGGGTGGTATCGTCTGCATATCGGAGGTTGTTGATAATTCTCCCAGCAATCTTAATTCCGACCTCTGATTCATCCAGCCCGGCATTTCTCATGATGTACTCTGCATATAAGTTAAATAAGCAGGGTGACAATATGCAGCCTTGTCGTACTCCTTTCCCAATTTTGAACCACTCAGTTGTTCCATGTCCGGTTCTTACTGTTGCTTCTTGACCCTCGTACAGGTTTCTCAGGAGACAGGTAAGGTGGTCTGGTACTCCCATCACTTTCAGAATTTGCCACAGTTTGTTGTGATCCACACAATCAAAGGCTTTAGCGTAGTCAATGAAGCAGAAATAGACGTTTTTCTGGAATTCTCTTGCTTTCTCCATGATGCAGCGAATGTTGGCGATTTGATCTCTAGTTCCTCTGCCTCTTCGAAACCCAGCTTGTACTTCCGGTAGTTCTCGGTTCGCATACCGCTGAAGCCTAGCTTGTAGGATTTTGAGCATCACCTTGCTGGCATGTGAAATGAGCGCAATTGTGCGGTAGTTTGAACACTCTTTGGCGTTGCCCTTCTTTGGAATTGGAATGTAAACTGACCTTTTCCAGTCTTGCGGCCATTGCTGAGTGTTCCAAATTTGTTGGCATATTGAATGCAGCACTTTAACAGCATCATCTTTTAGGATTTTAAATAGCTCAGCTGGAATACTGTCATCTCCGCTAGCTTTGTTGTTACTAATGCTTCCTAAGGCCCACTTGACTTCACTCTCGAGGATGTCCGGCTCAAGTTCAGTGACCACACTATCATGGCTATCAAGGACATTACTATTATGGCTATCAAGGCAAATGCTCTTTTGGGCTGCATTAATAGAAGCATAGCGTCCAAATCCCGGGAAATACTAGTTCCCCTCTACTCAGCACTGGTTAGGCCTCATCTGGAGTACTGTGTCCAGTTCTGGGCACTGCACTTTAAGAAGGATGCAGACAGGCTGGAGAGGGTTCAGAGGAGGGCAACCAAGATGATCAGGGGACTGGAAACAAAGCCCTATGAAGAGAGACTGAAAGAACTGGGCATGTTTAGCCTTGAGAAGACTGAGGGGAGATATGATGGCGCTCTTCAAGTACTTGAAAGGTTGTCACAGACAGGAAGGCCAGGATCTCTTCTTGATCATCCCAGAGTGCAGGACGCGGAAGAATGGGCTCAAGTTACAGGAAGCCAGATTCCGGCTGAACATCGGGAAAAACATCCTGACTGTAAGAGCAATACGACAATGGAACCAATTCCCTAGGGAGGCGGTGGGCTCTCCCACACTGGAGGCGTTCAAGACGAGGCTGGACAGCCACCTGTCAGGGATGCTCTGACTTGGATTCCTGCATTGAGCAGGGGGTTGGACTCGATGGCCTTGTAGGCCCCTTCCAACCCTACTATTCTATGATTCTATGAAAACACCAGAGCTCAAAGATTAGGAAGCTAAAATGCTAACGTACTGGGAGAATAAAAAGGTCTGCACTTGGCACTGGAAGAAGAACAACATAGGCACCAGGCAAACCTCTCTAGGGAGCTCATTCCACAGCCATGGGGGCCCACAGCAGAAAAGGCCCTCTTCCTGGTAGCCACCCACCTCACTTCCTTTGGTGGGGGCTCACACCCTGAGGATGATTTTGCAGTCCAGGCAGGCACATATGGGAGGAAGCAGTCCTTCAGATAATCTGGCCCCAAGTTATTTAGGGCTTTGAATGTTAACACCAGCACTTTGCCTCATGTTGAGAAATGGACTGGCAGCCAGTGCACCTGGAAAAGTACTGGTGTAATGTGCTCTCATTGGCCAGTCCTTGTTAATAATCTTGTCACCCTATTTTGGACTAGCTGAAATTTCCGGACCATTTTCAAAGGCAGGAGGATAATGTAAGCCGCCTTGGGTTCCTTGCAAGAGGAATAAAGGCAGGATATAAATGCAATAATAATAATAAATAAATCCAGATGAGAGGTTATCAGACCATGGATAACTGTAGCTAGGCTATGTCTGTCCAGATAAGGGCATAGTTGGTATATCAGCCTAAGCTGATAAAAAGTGCTCCATGTCACTGAGTTCACCTGTGCCTCAAGTGGCAGTTCTTGGTCCAAGAGCACCCCCAAACTACAAACCTGATTCTTTAGGGGGAATGCAACCCCCTGCAGAACAGGTTGAATATCACCTAGCCGGGCAGACGAACCACCCACTAACAGTACCTCCATCTTGTCTGGACTGAGTTTCGGTTTATTGGCCCTCATCCAGTCCATTACCGTGCCCAGGCACTGATGCAGAACAGCCACTGCCTCACCTGGGTTTGATGAGAAAGAGAGGTAGAGCTGGGTGTCATCCGCATATTGATAGCACCTCAGCCCACACCTCTGGATAACTTCCCCCAGCAGTTCCATGTAGATGTTAAACAGCATGGGGGATAAAACAGAGTCCTGTGGAACCCCATGGCACAATTGCCCTGGCACAGAGCAATAATCCCCCAGCACCACCTTCTAGAATTGGCCATCCAAGTAGGAGCAGAACCACTGCAGTGTAGTGCCTCCAACTCCCAGCCCAAACAACCTATCCAGAAGGATACCATGGTCGATGGTATCGAAAGCCGCTGAGATGTCCAGGAGACTCAACAGGGTCACACTCCACCTGTCCCTCTCCCAGCAAAGGTCATCCCACAGGGTGACCAAGGCAGTTTCCATTCCAAAACCAGGCCTGAAGCTCGATTGAAATGGATCTAGGTAATCTGTTTCATTCAAATGTGCCGGAAGTTGTCCCACAACCACCTACTCAAACACCTTGCCAAAGAAGGGGAAGTTGGTCACCGGCCTATAGTTGTTAATGTCCTCTGGGTCCAGGTTAGGCTTTTTCAGGAGTGGCCTGATTACTACCTCTTTTAAAGAGGCCAACACCACTCCCTCTCTCAAGGAGGACTTTACAAGCTCCTGGACCAAGACAGACATCCCCTCCTTGTTTGATGTAATAAACCATGAAGGGCAAAGGTTGAGCACACAGGTGGTCGGCTGGACTTGTCCAAGCACCTTGTCCACATCCTCGGGCCTCAATAATTGAAACTCATCCAATAGCACTGGACCAGACAGTGCTCTGGATGCCTCCACTAATGGAACTGCATTAATTGTGGTGTCCAATTCCTGACAAATCTGAGTGACTTTATCTTCAAAGTGTCGTGCAAACTCGTCACAGCATGCTACCAAGGGTTCCACAGTCTCCCTGGCTCAGGATGTAACAGGCCGCGAACCACTCAAAAAAAGCTGCACTGGATGGCACTGAGAAGATGCAGTGGTGATGAAGAACTCTCTCTTTGCCACCCTCACCACCACAGAATACGCTCGATAATGAGCTCTAACCTGTGTTCGGTCAGACTCAGCAGGTGTTTTCCTCCAGTTGTGTCCTAGCCATCTCCCCACTTGCTTAATTGCCCTCAGCTTAGGTGTATACCAAGGAGCTGGCCGGGCTCTGATCAGAGGGAGACGGTGTTTGGGCGTGATCGTGTCAACTGCCTGGGTCATCCCTGCATTCCACAGAGTGACCTGGACTTCAACAGGAGCACCAGCCATGCCAGCAGGAAAATCCCTCAGAGCCCTTTGGGATCCATTGGAGACTCTTTTGGTGTCCTCTGCCAACTTATCCCAGGTTGGACGCAGTTCCCCCTGTGAGAGGAGCAAGTGAGGAGCTGGGTAGTTCCACCACCTCCCCAAATTTCCCTGTGAAGCCAACCTAGAATCATAGAATAGTAGGGTTGGAAGGGGCCTACAAGACCATCGAGTCCAACCCGCTGCTCAATGCAGGAATCCAAGTCAGAGCATCCCTGACAAATGGCTGTCCAGCCTCGTCTGGAGGCTCATGCACCGCAATGGAGAGAACAGCACTAATAGCACCCAGTAATAGTCTTCAGACACATGTAGGAGGAAAGCCAGACTATGAAGCACATGGTCTTCGATGTCTACATACTAATGCCCAGAGTATGGGAAACAAACAACAAACTTGAACTCTTAATACAAGAGGGAAATTATGACTTGATAGGTGTAACTGAGACTTGGTGGGATGACTCCCATGACTGGAATACAGCAATTGAAGGAAATAACTTGTTCAAAAAGAACAGGAGGAACAGAAAGGGAGGTGGGATTGCACTGTATGTGAAAAATACATATCTCTGCACAGAAATACAGGAGGATGAGTTTGGTAGCCCCATCGAGAGCATCTGGATCAAAATAAATGGAGCAAAGAATAAAAGGAACCTGGCGGTTGGAGTCTACTACTAGCCACCCAATCAAGGAGAGGATGAGGATGAAACTTTTGAAAAGCAAATAGCCAATGTTTCAAGGAAGCATGATGTAGTAGCAATGGGGGACTTCAATTTCCCCAATATTTGTTGGGAGACAAATTCTGCAAAACATGGCCCCTCCAGGAAATTCCTGACTTGTGTGGCGGATAACTTCCTCCTACAGAAAGTAGAGGAAGGAACTAGAGGCTATCCTTGACTAGATCCTAACCCACAGAGATGACTTAGTGGATAAAGTAGCAGTTACAGGAACTCTGGGGGAAAGCGACCATGTTGTACTTCAGTTCTTGGTCCTAAGGGAAGCAAAAGCCGAATGTACTCAAACACGTACCCTGGATTTTAATAAACTCAGAACAATGATCAGTAAGGTCCCATGGCAAGCGATGCTAGCGAGAAAAGGAGTC
Source organism: Heloderma suspectum (assembly GCF_057233095.1). Taxonomy (NCBI): domain Eukaryota; kingdom Metazoa; phylum Chordata; class Lepidosauria; order Squamata; family Helodermatidae; genus Heloderma; species Heloderma suspectum. The sequence continues at coordinate 235,415,020 of NC_139462.1, forward strand.
CAAGATGGGTGGGAGCTTTTAAAAAAGGAAATTCTCAAGGCACAATTACAAACAATTCCAACAAGAAGAAAAGGTGGAAGACAACAGAAGAAGCCAGTGTGGCTTCACAAAAAGCTTAGGGATGACCTGAAAACAAAAAAGGACACATATAGGAAGTGGAAGGAAGGCCATGTAACAAAGGAAGAGTACAGTCAGGTAGCACAGAATTGCAGGGATGGCGTCAGGAAGGCTAATGCTGAGAATGAGCTGAGGTTAGCGAGGGATGTTAAAAACAACAAAAAGGCTTTCTTCAGCTAGGTGCATAGTAAAAGGCAGAGGAAAGAAATGGTGGTTCAGCTATTAAATAAGGATGGCAAAACGATAACAGATGACAAAGAAAAGGCAGAGGTGCTCAATTCCTACTATGGCTCAGTCTTCTCCCAAAAGAGGGTCTATGACCCTCCTGGCAATGGCAAAGTACAGGCTGAAGGGGCAGGATTGCAGCTTGAGATTGATAGGCATATGGTCAAGGAACACCTAATTACTTGGAATGAGTTCATATCTCCAGGGCCAGATGAATTGCATCCTAGAGTAATAAAGGAACTGGCAGAAGAACTCTCAGAACCACTGTCTATTCTCTTTGAGAAATCATGGAGGCCGGGAGAAGTGCCAGATGACTGGAGGTGGGCTAATGTGGTCCCTATCTGCAAAAAGGAGGAACCTGGGAACTACAGACCAGTCAGTCTGACATCAATCCCAGGGAAAATTCTGGAGCAGATGATAAAGGAATCCATCTGGAAGCACCTTGAAAACAATGCAGTGATTACTCGAAGCCAACATGGATTTGTGAAGAACAAATCCTGCCGGACGAATCTGATCTCATGTTTTGATCAAGTCACCTCCCTTGTGGACTGTGGGAATGCTGTAGACATAATATACCTTGACTTCAGCAAAGCTTTCGACAAAGTGCCCCATGATATCCTGATGAGCAAACTTGCTCGAAGTGGGCTAGATGAAACGACGATCCGGTGGATCCACAGTTGGCTACAGAATCGGACTCAAAGAGTGCTTCTCAATGGGACCTTCTCCAACTGGGGAGAGGTAATGAGTGGGGTACCGCAGGGCTCAGTCCTGGGCCCAGTGCTCTTCAACGTTTTTATTAGTGACTTGGAGGAGGAGGTGCAGGGAATGCTGATCAAATTTGCAGATGACACAAAATTGGGCGTGATAGCTAATAACTTGGAAGACAGAAACAAAGTTCAAAGTGATCTTGATAGACTGGAGTGCTGGGCAGAAAACAATAGAATGACATTTAATAGGGAAAAATGCCAAGTTCTGCACCTAGGAAAAAGAAACCAAATGCACAGTTACCAGATGGGGGATACGTGGCTCAACAACACTACGAGCAAGAAGGATCTTGGAATTGTTGTAGATCACTAGCTGAATATGAGCCAAGAGTGTGATGTGGCTGCAAAAAAGGCAAATGCTTTTGCACAAGTCAGGAAGCCAGATTCCAGGTGAACATCAGGAAAAACTTCCTGACTGTTAGAGCAATATGACAGTGGAACCAATTACCTAGGGAGGTGGTGGGCTCTCCCACACTGGAGGCCTTCAAGACGAGGCTGGACAGCCATCTGTCAGGGATGCTCTGACTTGGATTCCTGCACTGAGCAGGGGGTTGGACACGATGGCCTTGTAGGCCCCTTCCAACCCTACTATTCTATGATCTTGAATGCCTCCAGTGTGGGAGAGCCCACAACATCCTTAAGAAATGGGTTCCATTGTTGTATTGCTCTAACAATCAGGAAGTTTCTCTTGATGTTCAGCTGGAATCTGGCTTCCTGTAACTTGAGCCCATTATTCCATGTCCTGCATTCTGGGATGAGCGAGAAGAGATCCTGGCTTTCCTGTGTGAGAATCTTTCAAGGACTTCTCTTCTCAAGGCTAAACATGCCCAGTTCTTTCAGTCTCTCCTCATAGGCCTTTGTTTCCAGTCCCCTGATCATCTTGGTTGCCCTCCTCTGAACCCTCTCCAGTTTGTCTGCATCTTTTTTAAAGTGGGGTGTCCAGAACTGGACACAGTACTCCAGATGAGGCCTAAACAGTGCTGAGTAGAGGGGAACTAGTACTTCTCGGGATTTGGAAGCGATGCGTCTATTAATGCAGCCCAAAAGAGCATTTGCCTTTTTTGCAGCCACATCACATTGTTGGCTCATATTCAGCTTGTGATCGACAACAATTCCAAGATCCTTCTCGCTTGTAGTGTTGTTGAGCCACGTGTCTCCCTTCTTGTAACTGTGCATTTGGTTTCTCTTTCCTAGGTGCAGAACTTGGCATTTATCCCTATTAATAATAGTCAGTAGCGAGAGCCAGTGTGGCGTAGTGGCTAGAGTGTTGGACTGGGAGCCCAGAGATCCGGGTTCTAGTCCCCACTCAGCCATGGAAGCTCACTGGGTGACTTTGGGCCAGTCACAGACTCTCAGCCCAACCCACCTCACAGGGTTGTTGTTGTGAGGATAAAATGGAGAGGAGGAGGATCATGTAAGCCGCCTTGGGTTCCTTGCAAGAGGAAAAAATGCGGGGTATAAATGCAATAAATAAATAAATAAATTGCATTCTGTTGTTTGTATTTATTATTAAATTTCTTAAACGCCCATCTGGCCGGTCACCCGGCCACTCTGAGCGATGTACATTGGTACAATTTAAAACAGTAAAATTATACATTCAAACATTATTTACAAATACCCTAACCCACCCCAAAGCCTGTCTGAATAACCAAGTTTTCAGTCTGTGGTGGAAGCTCATTAAAGAGGGGGCATGGTGGAGTTCCCTAGGGAGGGAGTTCAACAGAGTTGGGGCCATCACAGAGAAGGCCCTCTCCCTTGTCCTCACCAGCCTAGCTGTCCTGGCTGATGGGGCGGGGAGAAGGCCATCCGAGGCTGATTTTGTTAAGCGGCCTGTCTGGTGTTGCTGGAGGCGCTCCTTGAGATAGGCTGGGCCGGAACTGCATAGGGTTTTAAAGGTCAAAACCAACACCCTGAATTCGGCCCGGAAAACAACTGGTAACCAGTGCAGCTCCTTCAGCACTGGAGTGATGTGATCACGCCAGCGGCTGCCTTTAATCAGGCAGGCCACCACGTTCTGCACCAGCTGCAGCTTCCGAACCATCTTAAAGGGTAACCCCATGTAGAGTTCAATACAGTAGTCTAGATGAGGGGAGACCAGGGCATGTACTAGTGATGGGAGCAGATGGGCAGGTGGGGGCACAGCCACCGTATCAGATGGAGTTGGTACAACGCTGTCCGGCTCATGGCTGACCCCTGAGCCTCCATGGACAGCTGGGAGTCTAAAATGACCCCCCGCGCTGCAGACCTGGTCTTTCAAGGGTAGCCACACTCCATTCAACACCAGGTCAACATCCCCCAACCTACTATTGTCTCCCACCAAATGTACCTCGGTCTTGTCAGGTTTCAGCTTATTCCTCCCCATCCAGCCACTCACCGTCTCCAAACATTTGGACAGGGATTCTACGGCCAACCCTGGTGAAGATTTGAACGAGAGGTAGAGCTGCGTGTCATCCGCATACTGATGACACCGCACCCCAAACCTCCTGATGATAGCCCCCAGCGGCTTCACATAGATGTTAAATAGCATCGGGGAGAGGATGGAACTCTGTGGCACCTCACACGTAAGTGGCCACAGGTCCGACACCTCCTCTCCCAGTGCTACCCTCTGGTACCTGCTGGAGAGGAAGGACCGGAACCACCGTAATACTTTATCTCCAATGCCCAACCCCTCCAGGCGGTCCAGGAGGATACTCTGGTCAATGGTATCAAAAGCCGCGGAGAGGTTGGGGAAAACAAGGAAGGGGCATTCGCCTATATCCAGAGCCCTCCTCATATCATCCACCAAGGCGACCAAGGCTGTTTCTGTCCCATGCCCAGGCCTGAAGCCCGATTGAAATGGACTGGAGCACTGGGTTTTCTGCCCAGCGTTCCAGTCTATCAAGATCACTTTTGTTTCTGTCTTCCAGGGTATTAGCTATCCCGCCCAATTTTGTGTCATACGGAAATTTGATCAGCGTTCCCTGCACCTCCTCCTCCAAGTCACTAATAAAAATGTGGAAGAGCACTGGGCCCAGGACTGAGCCCTGCGGTACCCCACTCATTACCTCTCCCCAGTTTGAGAAGATCCCATTGAGAAGCACTCTTTGAGTCCAATTCTGTAGCCAACTGTGGATCCCCCGGATCGTTGTTTCATCTAGCCCACTTTGAGCTAGTTTGCTCATCAGGATATCATAGGGCACTTTGTCGAAAGCTTTGCTGAAGTCGAGGTATATGATGTCTACAGCATTCCCACAGTCTACAAGGGAGGTTACCTGATCAAAAACTGAGATCAGATTCATCTGGCAGCGCTTATAGAATCATAGAATAGTAGTAGGGTTGGAAGGGGCCTACAAGGCCATCGAGTCCAACCCCCTGCTCAATGCAGGAATCCAAGTCAGAGCATCCCTGACAAATGGCTGTCCAGCCTCGTCTTGAAGGCCTCCAGTGTGGGAGAGCCCACCACCTCCCCAGGTAATTGGTTCTATTGCCGTATTGCTCTGACACTCAGGAAGTTTTTCCTGATGTTCAGTCGGAATCTGGCTTCCTGTAACTTGAGCCCATTATTCCGTGTCCTGCACTCTGGGATGATCAAGAAGAGATCCTGGCCTTCTTCTCTGTGACAACCTTTCAAGTACTTGAAGAGTGCTATCATATCTCCCCTCAGTCTTCTCTTCTCAAGGCTAAACATGCCCAGTTCTTTCAGTCTCTCTTCATAGGGCTTTGTTTCCAGTCCCCTGATCATCTTTGTTGCCCTCCTTTGAATCCTCTCCAGCTTGTCTGCATCCTTCTTAAAGTGTGGTGCCCAGAACTGGACACAGTACTCCAGATGAGGCCTAACCAGTGCTGAGTAGAGGGGAACTAGTACTTCCCGGGATTTGGAAGCGATGCTTCTATGAATGCAGCCCAAAATAGCATTTGCCTTTTTTGCAGCCACATCACATTGTTGGCTCATATTCAGCTTGTGATCGACGACAATTCCAAGATCCTTCTCGCTCGTAGTGTGGTTGAGCCACGTATCCCCCATCTTGTAACTGTGCATTTGGTTTCTTTTTCCTAGGTGCAGAACTTGGCATTTGTCCCTATTAAATGCCATTCTGTTGTTTTCTGCCCAGCACTCCAGTCTATCCAGATCACTTTGAATTTTGTTTCTGTCTTCCAAAGTATTAGCTATCCCTCCCAATTTTGTGTCATCTGCAAATTTGATCAGCATTCCCTGCACCTCCTCCTCCAAGTCATTAATAAAAATATTGAAGAGCACTGGGCCCAGGACTGAGCCCTGCGGTACCCCACTCGTTACCTCTCCCCAGCTTGAGAAGGTCCCATTGATAAGCACTCTTTGAGTCCGATTCTGTAGCCAACTGTGGATCCACCGGATCGTTGTTTCATCTAGCCCACTTCGAGCTAGTTTGCTCATCAGGATATCATGGGGCACTTTGTCGAAAGCTTTGCTGAAGTCGAGGTATATGATGTCTACAGCATTCCCACGGTCTACAAGGGAGGTGACTTGATCAAAAAATGAGATCAGATTTGTCTGGCAGGACTTGTTTTTGACAAATCCATGTTGGCTTCGAGTAATCACTGAGAGTTCTGAGAGTTCTTCTGCCAGTTCCTTTATGACTCTAGGATGCAGTTCATCTGGCCCTGGAGATTTCAACTCATTTGTCAAGCTTGTTCTTGACAAATCCATGCTGGCTTCGAGTAATCACTGCATTGTTTTCAAGGTGCTTCCAGATGGATTGCTTTATAATCTGCTTCAGAATTTTCCCAGGGATTGATGTCAGACTGACTGGTCGGTATTTCACAGGTTCCTCCTTTTTACCCTTTTGGAAGATAGGGACAACATTAGCCCACCTCCAGTCCTCTGGCTCTTCACCCGTCCTCCATGATTTCTCAAAGAGAATAGATAGTGGTTCTGAGAGTTCTTCTGCCAGTTCCTTTATTACTCTCGGGTGCAGTTCATCTGGCCCTGGAGATCTGAACTCATTCCAAGTAATGAGGTGTTCCTTGATAATATGCCTATCAATCTCAAGCTGCAATCATAGAATCATAGAATAGTAGTAGGGTTGGAAGGGGCCTACAAGGCCATCGAGTCCAACCCCCTGCTCAATCCTGCCCCTTCAGCCTGTACTTTGCCTTTGCCAGGAGGGGTCATAGGCCCTCTTTTGGGAGAAGACTGAGCCAAAGTAGGAATTGAGCACCTCTGCCTTTTCTTTGTCATCTGTTATCATTTTGCCATCCATATTTAATAGCTGAACCACCATTTCTTTCCTCTATCTTTTACTATGCACATATCTGAAGAAATTTTTTGTTGCTTTTAGCATTCCTCTCTAACCTCAGCTCATTCTCAGCTTTAGCCTTCCTGACACCATCCCTGCAATTCTGTGCTACCTGCCTATATTCTTCCTTTGTTGCTTGGCCTTCCTTCCACTTCCTATGTGTGTCCTTTTTTGTTTTCAGGGCATCTCGTAGCTTTTTGTGAAACTACATTGGCTTCTTGTGCTGTCTTCCACCCTTTCTTCTTGTTGGAATTGTTTGTAATTGTCCCTTTAGAATTTCCTTTTTTAAAAGCTCCCACCCATCTTGGACTCCTTGTCTCGTTAGAGTCGCTTGCCATGGGACCTTACTTATAATTGTTCTGAGTTTATTAAAATCAGCTTTCCTAAAACCCAGGGTACGTGTCTCGGCTTTTGCTTCCTTTAGAACCATGAACTCAAGTTCCTGTAACTGCTACTTTATCCACTAAGTCATCTCTGTGGGTTAGGATCAAGTCAAGGATAGCCAGTCCTCTAGTTACTTCCTCTACTTTCTGTAGGAGGAAGTGATCCGCAACATAAGTCAGGAATTTCTTGGAGGGGCCATGTTTTGCAGACTTGGTCTTCCAACAAATATCGGGGAAATTGAAGTCTCCCATTAGTACTACATCATCCTTGAAACATTGGCAATTTGCTTTTCAAAAGTTTCATCCTCGTCTTCTCCTTGATTGGGTGGTCGGCAGTAGGCTCCGACCACCAGGCTCCTTTTATTCTGTGCTCCATTTATTTTAATCCAGATGATGTTGATGGGGCCAAGCTCCTCCTCCTGTATTTCTGTGCAGAGATATGTATTTTTCGCATATAGTGCAATCCCACCTCCCTTTCTGTTGCTCCTGTTCTTTTTGAACAAGTTATACCCTTCAGTTGCTGCATTCCAGTCATGAGAGTCATCCCACCAAGTCTCAGTTACAGCTATCAAGTCATAATTTCCCTCCTGTAGTAAGAGTTCAGGTTCGTTCTGCTTGTTTCCCATAGTCTGGACATTGTTATATAGATATTGAAGACCATGTGCTTTATAGTCTGGCTTTCTTCCTACATGTTTTTGAAGACTATTACTTGGCGCTATTAGAGCTGTTCTCTCCGTTGTGGTGCATGAGCCTTTGTCCATTGTTACCCCCAACTTTACATCTCCTTTCCCTGTAGCATTCAGTTTAAAACCCTCCTGATGAAGTTCTTCATGCTGTGGCCAAACACATTCCTCCCAGCCTTTGTGAGGTACAACCAGTCCCTTGCCAAAAGCCCATCTTCCAGGAATTATCGCCCGTGGTCCCAGAATCCAAATCTCTCTCATCAGCACCACCTTCGTAGCCAGTCATTCACCTGGAGTATTTTTCGTTCCCTTTGTATCCTTCTTCTAACTACTGGAAGAATGGATGGGAAAACTATCTGGGCCCCAAAGGTCTTGAGTTTCCTTCCTAAAGCTTCAAAGTCTGATGTGATTTCTTTGTAGCTCCACTTGGTGGTATCATTTGTTCCCACATGGATGAGAAGAAAGGGATACCTGTCAGTGGGCTTTATGGGTGTAGGCAGCCCTTCAGTCACGTCTCTAATCCATCCTCCCGGGAGACAGCATACCGGGCGAGTCCACGGGTCTTCGCGACATACTTGGATTTCGATCCCATGCAGCAAGGAGTCTCCCACTACTACCACTCTTCTCTTCTTCTTCTTGTAGGCCTGGGTTTCATCGCCTCTGTTTGACTGACCTTCAGCCTCTTGCTCATTCTCATGCGGGGTCCCCTGTGATTCTTCCTCTGCAGGCTGTCCTCCAGTCTCATCCGCAAGTACCTGGAATCAGTTCCATAGTTCCATTGCCTTCACTGGTGCATAGTGGCTTCTAGTTCTTCTGCTCCTGTCACCCTTTTCCAAGGAGTATCCTCTACTTCATTTTTCCTCACCTCAGCAGTTTCCTGTTCTGCCTCAGCTTGCTGTTGCTCTTCTAGCTCCTGTACTTTGCTTTGCTGCTGTAGTTCCCCCATTCTGTCCAAGAACTCTTCATGTTCTCTTATTCCCCGGAGGGTCGACAGTCGCCGCTCCAGTCCTCTTACTTTTTCCTCCAGCAGCGTGACCAACTTGCACTTGTTGCACATGTAGGCCATGTTGATCTCAGGCAAGAAAACAAACATTGCACACACCTTGCAGGTCACCACCACTGGACAGTCTTGTCCTTCCATAGTCTCTTTTCCTTTTTGTTCTTCTAGAGTAGCCTGTGCCTGGTCCTCTACTCACTGGAGGTTAAAAACAGAGTCCCATTGGTATGAGAGTGTGTGTAACAAGGCAATTTTTTTTTTTTAAGTATGTTAAAAAAAAGAAGAAAATGTTAGGGGCCTCCCCCTTGACCTCCCCTGCCGAACTCCCCTGGCCAACTCTGTTTGCTCCCCCTCTTTGCTCACTCTCTGGGAGCTTGCTTGCTTCTGTAGTCCCTGGACCAGCTGGACCAGCTTCCTCTGCTCTGCTCTGCTTAGCTGGGGGTCGGGAAATAGACTGAAGCTTCCTGCCCACACAGCTGCTGGGACTGCTCAGGCCACACACCCCCAATTCAGCTGGAGCTCTCAGGAGCTCCTGGTGAGCTCCCTGCCACTCAGCAGGAAAAGGACAGCCTGCTGGGCTTCCTCCAGCCCACTTACCTCTTTGCCTTTGTCACCTGCCTACCCCTTCCCTGAGCATCTTCTTGCGCCTCCCACAGCCAAGAAGCTGATGTGGTTGTTTTTGCATCCTCCGTGGAGAGCCTCCGCGCACTGGGGGTTTGGCTTCCAGGTTCTGCAAGGCAGGAGACTGCCTCGTTCTCCTCCCTGGTGACTCCTCGACCTGTTGAGCTCCCTGCGCGGCTGCCTCATCGGCTTTCAATGTCTCTTCACGGGAATGGGTTGCGAGTGCACCTACCGTGGTTCACTTTCCAGGACCGCCCATCCCTCCAGAACATGCGGGGGTGGGGGAGGGCGGAGCAGGGGTGCACGCGGGGTGCGGGATGGAGAGAGACGCGCCTGCTGGCTGGGCTGGGAAGTTGGGCGCCCGCACGCGCCCGAGTCCTGGCCCGGTGTTCGTAGTCCAGGCGCAGCCACCAGGGCGCGAGGCGTTCGGTTCCGCGGGGGCATCTTAGGTCGGCAGCAGGGGTGGCGGAGGCGGGGGGAGGCCGCGGCCGCTGATGCCTAGATCACCACGCGTGGGCGCGGAGGCGGGCGTGGCGGCATGCAACTGAAGGGGGCGCCCCCCGTTTCGGGTGCCCCCGCGTCACGCAGGAGGGGAGACCCACTCTGCTGCGCCTGATTTAGCGGGGCGGGAGGAGGGGGAAGGGCCCCCGTCCTTCCCGCAGCTTCGCGCAGGCGCCCCGCGCTCCGGAGGAGAGAAGAGCCGCCACTGTCGCTGCCGGAGCCGGCCGGCCGGCACTACCGACGGCCAGAGGCGCGGAGCCGTCGCGGAGCGCCGGGGCTGCTCGCCAGGTACGCGGGGCCGGCGGAGGCGCGGGCTCACTCGCCGCCCGCCGCTCCCGCGCCGTGTCGCCGCTGCTGCCCGCGCCGCCGCCGCTCCGGCATCGCGCGGCGCAGGAGGCCTCTCGCTCGAGCGCCGGGCCCTCCGCCCCCCGAGCTCGGCCCCGCGCCTTCTCCTTCCGCCCCGCCCGGGCCAGGCGGGTGGGAGGCGCTCCCCCGCCGGGCCGGCGCCGCGCCTTCTCGCTGCCGGCCGACGCGCCAAGGCGCCGCTGGCGGCGGCGGCGGCGGCCCTCGGCCCCGCGCCTGGCCTCGGGGCTGCCGGGCGGCCAGCCGGCGCGCGCCTGCTCTCGCTCGCCACGGGCGGCTCTCCCTTGGCCGGGCTGGCCCACCGCCGCGGGCGGCGGCCGGGCCGGGGCAGCCGGAGGAGCGGCCGCCCGGCCGCTGAGGGCTCCGCCTGGGCCCCGCCGGCCAGCCCTGGCCTCTGCGGGGAGGGCCTCCCGCCCCTGGCGGGCGGCTTTTCTGCGCCGAGGAGTCGCGCGGGCGGGGGGCAGCGCGCCCAGGCAGCCCGGAGCCCGCGCTCGCTGCCCCGCGGGCCGTCCTCGCGTGCCGCGGCGTGCCAAAGCGGCCCCTCCAGTCCGGGCGGCGGGCAGCGCCGGGGCTCCCGGGCCTCGGGCGCAAGGCTGGAGGGAGAACTGCGCGCTGCCTGCCTGCGCCCGGCTTGCGCTTTCCTTCCAGAGGCGGGTCGCGACGGGCTTTCGGAGCGAAGGGAGCTGCTGCGCAGCCGGGACCGGCGCCAGCCCTGCCCCGTCGCCACGGCCGGAGGAGACGCGGGAGGCCCGCAGGTCTGAATGGACAGCTGGGCCGCATGCATGTGACCCCTGGCCGGGCCCAGGTAGCCCCTCTCCCGCATTGGGATGGCACCCCTGAATAAGACAGGCTCGCCTGGGGAACACGCGGGAGGGGAGGCAGCGTGGAGACGCTGCAGCTCAGGTCTGGGGTGGGGGTCTCCGTCCTTTCTGGCTGTGCTGTTTTGTTGTCCGCGAGATCAGCCACCGGTGATGCCTCTGGTGAAGGGGAGGGGCAGGCAGGGGCCAAACGCACAGAATCAGTCCAACCCCCTGCTCGGCGCAGGCAGCCTGATTCCGGGCAGTCTCCCATCCAAGAAGTAGCCAGGGCTGACCCTGCTTAGCTTCGAGATCAGAGGAGATTGGATGCATCCCTCCCTGAGCAGCTTGGAGGTTCAACCGTGCTGGGGGGGGGGGATGTCAAGCAGCGAGTCACTTGCCTGCACCCCAGTGGCCTCTGAAGCACTGGCACCTACATGTGGCTGGTTTTGGCTCCTTCCTCTTATGCTGCCCAATGTACTTTTCTCTCCCAAGTTTGTCTGGGTCCTCCGCATTTTGGCCAAGAGGCAGTGCTGCAGAGGCTCGCGCGGTCCTCCTGGTGGCTTGCAGCAGCAGCGGGTTGGCTTTAGCCGGGCAAGGGCTGCTGGGTGACTGTTTCTGCTTCACAGGAAGCCCAAAGCCCCCGGATGGTGGGACCCAGTGTGGGCCTTCCTGGGACTCCACTGCCCAGAGATGCGCCTGCTGCTTGCCTGCTTTGTGGCACTGGAGCACCAAGGGAGGAATTTGGCTTTTCCATCCAGCGGCAGTAGCAGCAGCCACCGTCCTCCTTGTGGCCTTCTGGTCCAGTGTGTGATCCCTGCTCCATGAAGCAGATCTTCCCAAGGGAGGCCTGTCATCTCCTGAAAGTCCCTGCCTGATGGTGAGTCTAGGCCTTGCCTGCTTCTGGGAAACCGCCGCTGATTAGCTGAGCCAATGATGAGGGCAGCTCTCATGCTAAGCCTCCAGGCGGGTCTTCCTGGGTGTGTCGAGTTCGCTCTGAATGTGACTTTTCTGCATAGATTTGGCCTCTTCTCCTGGAACAGGGGAGGCTCCTTTACAGCTCGTGTGGGGTTCGGCTGGAGCAGCGTGTATGTCCTGCCAATCTGCATTACCACTGCATAAGCCTTGGATCTGGTGGTATCTCAAGTCATAGAATCCTAGCGTTGGAAGGCGCCACTGAGCCCATCTAGTCCAACCCTCTGCTCAGCACAGGAATCCAGTTTAAAGCATCCCTGACAGATGGTTGTCCAGGCTCTGCTTGAATTCCTCCAGTGATGGAGAGCTCACCACCTCCCTCAGCAGTTGGTTCCATTGTCTGACTGCTCTCACCGTTAGGAAGCTTTTCCTGAGGTTCAACTGAAATCTGCCTTCCTGCAACTTAAGCCTGTTATTTTGTGTCCTACAGTCTTGGCTGATAGAGGCCAGGTTACAGCCCTCCCCTGGGTGGTAACCCCTTAGGTACTTGAAAAGTGCTATCAAATCCTATTGGATTTGTCAAAAACAAGTCTTGCCAGACAAATCTGATCTCATGTTTTGATCAAGTCACCTCCCTTGTGGACTGTGGGAATGCTGTAGACATCATATACCTCGACTTCAGCAAAGCTTTCGACAAAGTGCCCCATGATATGCTGATGAGCAAACTAGCTCAAAGTGGGCTAGATGAAACAATGATCCGGTGGATCCACAGTTGGCTACAGAATTGGACTCAAAGAGTGCTTCTCAGTGGGACCTTCTCAACCTGGGGAGAGGTAACAAGTGGGGTACCGCAGGGCTCAGTCCTGGGCCCAGTGCTTTTCAACATTTGTATTAATGACTTGGAGGAGGAGGTGCAGCGAATGCTGATCCAATTTTCAGATGACACAAAATTGGGCGGGATAGCTAATACTTTGGAAGACAGAAACAAAATTCAAAGTGATCTGGATAGACTGGAGTTACCAGATGGGGGATACGTGGCTCAACAACACTACAAGCGAGAAGGAACTTGGAATTGTTGTCGATCACAAGCTGAATATGAGCCAACAATGTGATATGACTGCAAAAAAGGCAAATGCTCTTTTGGGCTGCATTCATAGAAGCATCGCTTCCAAATCCCGGGAAGTACTAGTTCCCCTCTACTCAGCACTGGTTAGGCCTCCTCTGGAGTACTGTGTCCAGTTCTGGGCACCACACTTTAAGAAGGATGCAGACAAACTGGAGAGGGTTCAGAGGAGGGCAACCAAGATGATCAGAGGACTGGAAACAAAGCCCTGTGAAGAGAGACTGAAAGAACTGGGCATGTTTAGCCTTGAGAAGAGAAGACTGAGGGGAGATATGATAGCGCTCTTCAAGTACTTGAAAGATTGTCACAGAGAAGAAGGCCAGGATCTCTTCTCGCTCATCCCAGAGTGCAGGACACGGAAGAATGGGCTCAAGTTACAGGAAGCCAGATTCCGGCTGAACATCAGGAAAAACATCCTGACTGTTAGAGCAATACGACAATGGAACCAATGACCTAGGGAGGTGGTGGGTTCTCCCACACTGGAGGCGTTCAAGACGAGGCTGGACAGCCATCTGCCAGGGATGCTCTGACTTGGATACCTGCATTGAGCAGGGGGTTAGACTCGATGGCCTTGTAGACCCCTTCCAACCCTACTATTCTCTGATTCTCTGATCCCCACTCAGCTCTTCTCAAGGCTAAGCAGAGTCCCTCTGCTTTCATCTTTCTGTTCTTTGAACATCAAATTCCTGTCCCTGTTTCTGTACAGATAAAGCTGATGAACTTGTAGGATTGTAGCTGCTGATATCATGGTAGACATTGTTCATTTGAACTTCCAAAAGGTTTTTTTTTTTGACAAGATTCCCTTACCAAAGGCTCCTGAGAAAACTTGGCAGTCATAGGAAAAGAGGAGAGGTCCTCTCATGGATTGGTGACTGGTTAAACAACAGGAAGCAGAGAGTAGGAATAAATGGACAGTTCTCCCAATGGAGGGATGGCAGCAGTGGTGTCCTCCAAGGATCTGTACTGGGATCAGTGGTTTTTAACTTGTTCATAAATTATCTGGAATCAGGAGAGAGGTGGCTATGTTTGCAGATGGCACCAAATTATTTCAGGTAGTTGAAACAAAAAGCGACAGCAAAGAGCTCCAGGATTTCTCAGAACTGTGGGAATGGGCATTACAGTGGCAAATACAGTTCAGCGTAATCAGGTGTAATGTTCATTGCTTCGCCTAAACACTGATGGGGTCTGAGCTGATGGTGACTGACCAGGAAGGGATCCTGAGTTTGTGGTGGACAGCTCCATGAGGATGTTGACCAAGTGTGCAGCTGTTGTGAAAAAGGCACATTCCATGTTAGGGATAATTAGGAAAGGGACCAAAACTGCCATTATCATACTTTACCCATATCTATGGTGTGACCACACTTGGAATACTGTGTACAGTTCTGGTCACTGCACCTCACAACGGATATTGCAGACCTGGAAAAGGTGCAGAAAAGGGCAACCAAAATGATTAAGGGACTGGAGCAACTCCCCTATGAGGAAAGGTCGCAACATTTGAGGCTTTCTGTTTAGAAAAAGGGTGAATAAGGGGAGACCCCTTCATGCATCACTGCCTTGTTGTGGCGAAGGGGCTTGGTAACTCAGTGAAGCCATAATGCCGTGCAGGGCCACCCAAGACGGACAGGTCATGGCAGAGAGTTCTGACAAAATGTGGTCCACTGGAGAAGGAAATGGCAACCCACTCCAGTATTCTTGCCAAGAAAACCCCCTGGAACGTATCACAAGGCTAAAAGATATGACGCCGGAAGATGAGCCCCTCAGGTTGGAAGGTGTCCAATATACTACTGGGGAAGAGCAGAGGGTATTTCCAAGTAGCGCCAGAAAGAGAGAAGCGGCTGGGCCAAAGCCGAAAGGACACTCAGCTGTGGATGTGTCTGGTGGTGAAAAGAAAATCCGATGCTGTAAAGAACAATATTGTTTAGGAACCTGGAATGTCAGATCAATCAATCAAGGTAAGCTGCAGGTGGTCAAACATGAGATGGCAAGATTGAACATCGACATCTTGGGAATCAGCGAACTAAAATGGACAGGCATGGGCGAATTTAATTCAGGTGACCATCATATCTACTATTGTGGGCAAGAATCCCTTAGAAGAAATGGAGTAGCACTCATAGTCAACAAAAGGGTGGGAAAAGCAGTACTGGGGTACAATCTTAAAAACGATAGAATGATCTCAGTACGAATCCAAGGCAAACCATTCAACATCACAGTAATTCAAGTCTATGCCCCAACCACTGATGCCGAAGAAGCTGAGGTTGATCGGTTCTATGAAGACCTCCAACACCTTCTAGAACTAACACCAAAAAAATATGTCCTCTTCATCATAGGGGATTGGAATGCTAAAGTAGGAAGTCAAGAAATCACCGGGATAACAGGCAGGCATGGCCTTGGTGTACAAAATGAAGCAGGGCAAAAGCTAATAGAGTTTTGCCAAGAGAACACGCTGATCATAGCAAACACTCTTTTCCAACAGCACAAGAGGCGACTCTACACATGGACGTCACCAGATGGTCAATATCGAAATCAGATTGATTATGTCCTTTGCAGCCAAAGATGGAGAAGCTCCATACAGTCAGTCAAAACAAGACCTGGAGCTGACTGTGGCTCAGATCATGAGCTGCTTCTTGCAAAATTTTGGCTTAAATTGAAGAACGTAGGGAAAACCACTAAACCGTTCAGCTATGACCTAAATCATATTCCTCATGAAGATACAGTGGAGGTGAGGAATAGATTTCAGGGATTAGACCTGATAGACAGAGTGCCTGAGGAACTATGGACGGAGGTCCGTAACATTGTTCAGGAGGCAGCAACGAAATCCATCCCAAAGAAAAAGAAATGCAAGAAAGCCAAGTGGCTGTCTGATGAGGCTTTACAAGTAGCTGAGGAAAGAAGGGAAGCGAAAAGCAAAGGAGAAAGGGGAAGATCTATCCAACTGAATGCAGAGTTCCAGAGAATAGCAAGGAGAGACAAGAAGGCCTTCTTAAATGAACAATGCAAAGAAATCAAGGAAAACAACAGAATGGGAAAGACTAGAGATCTCTTCAAGAAAATTGGAGATCTCAAGGGAACGTTTTGTGCAAAGACGGGCATGATCAAGGACAAAGAAGGCAGGGACCTAACAGAAGCAGATGAGATTAAGAAGAGGTGGAAAGAATACACAGAAGAACTGTACAGGAAAGATCTTAATGTCCTTGATAGCCATGATAGTGCGGTCACTGAACTTGAGCCGGACATCCTTGAGAGTGAAGTCAAGTGGGCCTTAGGAAGCATTAGTAACAACAAAGCTAGCGGAGATGACAGTATTCCAGCTGAGCTATTTAAAATCCTAAAAGATGATGCTGTTAAAATGCTGCATTCAATATGCCAACAAATTTGGAACACTCAACAATGGCCGCAAGACTGGAAAAGGTCAGTTTACATTCCAATTCCAAAGAAGGGCAACGCCAGAGAGTGTTCAAACTACCGCACAATTGCGCTCATTTCACATGCCAGCAAGGTGATGCTCAAAATCCTACAAGCTAGGCTTCAGCAGTATGCGAACCGAGAACTACCGGAAGTACAAGCTGGGTTTCGAAGAGGCAGAGGAACTAGAGATCAAATTGCCAACATTCGCTGCATCATGGAGAAAGCAAGAAAATTCCAGAAAAACGTCTATTTCTGCTTCATTGACTACGCTAAAGCCTTTGATTGCGTGGATCACAACAAACTGTGGCAAATTCTGAAAGTGATGGGAGTACCAGACCACCTTACCTGTCTCCTGAGAAACCTGTACGAGGGTCAAGAAGCAACAGTAAGAACCAGACATGGAATAACCAAGTGGTTCAAAATTGGGAAAGGAGTACGACAAGGCTGCATATTGTCACCCTGCTTATTTAACTTATATGCAGAGTACATCATGAGAAATGCCGGGCTGGATGAATCAGAGGTCGGAATTAAGATTGCTGGGAGAATTATCAACAACCTCCGATATGCAGACGATACCACCCTAATGGCAGAAAGCGAAGAGGATCTCAAGAGCCTCTTGTTGAGGGTGAAAGAGGAGAGTGCAAAAGCTGGTTTGAAACTCCACATTAAAAAAACAAAGATCATGGCATCTGGCCCTATCACTTCCTGGCATATAGAAGGGGAAGAAATGGAAGCAGTGACAGATGTTACTTTCTTGGGCTCCAAGATCACCGCAGACGGTGACTGTAGCCATGAAATTAAAAGACGCTTGCTCCTTGGGAGGAAAGCTATGGCAAACCTAGACAGCATAGTAAGAAGCAGAGACATCACCTTGCCGACAAAGGTCCGTCTAATCAAAGCTATGGTTTTCCCAGTAGTAACGTATGGCTGTGAGAGCTGGACTATAAGGAAGGCTGAGCGCCGAAGAATGGATGCTTTTGAACTGTGGTGCTGGAGAAGACTCTTACGAGTCCCCTGGACTGCAAGGAGGTCAAATCAGTCCATCCTAAAGGAAATCAACCCTGAGTGCTCATTGGAAGGACAGATCCTGAAGCTGAAGCTGAAATATTTTGGCCACCTAATGCGAAGAGAAAACTCTCTGGAAAAGACCCTGATGCTGGGAAAGACTGAAGGCAAAAGGAGAAGGGGACGGCAGAGGATGAGATGGCTAGATAGCATCACTGATGCAATGAATATGAACTTGAGCACACTCTGGGAGAGAGCGCAGGACAGGAAGGCCCGGCATGCTATGGTCCATGGGGTCACGAAGAGTCGGACATGACTGAACGACTGAACAACAACAAGGGAAGACATGACAGAGGTGTATACAATTACTCATGGTGTGAAGAAAGGGGATAGGGAGAGGTTTACCAGAACCCAAAGGGTTCATCCCATGAAGCTGAATGTGGGGAGATTCCGGACAGACAAAAGGAAGGACTTCTTCTCACAGCGCAGAGTTAAACGTTGGAATTCTCTTCCACAAGATGTGGCAATGGCCACCAATTGGTTTGGTTTTAAAAGGGGTTCTGGAGGAGAAGGCTATCAGTAGCTACAGGTCCTGATGGCTATATACTGCCTCCAGGATCAGAGGGAGTATGCCTTGATCATCCCAGAGTGCAGGACATGGAATAATGGGCTCAAGTTACAGGAAGCCAGATTCTGACTGAACATCAGGAAAAACTTCCTGACTGTTAGAGCAATACGACAATGGAACCAGTTACCTAGGGAGGTGGTGGGCTCTCCCCCACTGGAGGCGTTCAAGACGAGGCTGGACAGCCATCTGTCAGGGATGCTGTGACTTGGATTCCTGCATTGAGCAGGGGGTTGGACTCGATGGCCTTGTAGGCCCCTTCCAACCCTACTATTCTATGATTCTATGTATACCAGTTGCTGGGGAACATAAGCAGGAAGGTGCTGTTGCCCTCCTGTCCTGCTTGTGGGCTTCCTATTGGGGCAACTGCTTGGCCACTGTGGGAACAGAGGACTGGGTGAGAGAGAGGCCTCTTGGGTCTGAGCTAGCACAGCTCTTCCTCCATTTTTAGGCTTGGGGGCAGGAGAGGCTTCCCCACACTGCATGGCTTTTGTCCCAAGGTGAGCAGAATCAGAAAGAAGTAATGCAATGCAAGCAGATGCATCGGCTGCCTTGCTTCCTTGAGAGAAGACACTCTGGTCGCAGGACGTGGCACTGCCAGCTGGAGACCGTGGATGCTTTTGTTCCAGCCCTCCTGCAGGCAGAGTCCCCAGCCATGCATCCTCTGCCCTCAGTCACGAAAAGGTCTCCCCTGCTTGGCCTCCCCTTAGCTTCAACCTCTGAAGAGGTGGGATGAGCGGCAGAGCAGCCCTGCTGGGTTTTCTGCTGCTGCTGGAGGAGGAGGAGTTCCCCCTGCACAGGCCCCTGTTGCAGGGCTCTGCAGAGCGGCAGGGCTCCCTGCCGGCACCCTTCTGACTGGCTTCATTTGGCACATCCCGCTCTGTATTGATATGAGCATTCCTCTGGAGCCATTGCTCTTGAGTCTAAGGCAAGTGGCATGTACTCGGTCTCGGTGGCCTGGCTCGGACTGGGTCTGAGGAGAAGCTGGGCTTGGCATAGCTTTGTGCCTGGGCGTGTTGTGGCAGTTGCTGCCCTCCGAGAAGCAGAAGAGTGCTGACTGCTCTGGGGCATTCAGAGGCTGCTGTTACCCTCTGTGGCGAAAGAGCTGCACAGGGCAAGGAGGGGGTGGGGTGGAGTGGGGAGGAGAGGAGAGGAGAGTCTCCTTCAGGCCTCTTCTGGCGGTTCTAGGAATGCCTGGATTTCTCTTATTACAGCACTGTCAAGGTAAGGAGATGTCTTCGGTGGAGTCAGATGGGCTTCCCCTCTCAGCCACCACTGCTGTTGACTCTGCCTGGCTGTCCAGGTCTTCAGCAGGCCGAGGTGCCCAGCAATGAATGGAGATGTGTGTTTGTGTGTGTGTGGGGGGGGTGAGTTTGAACAGGGAAACTCTGTAGCTGTGGGGTGCCACAGGGCCCCATCTTTTCCCCTGGGGTCTTAGACATCTACATGAAGCCACTGGGGGAGCTCATCTGAGGGGTCCTCAGTGGTTGAATTTCCCTTTGACACCTGAGGCAGGTGAGGTGCTGAACCATTGTCTGGACTTGTTGGGCTGTATGAGGGCCACCAGACTCCGGCTGAATCCTGACAAGATGGAGGCACTGTTGATAGGTGCTTCGTGGGTCCAGAAAATTGGTGTTCAACCTGTTCTGGAGGGGTTGCACTCCTCCTGAAGGAGCAGGTGCACAGCTTGGGGATGCTCCATGATCCAGCATTGCTACTTGAGACCCAAGTGTCCTTTCACCAGCTTCGACTGGAATGCCAGCTGCGGCCCCTCCTGGATAGCAAGAGGCTGGCCACAGCGGTCCATGCTCTGGTAACCCCTAGGTTGGACTACTGTCATGTACTGAAAAAGCTCTGGAAACTTCAACCGGTTCAGAAGTCAGCTACTAGGATTCTGACCAGTTTCCCTAGATCAGGGGTGAGCAGACTTTTCCATGCAGAGATAGGCGCTACATTTCTCACTGCAGGCATGCACACACATGCATACACATACATAAAATACTGTGTGTCTCTCCCCCCCCCCCCCAAACATCTCAGCATGCAAGCTACCTGGGGATGGGATTGCTGGGGTAGGGGAGGTAAAGTCTCTTCCCTCCCCGAATGATCCTGATCGAGTGAGGAAAGGATTAAGGAATCCTTTCTCTCCCTGAGACCTTCCCCTGCTGTGCTATATAGCACTACTCTCTCTCTCTCTCTCTCTCTCTCTTTCATTCATTCATTCATTCATTCATTCATTCTCTCATTCATTTTTATACTTCTCAATAGCCGAAGTTATCTGGGCAATTCACAAAACAAAACATAGAACAATAAAATGCAACAACATAATACAATATAATAAAACAAAAGTAAAAACCGGCAGCAGTGCAAAGCCCTAAAAGCACATTGAAAGATTTTAAAATGTAAGGACTAAAAAAGTGAGAGAAAATAAAAAGGTCTTCACCTGGCACTGAAATAAATGCAACTTGGGTGCTAGGTGAGTCTCTCTGAATTGGGGGGGGGGGTCCTTCCACGCCACTGCAAAGGCTACCCACTTCATCTCATTTGGTGGGGGCACTAGGTGGGGCACCTCTGAAGATGACGGGAAGGTCTGGGCAGGTATATGTGGGAGAAGATGATCCTTCAAGTAACCTGGTCCCAAGGCATTTAGGGTTTGTCGTTTAATACAAGCACTTTGATTTGGGCCCAGAAATGGATTGGCAGCCAGTGCAGATCATAAAGCACTAGTGTAATATGATCAAATTGGCCAGTCCCTCTTAACGATATATACTTACATGGGAAATTGCCCAGGAAGTCCAATGCAGTCACATTCGACTCAAAAGAGGAAACATCTCTAAAATGAGGGAATTGGGAAAAAGGAAGTTGAAGGGGGCTGTTAAGAAGGTTAAATTTCCAAAATGCTGGGAGGTTACTCAAAACTACAATAGCATAAGTTCAGCTAGAACGTATACCACAGGTCAGGAAAGGTGGCAATGAGTCCAAGAGGTCGCCGGCACTGTTGACAAGCAGTGTCAAGGAAGCTACTAGAGAAAAGAAGGCTTTCTTCAGAAAATAAAAATTTTGCCTAAATAAGAGTACCTTAAAAGAACACCAGTTTGCACAAATGAGATGCAAGCAGACAATAAGAGGTACAAAAAGCATTTTCAGGAGCGTATTGCTGACAATGACAAGACCAACAAGAAAGAATTCTATAAATATACAGTGTCTTGCATAAGTATTCACCCACCCACCCCCTTTGACTTTTCCACATTTTGTTGTGTTACAACTTAGAATAAAAATGGATATAACTGGCATTTTTACCATTTGATTTACACAACATATTTAACACTTTGAAGGAGCAAAATAATTGTATTGTGGTGCAAAGATTAATTAAACAAAAACAAACTGGCATTTGTTGGTTGCATAAGTATTCATCCCCCTGAGTCAATACTTGGTAGAAGCACCTTTGGCAGCAATTACATCTGTGAGTCTTTTGAGGTAAGTCTGTACCACCTTTGCGCATCTGGATCCTGCAGTTTTTGCCCATTTTTCTTGGCAAAATTGCTCAAGCTCTGTCAGGTTGGATGGGGACCGTTGGTGAACGGCAGTTTTCAAGTCTTGCCCCAGATTCTCCATTGGATTGAGGTCTGGGCTTGGACCGGGCCATTCTAAGACATCCAGGTTCTTGTTTTTAAACCACTCCAGTGTAAGTTTGGCTGTGTGTTTAGCATCATTCTCCTGCTCCAAGGTGAACCTCCGCCCCAGTCCCAGGTCCCTTGCAGACTGAAACAAGTTTCCCTCTAGAACTGCCCTGCATTTAGCTCCATCCATCTTGCCCTCATTCCTGACTGATTTCCCAGTCCCTGCTGATGAAAAGCATCCCCACAACATGATGCCACTACCACCATGCCTCACCGTGGGGATGGTGTCCTCTGGGCAATGAGCACTGCAGGCTTTGCGCCACACAGAGGGTTTTGCAGTAAGGCCAGATGTTCAGTTTTGGTCTCATCAGACCAGAGAACCTTTCCCAACATATTTGCTGTGTCTCCCGCATGCCTTTTGGCAAAATCCAAACGGGATTTGGTATGGATTTTTTCCCACAGTGGCTTTCTTCCTGCCACTCTTCCATAAAGCCCAGCTTTGCGGAGCATCTGGGTGATAGTTTTCCCATGGACATTTTCTCCCATCTTGGCTGTGGATCTCTCTAGCTCCTTCAGAGTTACCATTGGCCTCTTGGTGGCTTCTGTGACTGATGTGTTCCTTACCCGGTTACTGAGTTTTGGTGGATGGCCTTCTCTAGCCAGAGTCACAGTTGTGCCATATTCTTTCCATTTTGTAATAATGGATATAATGGTTCTTAGGGGGGATGTTTATAGTTTGGGATTTTTCTTTAAAACCCAACCCTGATTGGTGCTTCTCCAGTGCTTTATCCCAGACTTGTTTTGATAGCTCCTTGGCCTTCATAGAATTATAGAACAGTAGGGTCGGAAGGGGCCTACAAGGGGCCTCCATTGTTGTATTGCTCTAACAGGAAGTTTTTCCTGATGTTCAGCCGGAATCTGGCTTCCTGTCACTTGAGCCCATTATTCCGTGTCCTGCACTGTGGGATGATCGAGAAGAGATCCTGGCCTTCCTCTCTGTGACAACCGTTCAAGTACTTGAAGAGTGCTATATTATCTCCCCTCAGTCTTCTCAAGGCTAAACATGCCCAGTTCTTTCAGTCTCTCTTCATAGGGCTTTGTTTCCAGTCCCCTGATCATCTTT
Organism: Heloderma suspectum; assembly: GCF_057233095.1. Classification (NCBI taxonomy): domain Eukaryota; kingdom Metazoa; phylum Chordata; class Lepidosauria; order Squamata; family Helodermatidae; genus Heloderma; species Heloderma suspectum. Next base: position 235,437,539 of record NC_139462.1, read on the forward strand.
GTTGCCCTCCTCTGAACCCTCTCCAGTTTGTCTGCATCCTTCTTAAAGTGTGGTGCCCAGAACTGGACACAGTACTCCAGATGAGGCCTAACCAGTGCTGAGTAGAGGGGAACTAGTACTTCCCGGGATTTGGAAGCGATGCTTCTATGAATGCAGCCCAAAAGAGCATTTGCCTTTTTTGCAGCCACATCACTTTGTTGGCTCATATTCAGCTTGTGATCGACAACAATTCCAAGTTCCTTCTCGCTTGTAGTGTGGTTGAGCCACGTATCCCCCATCTTGTAACTGTGCATTTGGTTTCTTTTTCCTAGGTGCAGAACTTGGCATTTCTCCCTATGAAATGTCATTCCGTTGTTTTCTGCCCAGCACTCCAGTCTGTCCAGATCACTTTGAATTTTGTTTCTATCTTCCAAAGTATTAGCTGTCCCTCCCAATTTTGTGTCATCTGCAAATTTGATCAGCATTCCTTGCACCTCCTCCTCCAATTCATTCATAAAAATGTTGAAGAGCACTGGGCCCAGGGCTGAGCCCTGCGGTACCCCGCTCATTACCTCTCCCCAGTTGGAGAAGGTCCCATTGATAAGCACTCTTTGAGTCCGATTCTATATCCAACTGTGGATCCCCCGGATCGTTGTTTGATCTAGCCCACTTTGAGCTAGTTTGCTCATCAGGATATCATGGGGCACTTTGTTGAAAGCTTTGCTGAAGTCGAGGTATATGATGTCTACAGCATTCCTACAGTCCACAAGGGAGGTGACTTGATCAAAACATGAGATCAGGTTCTTCTGGCAGGTTTTGTTCTTGACAAATCCATGTTGGCTTTGAGTAATCACTGTATTGTTTTCAGGGTGCTTACAGATGGATTGCTTTGGAATCTGCTCCAGAATTTTCCCAGGGATTGATGTCAGATTGACTGGTCTGTAGTTCCCAGGTTCCTCCTTTTTACCCTTTTTGAAGATAGGGACAACGTTAGCCCTCCTCCAGTCATCTGGCACTTCCCCCGTCTTCCATGATTTCTGAAGGCAGTTGCTTGCACAAGAGCTTATTTAGGGGTGTCTCAGTAAAGGGGGTGAATATTTATGCAATCCAGATTTGTCAGTTTTGTATTTGTAAATCATTTTGTAAAATATGTAATATTTTTCCCCATTTCAACATTATGGACTATTTTATGTAGATCAGTGACAGGAAATCCTAATTAAATCCATTTTAATTCCAGGTTGTAACACAACAAAATGTGGAAAAGTCAAAGGGGGTGAATATTCATGCAAGGCACTACATCAGAAGCAGGAAACCAGCTAGGGAGGCGGTTGGACCACTGGATTGAGATGGGATACCCTCTCCCACTCCATTCAAATAGCTTGTTTCTCTTCTTTGAACAAGTGTGTCTATGACGCACCTCACCAAGAGAGCAAACTGCAGCTATCTGGACATAGAAACGTAGAATAGTAGGGTTGGAAGGGGCCTGTAAGACCATCGAGTCCAACCCCCTGCCCAATGCAGGAATCCAAGTCAGAGCATCCCTGACAGATGGCTGTCCAGCCTTGTCTTGAATACCTCCAGTGTGGGAGAACCCACCACCTCCCTAAGTAATGGCTTCCATTGTCGTATTGCTCTAACAGTCAGGAATTTTCTTCTGATGTTCAGCCGGAATCTGGCTTCCTGTCACTTGAGCCTGTAATTCCATGTCCTGCACTCTGGGATGATCGAGAAGAGAGCCTGGCCTTCCTCTCTGTGACAATCTTTCAAGTACTTGAAGAGCGCTATCCTATCTCCCCTCAGTCTTCTCAAGGCTAAACAAGCCCAGTTCTTTCAGTCTCTCCTCACAGGGCTTTGTTTCCTGTCCCTTGATCATCTTTGTTGCCCTCCTCTGAACCCTCTCCAGTTTGTCTGCATCCTTCTTAAAGTGTGGTGACCAGCACTGGACACAGTACTCCAGATGAGGCTTAACCAGTGCTGAGTAGAGGGGAACTAGTACTTCCCGGGATTTGGAAGCTATGCTTCTATTAATGCAGCCCAAACTAGCATTTGCCTTTTTTGCAGCCACATCACATTGTTGGCTCATATTCAGCTTGTGATCTACAAGAATTCCAAGATCCTTCTCACTTGTAGTGTTATTGAGCCACATATCCCCCATGTTGTAACTGTGTATTTGGTTTCTTTTTCCTAGGTGCAGAACTTGGCATTTCTCCCTATTCAATGTCATTCTCTTGTTTTCTGCCCAGCGCTCCAGTCTATCAAGATCACTTTTAATTTTGTTTCTGTATTCCAAAGTACTAGCTATCCCACCCAATTTTGTGTCATCTGCAAATTTGATCAGCATTCCCTGCACCTCCTCCTCCAAGTCATTCAGAAAAATGTGGAAGAGCACTGGGCCCAGGACTGAGCCCTGCGGTACCCCGCTTGTTACCTCTCCCCAGTTTGAGAAGGTCCCATTGATAAGCACTCTTTGAGTCCGATTCTGTAGCCAACTGTGGATCCACTGGATCGTTGTTTCATCTAGCCCACTTTGAGCTAGTTTGCTCATCAGGAGATCATGGGGCACTTTGTCGAAAGCTTTGCTGAAGTCGAGGTATATGATGTCTACAGCATTCCCACGGTCCACAATAGAGGTGACTTGATCAAAAAATGAGATCAGATTCGTCTGGCAGGACTTGTTCTTGACAAATCCATGTTGGCTTGGAGTAATTACTGCATTGTTTTCAAGGTGCTTTCAGATGGATTGCTTTATCATCTGCTCTGGAATTTTCCCAGGGATTGATTTTATTTATTTATTTATTTATTTTTATTTTGTTTCTATACCGCCCAATAGCCAAAGCTGTCTGGGCGGTTCACAAAAATTAAAACCAAACAGCACGCAATAAAACAATTTAAAATATATAGAAAATTAAAACACAATATAACAATACAACCACAACAAAACCTAGCAGCAGTGCAGGAGTTTAAAATACAGATTTAAAACAGCAAAGCTAAAAGTTTAGAAATCTAAAATGCTAAAATGCCTGGGAAAATAAAAAGGTCTTCACCTGGCGCTGAAAGGAATACAATGTAGGTGCCAGGTGAACCTCACTTGGGAGCTCATTCCAGAGCTGGGGTGCCACAGCAGAAAAAGCCCTCCTCCTAGTAGCTACCTGCCTCACTTCCTTTGGCAGGGGCTCATGGAGAAGGGCCGCTGACGAGGATCTTAAGGTCTGGGCAGGCACATATGGGAGGAGGCAATCCTTCAGATAACCTGGCCTCTAGCCATTAATTAATTTATTTTACTTATTTATTGCATTAATACCCCGCATTTTTTCCTCTTGCAAGGAACCCAAGGCGGCTTACATTATCCTCCTCCTCTCCATTTTATCCTCACAACAACAACCCTGTGAGGTGGGTTGGGCTGAGAGTCTGTGACTGGCCCAAAGTCACCCAGTGAGCTTCCATGGCTGAGTGGGGACTAGAACCCGGATCTCCCGGCTCCTAGTCCAACACTCTTGCCACTACGCCACACTGGCTTTAAATGTTAACACCAGCACTTTGAATCGGGCCCGGAAATGGACTGGCAGCCAGTGCAGCTGAAACAGTACTGGTGTAATATGAGCTCGCAGGCCAGTCCCTGTTAACAATCTTGCTGCCCTATTTTGGACCAGCTGAAGTTCTGGACCATTTTCAAAGGCAGCCCCACGTATAACACATTGCAGTAATCCAGACGAGAAGTTATCAGAGCATGGATAACTGTAGCTAGGCTATCTCTGTCCAGATATGGGCGTAGTTGGTATACCAGCCTAAGCTGATAAAAAGTGCTCTGTGCCACTGAGTTCACCTGTGCCTCAGTTCTGGATCCAAGAGCACCCCCAAACTATGAATGTGATCCTTTAGGGGGAGTGCAACTCCCTCCAGAACAGGTTGAATATCACCTAGCCGGGCAGACAAACCACCCACCAACAGTACCTCTGTCTTGTCTGGATTGAGTTTCAGTTTATTGGCCTTCATCCAGTCCATTACCGTGCCCAGGCACTGATTCAGAACAGCTACTGCCTCAGCTGGTTTTGATGAGAAAGAGAGACAGAGCTGGGTGTCATCTGCATATTGATGGCGCCTCAGCCCACACCTCCGGATAACCTCCCCCAGCGGTTCCATGTAGATGTTAAACAGCATGGGGGATAAAATAGAGCCCTGTGGAACCCCATGGCACAATTGCCATGGCACAGAGCAATAATCCCCCAGCACCACCTTCTGGAATCGGCCATCCAAGTAGGAGCGGAACGAACCACTGTAGTGCAGTGCCTCCAACTCCCAACCCAGACAACCTATCCAGAAGGATACCATGGTCGATGGTATCGAAAGCCACTGAGAGGTCCAGAAGAATCAACAGGGTCACACTCCCCCTGTCTCTCTCCTGGCAGAGGTCGCGACCAAGGCAGTTTCCGTTCCAAAACCAGACCTGAAGCCTGACTGAAATGGATCTAGATAATCAGTTTCATTCAACAGTGCCTGGAGCTGTCCTACAACCACCCGCTCAAGCACCTTGCCCAGGAAGGGGATGTTGGCCGCTGGCCTATGATTATTAACATCCCCTGGGTCCCGGTTAGGCTTTTTCAGGAGTGGTCTAATTACCGCCTCTTTTAAAGCGGCAGGCGCCACTCCCTCTCTCAAGGAGGAATTTACAACCTCCTGGACCCAGCCGGACATCCCCTCCTTGTTTGATTTAATAAGCCATGAAGGGCAAGGGTCAAGCACACAAGTGGTCGATCGGACTTGGCCAAGCACCTTGTCCGCATCCTCAGGCCTCAGTAACTGAAACTCATCCAATAAAACTGGACCAGATGGTGCTCTGAACGCCTCTACCAATGGAACTGCATTAATCGTGGTGTCCAATTCATGACGAATCTGAGAGACTTTATCTTCAAAATGCCTTGCAAACTTACCACAGCATGCCACCGAGGGTTCCACCGTCTCTGTCCTTGGCCCAGAATGTAACAGGCCGCGAACCACTCAGAAAATCTCCACTGGACGACACTGAGAAGATGCAATGCTGGTGGAAAAGAACTGTGTCTTTGCCACCCTCACCGCCACAGAGTAGGCTTGATAGTGGGCTCTTACCTGTGTTCGGTCAGACTCAGCACGAGTTCTCCTCCACCTGCGTTCTAGCCATCTCCCCTCTTGCTTCATTGCCCTCAGCTCAGGTGTATACCAAGGAGCTGGCTGGGCTCTGCTCAGAGGGAGAGGGCGCTTGGGCACGATCGTGTCAACTGCCCGAGTCATCTCTGCATTCCACAGAGCGACCTGGGCTTTGACAGGAGCACCAGCCATACCAGCAGGAACCCCCCCCCCCCAGAGCCCTCTGGGTTCCATCGGAATCCATTAATCTCCGGTGGTGGACCATTTTAATAGGTCCCCCACCCTTGCAGAGGGGGAAGGCTGCCAGGAGTCTAAACCTCAGCAGGAAGTGATCTGACCATGACAAAGGGACAGATGTTAATTCCTCCACTTTCAGATCACCATCCTCCTGCCCAGTCAAGAAAACCAGATCAAGCGTGTGTCCTTTTATATGCGTTGGGCCGATGACATGTTGGGACAGCCCCATGGTTGTCATGGCGGCCATGAAGTCCTGAGCTGCCCCGGATACAGCGGCCTCGGCATGGAAGTTGAGATCCCCCAGGACCATCATCCTAGGGGTCCTCAACACCAAGTCCGAGACCACCTCCGTCAGCTCAGGCAGGCAGTCTGATGGGCAGCGGGGTGGGCGGTACACCAACAGAATCCCTAATCTGTCCCAGGTACCCAACACACGGTACAAACACTCAAGATCTGCACTCAAATGAGCAGGAAGCCTGGAGAAGGAGATTGAATTCCTATAGACCACGGCAACACGCCCTCCCCGACCCTCAAGCCGGTGTTGGTGCTGCACCGAGTATGCAGGAAGGCACAGCTGGGAGAGAGTGACCCCTCCCAGTTCCCCCACCCAGGTCTCAGTAATACATGCCAGGTCAGCCCCCTCATCCACAATCAAATCATGGATGAGGAAGATTTTATTTTGGGCTGACCTGGCGTTCAGCAGCAGCAGCACCAGACCCGAGGGAAGACTGGTAAGGCTGCCAGGAACCATCAGGTTGGGGGAAGAACCAGAAGAGGGGACAGCTGTAAGGTATCTAGCCCCTCTTCTCCTCAGCTGGCCTGTTAATCCCCCAACGCCATACCTCCCCCTGCCCGTGACCACAGTTATGGTGGCACCTTCCCAACCACCTGAGTTGCTTAATAGTCCTCCCAGGCACATATTAAAATGTTAGGATATAAAATGTACAACAGTGTAAAAGAATATAAAAGATAAAAGAGAACAGCAGCTAAGAAGGAGCAGATAAAATCCACTTTTGCCCCTTTCTCCCTGGTCTTTAAAGCTGCTGCCCTCTGCTGCTGCTATTTGCTGCTGGTATCTGTGGCTGCTGGTGTCTCTGGAGAGGCAGGTGGGTGGGTCTTCAGGTGCTGTTCTGTGCAACTCCAAGTGCGACGCTAAGTGCGCACTTAGCGTCGCACTTGGCACAACGCCGAGGTGCACGCCGAGGCGCTGCCTCTGGCAGCCCCGCCTTAATAACCTGTTTGGTGGGGGCAGAAGCAGGCTCAGGATCCACCTGGTACAGCTGGCTGGCCCTCCTTCCCACAGGCTCCTTCCCCTGTGATGTCAGACTGGCTGGTCTGTAGTTCCCAGGTTCCTCCTTTTTACCCTTTTGGAAGATAGGGACAACATTAGCCCTCCTCCAGTCATCTGGCACTTCCCCCGTCCTCCATGATTTCTCAAAGAGAATAGACAGCGGTTCTGAGAGTTCTTCTTCCAGTTCCTTTATTACTCTAGGATGCAGTTCATCTGGCCCTGGAGATTTGAACTCATTCAAAGGATTGAGGTGTTCCTTGACCATATGCCTGTCGATCTCAAGCTGCAATCCTGCCCCTTCAGCCTGTACTTCGCCTTTGCCAGGGGGCTCATAGACCCTCTTTTGGGAGAAGACTGAGCCAAAGTAGGAATTGAGCACCTCTGCCTTTTCTTTGTCATCTGTTATCGTTTTGCCATCCTTATTTAACAGCTGAACAACTGTTTCTTTCCTCTGCCTTTTATTATGCATGTAGCTGAAGAAAGCCTTTTTGTTGTTTTTAGCATCCCTTGCTAACCTCAGCTCGTTCTCAGCTTTAGCCTTCCTGACGCCATCCCTGCAATTCTGTGCTACCTGCCTGTACTCTTCCTTTGTTCCTTGGCCTTCTTTCCACTTCCTATATGTGTCCTTTTTTGTTTTCAGGTCATCCCTAAGCTTTTTGTGAAGCCACATTGGCTTCTTCTGTTGTCTTCCACCTTTTTTTCTTGTTGGAATTGTTTGTAATTGTGCCTTGAGAATTTCCTTTTTTAAAAGCTCCCACCCATCTTGGACTCCTTTTCTCGTTAGCATCGCTTGCCATGGGACCTCACTGATAATTGTTCTGAGTTTATTAAAATCAGCTTTCCTAAAATCCAGGATACGCGTTTGACTACACTTGGCTTTTGCTTCCCTTAGAACCAAGAACTCAAGTACAACATGGTTGCTTTGCCCCAGAGTTCCTGTAACTGCTTCTGTATCCACTAAGTCATCTCTGTTGGTTAGGATCAAGTCAAGGATAGCCGATCCTCTAGTTCCTTCCTCTACTTTCTGTAGGAGGAAGTTATCCGCCACACAAGTCAGGAATTTCCTGGAGGGGCCATGTTTTGCAGAATTTGTCCCCCAACAAATATCGGGGAAATTGAAGTCCCCCATTACTACTACATCATGCTTCCTTGAAACATTGGCTATTTGCTTTTCAAAAGTTTCATCCTCGTCTTCTCCTTGATTGGGTGGCCGGTAGTAGACTCCAACGACCGGGTTCCTTTTATTCTTTGCTCCATTTATTTTGATCCAGATGCTCTCGATGGGGCTATCAAGCTCATCCTCCTGTATTTCTGTGCAGAGATATGTATTTTCCACATACAGTGCAACCCCACCCCCCTTTCTGTTCCTCCTGTTCTTTTTGAACAAGTTATATCCTTCAATTGCTGTATTCCAGTCATGGGAGTCATCCCACCAAGTCTCAGTTATACCTATCAAGTCATAATTTCCCTCTTGTATTAAGAGTTCAAGTTCCTTCTGTTTGTTTCCCATACTCTGGGCATTAGTATATAGACATCGAGGACCATGTGCTTCATAGTCTGGCTTCCTTCCTACATGTGTCTGAAGACTATTATTGGGCGCTATCAGAGCTGTTCTCTCCATTGCAGTGCATGCGCCTACGTCCATTGTTACCCCCAACATTACATCTCCCTTCCCCGTAGGATTCAGTTTAAAGCCCTCCTGATGAAGTTCTTCATGCTGTGGCCAAACACATTCTTCCCATCTTTAGTGAAGTACAACCCATCCCTAGCCAACAGCCCATCTTCCAGGAAGTATAGGCCGTGGTCCCATAGAATCATAGAATAGTAGGGTTGGAAGGGGTCTACAAGGCCATCGAGTCCAACCCCCTGCTCAAGGCAGGAATCCAAGTCAGAGCATCCCTGACAAATGGCTGTCCAGCCTTGTCTTGAAGGCCTCCAGTGTGGGAGAGCCCACCACCTCCCCAGGTAATTGGTTCCATTGTTGTGTTGCTCTTACAGTCAGGACGTTTTTCCTGATGTTGAGCCGGAATCTGGCTTCCTGTAACTTGAGCCCATTATTCCGTGTCCTGCACTCTGGGATGATCAAGAAGAGATCCTGGCCTTCTTCTCTGTGACAACCTTTCAAGTACTTGAAGAGTGCTATCATATCTCCCCTCAGTCTTCTCTTCTCAAGGCTAAACATGCCCAGTTCTTTCAGTCTCTCTTCATAGGGCTTTGTTTCCAGTCCCCTGATCATCTTGGTTGCCCTCCTCTGAACCCTCTCCAGTTTGTCTGCATCCTTCTTAAAGTGTGGTGCCCAGAACTGGACACAGTACTCCAGATGAGGCCTAACCAGTGCTGAGTAGAGGGGAACTAGTACTTCCCGGGATTTGGAAGCAATGCTTCTATGAATGCAGCCCAAACTAGCATTTGCCTTTTTTTCAGCCACATCACATTGTTGGCTCATATTCAGCTTGTGATCGACAACAATTCCAAGATCCTTCTCGCTTGTAGTGTGGTTGAGCCACGTATCCCCCATCTTGTAACTGTGCATTTGGTTTCTTTTTTCTAGGTGCAGAACTTGGCATTTGTCCCTATGAAATGTCATTCTGTTGTTTTCTGCCCAGCGCTCCAGTCTATCCAGATCACTTTGAATTTTGTTTCTGTCTTCCAAAGTATTAGCTATCCCACCCAATTTTGTGTCATCTGCAAATCTGATCAGCATTCCTTGCACCTCCTCCTCCAAGTCATTGATAAAAATGTGGAAGAGCACTGGGCCCAGGACTGAGCCCTGCGGTACCCCACTCGTTACCTCTCCCCAGTTTGAGAAGGTCCCATTGATAAGCACTCTTTGAGTCCAATTCTGTAGCCAACTGTGGATCCACCGGATCGTTGTTTGATCTAGCCCACTTTGAGCTAGTTTGCTCAAAGTTCACCCAGAATCCAAATCTCTCTCGTCAGCACCACCTTCATAGCCAGTCATTCACCCTGAGTATTTTTCGTTCCCTTTCTATCCCTCTTCTAACTACTGGAAGGATGGATGAGAAAACTATCTGGGCCCCAAAGGTTTTCCTTCCCAAAGCTTCAAAGTCTGATGTGATTTCTTCGTAGCTGCGCTCGACTGTATCATTTGTTCCCACATGGATGAGAAGAAAGGGATACCTGTCAGTGGGCTTTATGAGTGCAGGCAACCTTTCAGTCACGTCTCTAATCTGTCCTCCAGGGAGACAACATACCTGGCGAGTCCACGGGTCTTTGTGACATACTTGGGTCTCGATCCCACACACCAAGGAGTCTCCTAGTACTACCACTCTTTTCTTCTTGTTGTCATCGCCTCTGTTTGACTGACCTTCAGCCTCTTGCTTACTCTCATGTAGGTTCCCCTGTGATTCTTCCTCTGCAGGCTGTCCTCCAGTCTCATCCTCAAGTATCTGGAATTGGTTCCACAGCTCCACGGCTTCCACTGGTGCAGAGTGGTGTCTAGTTCTTCTTCCCCTGTCACCCTTTTCCAAGGAGTATCCTCTACTCCATTTTTCTTTACCTCAGCATTTCCCACTTCTGCTTCATCTTGATGTTGCTCTTCAAGCTTCTGGTCTGCCCTTTGCTGCTGTAGTTCCCCCATTCTGTCCAGAACTCTTCGTGTTCTCTTATTCCCCGGAGGGTCGACAGTCGCCACTCCAGTCCACTTACTTTTTCTTCCAGCAGAAAGCAATTCATCTGTAAGCACCTTGAAAATAATGCAGTGTGTACTTGAAGCCAACATGGATTTGTCAAGAACAAATCCTGCCAGACGAACCTGATCTCATTTTTTGATCAAGTAACCTCCTTTGTGGACTGTGGGAATGCTGTGGACATGATATACCTCGACTTCAGCCAAGCTTTCAGCAAAGTGCTCCATGATATCCTGATGAGCAAACTCACTAAAAGTGAGCTAGATGAAACAATCCAGGGGATCCACAGTTGGCTACAGAATTGGACTCAAAGAGAGCTTATCAATGTGATCTTCTCAAACTAGAGAGAGGTAACGAGCAGCTCCAGTCCTCTTACTTTTTCCTCCAGCAGTGTGATCACCTTGCACTTGTTGCAGGTGTAGGCCATGTTGTTCTCAGGCAAGAAAACAAACATTGCACACACCTTGCAGGTCACCACCACTGGAGAGCCTTGTCCTTCCATAGCCTCTTTTCCCGTTTTGTGTCTAGCTTTGTGATTGTTCTAGACTAGCCTGTGCCTGCTCCTCTACTCAGTAGAGGTTAAAAGCAGAGTCCCACTGGTGTGGAAGTGTGCGTTGCAAGACAAATAAATGAAAAAAAAAGTTTGTTAAAAATAAAAAAAAGTTAGGGGTCTCCCCCTTGACCTCCCCTGCCGAACTCCCCTGGCCAACTCCTGTTTGCTCCCCCTGTCTGCTCGCTCTGGTCGCTCTCTCTCTGGGAGCTTGCTTGCTTCTGTAGTCCTTGGACCAGCTGGAGTGGCTTGCTCTGCTCTGCTCTGCTCAGCTGGGAGGCGGGAAACAGCTACTCCTACCACTGCTCCTATTTCTCCCAACGTAGCCAGGTTTGCCATTGACACCAGTAACACCTAGATGAGGGTATCCCTCCTAAGCTAAGCAGCTTTCTGCTTCCAATACTTAGCTAACCCACTTGTGGCAAGCTTTTTTGCCCCATTTCCAAGAATACACTCCAGTAGTCACAGTTATCTCACAACACACACAGAACTAATCACATCTGTTACTGATCACTAACAATTGGCATACACAGATTATTAGGAATAGCACTCCTACGAAATACAAAGAATTCTTTTCAACAATATGTGTTATATTCATACTCTGTGACAGGATGACAAGGGAGTTAAAGGAGTACTAAAGGAGGATAAGAGATTGTGGAGAAGCTGAATGAATTCTTCTCATCTTTCTTCACTGCAGAAGATATAGGACAGATACCTGCACCTGATCTGATGTTTTCAGGAAGGGAGTCTGAGGAACTGAGGCAAATAGTGGTGACAGAGATGAAGTTCTCAAAGTTCATGACAGATTGAAACAAATCACTGGGCCCTGATGGAACTCAAATGTGAAATTGCTGATCTTGTAACAAAAATATGTAACATGTATTTATTATTTTTATCCCACCTTTTTTTCCTCTTGCAAGGAAACCATGATAACTTACACGGTCCTCCTCCTCTCCATTTTATCCTCACAACAACCCTGTGAGGTAGGTTAGGCTCAGAGTCAGTGACTGGCCCCAAATTACCCAGCAAGCTTCATGGCTAAGGGGGGAGTTGAGCACAGGTCTCCCAAATCCCAGTCCAACACTCTAGTCACTGCACCACATATGTCCCTTAAGATCAGTCTCTGTACCAGAGGACTAGAGAATGGCCCATGTAACCCAAGTTTTTAAAAAGGGACCTGGTGGGGAGAGGATCCAGGAAATTACAGGCTGGTTAGCGTATGTCTGTTCCAGGTAAAGTGGTTGAAACTATTATTAAAGATAAAAGTAGTATACATATAGAAGGACGAGCCCTGCTGAAAAAGAATCAGCTTGGCTTCTGCAAAGGTCAGTCCTGACTCACTAAACTTTTAGAGATCTTTGAGAGTGTCAGTAAACACGTGGAGAGAGGTGATCCAGTAGACCAGGGGTCTCCAATCTTTTTGGGCCCATAGGCACATTTGGCATTTTGAAAAAGTGCCCTGGGCACCACTATAGATTGACTGCCTCCCCATACCCCTACAGCAATCACAAAAATGTGAGGAGTGCCCCTCATCTGTGTTTGTGTGTCAGTGCATGAATGTGCACCCTATGTGTGTGCTACCCACTCTGGCTTCTCTCTCTCTCTCTGTCTCAATCTCTCTCTCTCTCTCTCTCTCTCTCTCATTCCCTTCCTTCTCTCTCTCTCTCTCTCTCTCTGACCTTTCATTCCTTCTCTCTGGCTCCCCTTCCTTTCTGCCTTTCTTCCTCTTGCTCTCTGACTCCTCTTTTTTCCTTCTCTCGCTTTGGTTCCCCTTCCTTCCTTCCTTCCTTCCTTCTGGCTGGCTGCTCTTCTTTCCCTCCCTCCCTGTTCCTTCTTTCCTGTGCCTTTCTCTGCCCCCCCCAGCCTCTCAGCCCTCTTTCTCTTTCTTTCATTCTATCTCCCCATCCTCATGCAACTGAATGGAGCAATTTCTCCATTCACTTGCAGGATGTGAGAAAAAGTCCATCAGCTGGTGGGGGTGAAGTCCATCCCCTCCCAAGCACCCTGTTACCAAGGACTTCACCCACCCAGCCATTTTTCAGCATTTTTGCTCCCTATAGAAGCCTCTTGGGGAATCACTCCACAGGCCTATAAAGGGAGTAAAAATAGCTGCGGGGTGTGTGTGTGCTCAGCCTGGCCTTGTGGGTGCAGTGGTGCCCCTGGGCACCATGTTGGAGACCCCTGTGAATAGACATTGTTTACTTGGACTTCCAAAAGGCTTTAAAGTCCCTCAAAAGTCCCTCACCCAAGACTCCTGAGCAAACTTAGCAGCAATGATATAAGAGCAGAGATTGTCTTATGGATCAGTAACCGGTTCAACCACAGAAAGCAGAGAGTAGGAATGTATAATAAATTCTCCCATTGGGGGGATGTAAACAGTGGGATCCCACAAGGATCTGTATTTGGATCAATGCTGTTTAACTTATTCATAAATTATCTGGAATTAGGAGTGAGCAGTCAGGTGGCCAAGTTTGCTGATGACACCAAATTATTTAGGGTGGTTAAAAACAAAAAGATTGTGAGGAGCTCCAAAAGGATATTTTCAAACTGAGAGAATGGGCATCAAAATGGCAAATGTGGTTTAAGCAAGTATAAAGTGATGCACATTGGGGCAAAACATCAGAACTTCAAGTATACACTGTTGGGACCTGGAGCAACTCGTTTATGAGGAAAGATGACAACATCTGGGATTGTTTAGCTTAGAGAAAAGGCAAGTGAGGGGAGACATGATAGAGGTATATGGAATTATGCAGGTGTGGAGAAAGTGAACAGGGTGACATTTTTCTCCATGTCGCATAATAATAGAATCATAGAATAGTAGGGTTGGAAGGGGCCTACAAGGCCATCGAGTCCAACCCCCTGCTCAATGCAGGAATCCAAGTCAGAGCATCCCTGACAGATGGCTGTCCAGCTTCGTCTTGAATACCTCCAGTGTGGGAGAGCCACTCCATCACTCCAGGGTGATGGAGAAGAGATCCTGGCCTTCTTCTCTGTGACAACCTTTCAAGTACCTGAAGAGTGCTATCCTATCTCCCCTCAGTCTTCTCAAGGCTAAATGAGAATCCAATGGGGTCCTCCCATGAAACTGATTGGTGGGGGAGAGTCAGGACAGATGAAAGGAAGGGCTTCTTCACACAGCACAGAGTTGATCCAGCATGGCTCTTCTCATGTTCTTATGAGAGGTTCAAGTGATTCAACAGGGTCACGCTCCCTTTGTCCCTCTCTTGGCAAAGGTCATCCCACAGGGCTACCAAGGCAGTTGCCATTCCAAAGCCAGGCCTGAAGCCTGACTGAAATGGATCTAGACTCAAGAGTTGGTCAGAAAGTAGAGCACTACCAGCCCCCAACGTGAGCAATTTGTATCTATATGGGGGGCGGGGGGGTGCAGTTTTGAGAATGGGTAAGGGAAAAGGTGTTTCTTTCCTCCCCCTGAAACATCCCAGTATACTGCATGTATATGCATGTGTGGGGAGGGGTTTTTTCCTTGTGGCATGCAGCCCCCTAACCTCATGCCCCACTCTCCAGGATACTTGCCATAAGTTGTCAGGGGGTTGAGCAAGTGAATTTCTCTCTCCACCTACCTGCCATTTCTCTTCACTTGTGGTGTGTGTGCGTGCGCGCATTTTCAGTGGACATACAGGCATTCAATGTCTCCACTGCTCTCAGTCACAGATGTCATTGGTAGACGCCCCCAGTCACCCTGCCTGACCTTCTGGTTTCAGTAGACCCTCTTTATCCTGTGCCCCCAATCTCTTTACAGGCCCGTAAGAATGTCAGAAGAGCCCTAATGCTGGATCAGACCCAAGGAAGTCCGTCTCCTCCAGCACTCTGTTCACACAGCGGCCAGCCCAGCCAGCTGATCTCATGGGAAGCCCACAAGCAGGGCATGAGCGCAAGAGCACCCCCTGCTCGCCTGCCCCAGCGACTGGAGTGCGTAGGCCTACTGCCTCCCTGCTGGAGCTGATAGATCAGCCATGGAAACTAGTTGCCATGGTTCGCCTTCTCCACAAATGTCTCTAATCCCCTGCAAAGCTGTCTGAGTTGGTGGCCATCACTATGCCTTGCGGTTGGGAATTCCATAGTCGAACTCTGTGCTGTATGGAGAACCCATCAAGCCTGGCCTGCTTATCTGTCTTGCCATCAAGTGCCGTGAGGGTTCTGTAACCTCAGAGATTCTTGTCAGAAAGGTTTTTTAAAATTACCTTTTCTTTTAATTTATTTTAATATATATATACTTCTGAATTCCTAGGGGTTCCCCAAGTATGTTGACACCATGTCCTTATGTTAGGGTGGCCTAGTTGTGCTTCCAGACTGCCAGGCACTCAACTACACAGACAGGACAGAGCTGCAGTCCGCCCTCCCACCTAACAGCAGCGTTCATGTTCAGGGCTGCAGCCAGTTTCCCTCCAGTCAGGGCATCACCCCGTTTTCTTTTTCTTTGTTTGTTTGTTATATTCATACCCCGCCTTTTCCTCCAAGGAGCCGAAGGTGGCGTACCTAATGCTGCCCCTCCTCTCCATTTTATCCTCACAACAACCCTGTGAGGTAGGTTAGGCTGAGAGTCAGTGACTGGCCTAAAGGCACCCACTTATCTGCCACTACACATTCTGTGGCCACTGAGCATGCTGAGGCATCATTGGGCTTTTCTTGAGGGGTGGGGTTCGTCTCATTGGGCTTTATTTTTAAGAAGAGGTTTTGCATTTCTGCAAATCATGGCTTTCCCAGAGCTTCCTTGCTGGTTTCCAGCCGCCCTGTTTTGGCTACAGTCCTGGCAGCACCCGCAACCGGAGCAAGGATGGGTAGTCGGAGAGCTGGAGCCAAACTGTCAGGGGGGTGGCTGAAGCGAAGGCTGCCGGCGCGTCACACTCGGGCCCCCTGTGTGGGTGGCTCACGGGCACGCAGCAGCACACGCAGGGGTCATGGATCAGGGCCGGTGCGGGTCGCTCCCCTCGGCCGGCTCTGCCCGCTGAGCTGCTTCCCTCGCGCAGAGCCCGCCGGGGCGGCGCGGGACCTGGCCGCCGTTGAGCGAGCGGCTGGGCTGCCGGCGCGGGCGCCCCCGCCGCCGTGGGACGCGGGGCCTGCGCTCGAGCGCCCGCGCGCCCTCCGCCAGAGCCGCGGGCCTGCCTGCGCGGGGCACCCGCCTGCAGCGCGCGAGGCCCTCCCGGGCGCCCGCGGACGCCCCAGGCCCGGCGCGCGGCTGGGCGGCCGGCGAGGCGGCCCCGTCCCGGGCTGCGGCCCCGCGGCGGCGGAGCGGCATTATGCTGTTCCCATGGAAACCCGGGCAGAAGCAGCGCTCGGGCGGACGGGCGGCGGGAAGGAGCCGGCTCGCGTGCGGCTCCTGGCAGCCCCGGCGCGGCTGCGGTCTTTGTCTGGAGGGCCGAGGGCTGGGCGCGTGCGGCGCTCTGGCGGCGGGGAGGCGCTTCGCGGAGCCCCTTCGCGGCGCGCGGCTCCGGGCCTCGCTCCCGCCGGCGTCCTCGGCGGCCGGCTGGGCAGCCCGCGGCGCGGCCGGGCGCTTCTGCAGCTGGCCTGAGCGGCGGGGCGGCACTCCAGGGCCGGCGAAGGCTCCGCGGGCGGCGGCGGCGGCGGCGGCGGCACGGGCACGGTGAGTGAGGGCCGGCCCCTCCAGGGGGAGCGCGCCGGCCGAAGGGCGAGCTGCCGGGCCCGGCGAGAGCCGCTCGCGGGCGGGCCGCAGGCCGGGGCACAGCTGGCCAAGTGCCCGGCGGGGTGGCCGGAGCGGGAGGGCAGCCGTGGGGGGAGCGCGGGCCCGCAGCCCTGCCGCGCTGAGCGGGAGGGCGGGCGGGCGGGCTTCGAGAGGCGGGTCGCCGCTCCTCCGGAGAGGGGCGTCAGCCGGCCACCGCGCGCTGGCTGTGCTCCGCCAGGAGGGCGTGGGGCGGCGCGCCCCCGCAGCTGCTCCTGGCCCGGGCTGGCCACTTCTTGCCCCGCGCGCGCGCGTGTACGCGCGCAGAAGCTCCCCGCGCCTGGGGAGGGCTGAGCGGCCCCTTGGGGAGGCCAGGCGTGCAGGAGGAGACCCGTGCCCCCGCCCGCCCGCCCGCCCGCCCTCCAGAAGACCCAGGCAGCCCCTCGGCGCCGCTGACCACTCCAGAGGCAGCGAGGAGGAAGTGCCTTCGCCACGGCAGTCCGGCCCAGCAGCCACGGAGCCCGTCGGGGGCTGCCCCGCGATGGCTGGGGAATGCTGGCCTGCGCAGCTCACCCGCAGGCGGAGTGGCCCACGAATCCTCCAGCGCACTTTCCGGGCCCGCGGCATTTTTGTCTCCTGATCGGTGCAGATGGCAGTTTCCTTCCCGGGGCAGATGGCAGCCTGGGGAACGGGCCAGCCCGCTCCTCCCTCCAACGTGGCCCTGGCTCTGATAAGTCCGTCCCTTCTGGGTGTGATCTCCGAACCAAAAGGCAAACGGGTTACATGCACTTGGCCCCACACCCCGGGGCAGTGCAAAGCTTGCTTACCTATTGAGAGCAGAGGGGGACAGATCCAGCCCCGTCTCACTGGAAGGGAATTTTCGGAACATCCTCGTTCTCTGGACCCAGATGTGCAGGGCAAGCTCCAGATTTCAGAGTGCTCCTGGGCAAGATCCCTCCATGGGCCCCTCCCTCAGGGAGCCTTCCTCCTCACCACCGCGACAGCGGCCGCTCTTGCACCTCCTCCTCCTCTTGCCATGGCTGCCACTTGCCTGCTTTGCTTTGCAGGCAGAGGACCCGGGAGCAAGGAGGCCGCCGTCCTGCTCCTCCTCGCCACCATCGCCGTCTGGGCCAGAGCCAGAGGCAGGCGAGCAAGCAGGCTGCCGTGGGGAAGAGGAGGGGCAGGCCCGGGGGCTCTTGCCAGTGGGCCCCTGCTGAGGGGTGGCCCTCGGCAGGTGCCTAGCCATGCCGGCCGCACGGGTGTGGCTCTAAACTCACAGTGGAACTGACCTCCCATGGAGCAGAGGGTGGGCAAGGGCAGACAGTGGAACATCTCCCGGCAGGGACTCCCTTGGCTGGGATCCTGCCTGCCATTCCATCTTCCTTTGAGTGCTGGACCAGGCCAAAGGCCACCCGACCTAGTCTAGGCCCCTACTTCCCACAGTGGCCAGCCAGATGCCCCAACGGGAAGCCCACAAGCAGGACGTGAGGGCAATGGGCTGCTGCCGCCAACCCCGCCGCCGCTCTCCCCCAGCAACTAGTACTCAGAGGTGCAGCGTCTCTGGTGCTGGAAGTCATAGAGAGCCATCCTGACTAGTAGCCACTCATAGTCTTCTCCTGCCTTGGGTCATCACTTTTAGACCTACTGCAGGCATCAGTCCTGACATCCTCTAGATCAGGAGGGGGGAGGGAACAGACAACTTGTGGACCTCCAGAAGTTCTGGCCTACAGCTCCCATCAGCCACAGGCAGCACAACCAATGGTTAGGGGAGTTGTAGGCGAAAAAAATTGGAGGGCCACAAGTTGCCGCCCCGCTCTGTATTCTGGTTCAGAGTCCATCACACCAGCAGGCACCCAGAGCCTGGTTGCCCGTGTCAGCGCTGACCCCCATTGGCATGCCATCCCTTGTCATCACTGTGCACAGCGCTGGCAGAGGGGCAAGCACCCCCCCTCCCCTGGGGGGCGGCAGCAACAGCAGCGATAATGGCTGATGGGGCAGCCAGGCAATGTTCAGCGATGGCAGGGCAGGAGCTGTCCAGACTCTTCTGGATCCTCTGGTAGATTATGGCAAGTTCTCCCAGGGGTCCACCTGAGATCTGCCTAGGATTGTTGCTGGCTTCCAGGTACTTCCAAAACTGAATAGCAACTCTGCCTGATGAGCTCCGTGCTCCCTACCATGGTTGTTGTGTCTCTACAGTATTGAAGTTGGAGAAGAGGTTGGCTCAGTGCATGCCAAAATGTTCCACAGTGCAATTGTGTCAAATGGGCAGTTTCTGTGGCCTCCCCCACCATTTACGGGAAGCTTTTGGAGACGGGCCAAAGTGTGAGTCTGAAGCTTCTTTGGAAGTGTTGCAAGACCTTTTCCTTTGTTGTATGCAGCTGGGCTGAGTTCTTACTGCTGGTGGAGTTTTGGCATTTTAACCCTTAACAAAATTCTTTCAGCATTTTAACCCTTAACAAAAAAAAAACACTCTTGGCTCAGCGTTCGATGCAGTATTTATGTGTTTGTTTATTTATTTATATTAGCCACCTTTCAAGATCTTGGTCTTCCCAAGGTGGCTTACAATATAAATCAGTAAAATTCAGCATCAAATTACAAGAGCACATTGGATTGAATGTAGTATATTGTATTGAGATGTCTTTGGTCTTGTCTGGGTTTCTATGATGAATTTCAAGAGAGTGGTGCAAATTGCTTGGGAAGGGCTGAGGGCACAGCCAGGCATTTGATACTGTAGGACAGGAGATCCAGAGGGCACCTGAGGGCATCTCCTCTGTGTCGGCTGCTGTTCATTTGTTACCGTGACTGTGCAGTGACCAGTGGACTCCCTCAGCTATCCATCGGGATGCACAAGCCTTCACCCAGCAGAATTACAGTGGATTTAGAATTTGGGCAAATGGGCATCACTCTTGGGGAGAATGGGCTCCCCCCCTCCTGCCCTCCAGTAAGCTCCTTGCTAGCGTCTTCCACCTAAGCCAATGCCTAGCTACTTCTCCTTGGAAATGTTCTGCCCTCCACTTGGTTTATGCAGCTGTTAGTTCATAAAGATATGTCCCCAGCCACAGCTTGCTCATTAAAAAGCAAAATGTGGAGAAAATTTCAGAATCCATTCTGCGTCGGGATCCTCAGGCCTGTCACTGCTCAGCAGGCTTTTCCCTAGCCCACCTACCACTTCCAGCAATGAGTGAAGAGTCTTCCTCTCAGGACTCCCTGCTGCAGCCCTTCCTGATCCTACAGCTGGAAGAACTGGTGCCATCCCAGGCAGATGAGGGAAAAGAGGCATGAGCCTTCCAGCTCCCTCCCACGGCACCGCATGGGAATGGCAGAGGCATTTGCAGGAGCAGGAAGGCGCTGGAGCCCAGGAGAGTGCCTTGGCTGTGGGGAGAAGGCAGCCACCGGAAAGGACCCCTCTGCTTGGAAGCACAAGCTGCCCCCCTCAGGCCCCCCTTCAGGAGAGGGATGCATGCAGAGGGCCTGAGGGGGACCAGAGCGTGGAGCACCACATCCCTCGCACCCACCCATTCCATGATGACAGTTCAGGAGCCTGGAGGCCCTCTCTGAGGGACACTGCATCTGTCCATGTCTTCCCTTTCTCCATGTGGGCTTGGATGGGGCCCACCACAGTTCCCCAGTCTCGGCTCCCAATCTCCTTTTGTGACACAGTCAGTGGTGGAGGCTTCTGCGTAAGTGGATGTTGCAGTGATAGCAAAAATAAACCAGCCACAAACCACCAGCAGAACCAAACTCCGAGAAACATTTGGAGCAAGCCAGCTGGATCGAGCGTACGTTGACACACTACATCGGGTGCAAACCATGCGCTCTCCCACCCCCTGCAAGCCCTGCATGGTGGACCCCCAGACCTCCAGCACTTGCCACCAGAAAACAATGGAGGCAGCCAAAGAAAGAGAGGAAACAATGCTCTAGCACCAGGTTCTATGTTCCTGCCATAGAAGTCTTGTTCCTACCGTGCCCCAGAGTGTGAAGGCTCCTGCCTGCTTCCTATGGCAGGAACTATAGAGTTTCTTCCTAGAGTGTTTGTTCCTGCTTAAAAGATCCCAGGAAATGATCACAGCTGGGAAGCAGGTGGCCGCCTCCAGCAGCCCCTGTGTAAGTGAGTGTGGGTCTGTGTGTGAGTTGCACGTAAATGTGCATGCAAGCACACGCATGGCCACCCCAGAGACCCAATGGGGCCTCTGGGGCTGAAAAGGTTGTGTTCCTGCATTATGTGGAGGTTATTTTAAATCCCCACCCCCACCCGCGGGGCATGGGGAGGGGAGAAGCCATTGAGTGAGTGATTGATTGATTGATTGATTGCATTTCTATACCTCCCCATAGCCAAAGCTTTTGCCATGCCTCTTGGGATGGTTTTTCATGATGCTATACCATCCTTTGGGATGGATTTCGTTGCTGCCTCCTGAACAATGTTACGGACCTCCGTCCATAGTTCCTCAGGCACTCTGTCTATCAGGTCTAATCCCTGAAATCTATTCCTCACCTCCACTGTATATTCATCAGGGATATGATTTAGGTCATACCTGAACGGTTTAGTGGTTTTCCCAATGTTCTTCAATTTCAGCCGAAATTTTGCAAGAAGCAGCTCATGATCTGAGCCACAGTCAGCTCCAGGTCTTGTTTTTACTGACTGTATGGAGCTTCTCCATCTTTGGCTGCAAAGGACATAATCAATCTGATTTCGATATTGACCATCTGGTGACGTCCATGTGTAGAGTCGCCTCTTGTGCTGTTGGAAAAGAGTGTTTGCTATGATCAGCATGTTCTCTTGGCAAAACTCTATTAGCTTTTGTCCTGCTTCATTTTGTACACCAAGGCCATGTCTGCCTGTTATCCCGGTGATTTCTTGACTTCCTACTTTAGCATTCCAATCCCCTATGATGAAGAGGACATCTTTTTTGTGTGTTAGTTCTAGAAGGTGTTGTAGGTCTTCATAGAACCGATCAACCTCAGCTTCTTCGGCCTCAGTGGTTGGGGCATAGACATGAATTACTGTGATGTTGAATGGTTTGCCTTGGATTCGTACTGAGATCATTCTATCATTTTTAAGATTGTACCCCAGTACTGCTTTTCCCACCCTTTTGTTGACTATGAGTGCTACTCCATTTCTTCTAAGGGATTCTTGCCCACAATAGTAGATATGATGGTCACCTGAATTAAATTCGCCCATGCCTGTCCATTTTAGTTCGCTGATTCCCAAGATGTCGATGTTCAATCTTGCCATCTCATGTTTGACCACCTCCAGCTTACCTTGATTGATTGATCTGACATTCCAGGTTCCTAAACAATATTGTTCTTTACAGCATCGGATTTTCTTTTCACCACCAGACACATCCACAGCTGAGTGTCCTTTCGGGTTTGGCCCAGCCGCTTCACTCTTTCTGGCGCTACTTGGAAATACCGTCTGCTCTTCCCCAGTAGCATATTGGACACCTTCCGACCTGAGGGGCTCATCTTCCGGCGTCATATCTTTTAGCCTTGTGATACGTTCCGTGGGGTTTTCTTGGCAAGAATACTGGAGTGGGTTGCCATTTCCTTCTCCAGTGGACCACATTTTGTCAGAACTCTCTGCCATGACCTGTCCGTCTTGGGTGGCCCTGCACGGCATAGCTTATGGCTTCACTGAGTTATGCAAGCCCCTTCGCCACAACAAGGCAGTGATCCATGAAGGGGATCACTGCTCACGAAAGAAGGGAAGCGAAAAGCAAGGGAGAAAGGGGAAGATCTATCCAACTGAATGCAGAGTTCCAGAGAATAGCAAGGAGAGACAAGAAGGCCTTCTTAAATGAACAATGCAAAGAAATCGAGGAAAACAACAGAATGGGAAAGACTAGAGATCTCTTCAAGAAAATTGGAGATCTCAAGGGAACATTTTGTGCAAAGACGGGAATGATAAAGGACAAAGAAGGCAGGGACCTAACAGAAGCAGATGAGATTAAGAAGAGGTGGCAAGAATACACAGAAGAACTATACAGGAAAGATCTGAATGTCCCTGATAGCCATGATAGTGTGGTCACTGAACTTGAGCCGGACATCCTCGAGAGTGAAGTCAAGTGGGCCTTAGGAAGCATTAGTAACAACAAAGCTAGCGGAGATGACAGTATTCCAGCCGAGCTATTTAAAATCCTAAAAGATGATGCTGTTAAAGTGCTGCATTCAATATGCCAACAAATCTGGAACACTCAACAGTGGCCACAAGACTGGAAAAGGTCAGTTTACATTCCAATTCCAAAGAAGGGCAATGCCAAAGAGTGTTCAAACTACCGCACCATTGCGCTCATTTCACATGCCAGCAAGGTGATGCTCAAAATCCTACAAGCTAGGCTTCAGCAGTATGCAAACCGAGAACTACCGGAAGTACAAGCTGGGTTTCGAAGAGGCAGAGGAACTAGAGATCAAATCGCCAACATTCGCTGCATCATGGAGAAAGCAAGAGAATTCCAGAAAAACGTCTATTTCTGCTTCATTGACTACGCTAAAGCCTTTGATTGTGTGGATCACAACAAACTGTGGCAAATTCTTAAAGTGATGGGAGTACCAGACCACCTTACCTGTCTCCTGAGAAACCTGTACGAGGGTCAAGAAGCAACAGTAAGAACCACACATGGAACAACCGATTGGTTCAAAATTGGGAAAGGAGTACGACAAGGCTGCATATTGTCACCCTGCTTATTTAACTTATATGCAGAGTACATCATGAGAAATGCCGGGTTGGATGAATCACAGGTCGGAATTAAGATTGCTGGGAGAATTATCAACAACCTCCGATATGCAGACGATACCACCCTAATGGCAGAAAGCGAAGAGGATCTCAAGAGCCTCTTGTTGAGGGTGAAAGAGGAGAGTGCAAAAGCTGGTTTGAAACTCAACATTAAAAAAACGAAGATCATGGCATCTGGCCCCATCACTTCCTGGCATATAGAAGGGGAAGAAATGGAAGCAGTGACAGATTTTACTTTCTTGGGCTCCAAGATCACCGCAGACGGTGACTGTAGCCATGAA
The DNA here is from genome assembly GCF_057233095.1 of Heloderma suspectum. Lineage (NCBI taxonomy): Eukaryota > Metazoa > Chordata > Lepidosauria > Squamata > Helodermatidae > Heloderma > Heloderma suspectum. The sequence continues at coordinate 235,461,016 of NC_139462.1, forward strand.
ATTAAAAGACGCTTGCTCATGGGGAGGAAAGCTATGGCCAACCTAGACAGCATAGTAAGAAGTAGAGACATCACCTTGCCGACAAAGGTCCGTCTAATCAAAGCTATGGTTTTCCCAGTAGTAACATATGGCTGTGAGAGCTGGACTATAAGGAAGGCTGAGCGCCGAAGAATTGATGCTTTCGAACTGTGGTGCTGGAGAAGACTCTTACGAGTCCCCTGGACTGCAAGGAGGTCAAATCAGTCCATCCTAAAGGAAATCAACCCTGAGTGCTCATTGGAAGGAGAGATCCTGAAGCTGAAGCTCCAATATTTTGGCCACCTAATGCGAAGAGAAAACTCCCTGGAAAAGACCCTGATGCTGGGAAAGACTGAAGGCAAAAGGAGAAGGGGACGGCAGAGGATGAGATGGCTAGATAGCATCACGGATGCAATGAATATGAACTTGAGCACGCTCCGGGAGAGAGCGCAGGACAGGAAGGCCTGGCGTGCTATGATCCATGGGGTCACGAAGAGTCGGACACGACTGAACGACTGAACAACAACAACAACAATACCATCCTTGGATGACAGCCCTGGGGGGCAAAGTGCGTCTGACATTGTCCCTTTTGTATTGGCCTGCTTGGCTACTGCTTTTAGTAGACTACCAGGGGTGGGGACAAGCTTTGGCTAAATTTGGGAGAAGTAGGGGGTGAGGCTTGTGCATTTCATCAAGTTAGAGCCCCCTCCCCTTTCTTCTATAATCTAAGAAGAGCCCTGAGGCTGGATCTGACCCAAGGGTGCCGTCTCATCCAGAACTGTTCCACACTGGCCAACCAGAGGCCCCCATGGGAAGCCCACCAGCAGGACATGACCGCAACAGCAGCACTTCCCACTCACGGTCCCCAGCACCTGGTATACCACAACTGGCATTCTGCCTCTGACCCTGGAGGCAGCACAGAACCATTGCAAGTAGTCACCCTTGATAGTCCGTCCTCTGTAGTCAGTCAAAGCAGAGGCTTGTCATTGGGCCTGGGAATTCTCTTGGGCAGTTTTCCATCTCTGCTATTCAGAATTACAACCACCAGATACGATGGCTACTCCACAGAAATGCTGGTGATTGGTAAGCAAAGAATACCTAAACCTCTTTGAACTGAGTAAAAGAGAAATGAATCCCCATCTGGACTAGGGCATAAGAATGACTCGGCTAGACTTCTAGTCCTGGTCCTTAGAACGTTAAGCCTCGAGGCTGCCTGAAGCTTCAAAGCCCTCTTAACCAACACTCCAACCTCCCTGGCTGCAGTGCAAGGCTTAGGCAAACTGGGAGTGCTTAGAAGCACCAGCAGCGTTTCAGCAAATGACCCATTTCATGAATTTAAAAACAAGGAAAAGAGAAAGCACCAGTACGAACACAGAATTCCAGCACAGGAAGGATGATAAAGACATGCAGGAAAACAGCAGACTCGTAACTTTGGCAGCGAATCTTATTTATTTTACTTACTTACTTAAAATATTTCTTGGCCACCTTTTAGGGAGGGAACCCTTCAAAGGTGGTGTACAACTGGAAAATACACATAATAAAAACAGCAAACATTTTAAAAAACAACAGACACATAAGACAAAACCTGCAACGCACAATTGCAGCTACAACCCAGTCTGATAAAACATAAACGGGAAGGCCAAAGTAAACAGCTCAGTTTTCAGGGTCTTTGTAGAAGCCTGCAATGATGGGGCCTGGCAGACCTGTGACACATTCCAGAAATGTGGGGCCACTGCAGAAAAGGCCCTTTCTTGGGTATTGTCCACCTAACTGCCCTCAAAGGTGGGCAAGTGAGAAGGGTCTCTGTTGCTGACTTTAAAGCCCAGGCAGGCTGGTATGGGTGAAGGCAAGTAATTTGGTCCCAAACCGTTTAAGGCTTTAAGATTAAAACTAGAGCTTTAAATTGGAACCAGAAACACACGGGCAACCAGTGCGGCTGGCGCAATGTTCGGTGTTATATGATCTGATTGCCTCACCCCCCACCAACATTTGCGAGGCTGTATTCTGCACCAGCTGGAGTTTCCAGACCATCTTGAAAGGCAACCCCACATACAGTGCATTAGAGTAGTCCAGACTGGACATTGCGGGTGCATGGATAACTGAGGTGAGCTGTGGTCACTGTACCTCAAGAAGGATATTGTGGAGTTCGAAAAGGTGCAGAAAAGGGCAATCATCATGATCAAGGCGCTCCAGCAACTCCCCTATGAGGAAAGGTTACAATATCTGGGACTTTTTAGCTCAGAAAAAAGGTGAGTGAGGGGAGACATGATAGAGGTCTATAAAAGTATGCAGGGTGTGGAGAAAGTGGATAGGGAGATGTTTTTCTCCCTTTGCCATAATACTAGGACCCAATGGGGTCATCCCATGAAGTTGATTGGTAGGAGATTTAAAAAGGGATTGGACAAATTCATGGAGTGTAGGGATAGCAATGGCTCTGTGCTGCCTCCAGTATCAGAGGCAGTAGGACTAGGTACACCAGTTGCTGGGGAACATGGGCGGGAGGGCACTGTTGCACTCATGTCCTGCTGGTGGGCTTCCCATTGGGGCATCTGGTTGGCCACTGTGTCAACAGAATGCTGGAGAAGATGGCACCCTTAGGTCTCATCCAGCCACAGAACTCTTATGTTCTTATGTGCCCTTCCTTTTCCTGACACCAAATCAATGAAAGGCAGGGAGTGGTGCGTGTCTCTGCGTGTGCTGGCATCAGAGAAAGCTTCCTCCAAGCCCAGGCACTTTCCCACTGTGGGTGGGCAAGATGATCCTGGGCAGGCTGTTGCCACAGCCCAAGAGTTTTCCTGGCAACGTGCCTCCTGGTGGCATTGCTCAATACCATGAGGAGGATGCTCTTGCGCCAAGGGGGCACTGCTCTGTGACGACCTTGGTTCCTCTGCATCAGGGACGCAAAGGTGCAGGCCACAAGCAGCCTGCCAAGCCATTTCTGGTGGCCCAGCAGACCCGCCCCACACACACACACATCTGCTGCCACCACTGAAAAGATCGCAGAGGCAGTGCCTGGGATTTCCTGTGCTGGTACTACTGCTCTAAAGAGAAGCCCTTCCCTTATCTCCAACCTCCAATGAGATAATACCAGAACCCCAACAGGGTCACCCCATGAAGCTGATTGGTGGGAGATTCAGGACAGATCAAAGGAAGGACTTCTTCACACAGTGCAGAGTCGCACAGAGACACATTCCTGGAGGAGAAGGCCATCAATGGCCACCAGTCCTGATGCCTCTATGCTACCTCCACTATGCCTATGAACACCAGTTGCTAGGGAACATGGGTGGGAGGGTGCTGTTGCACTCATGTCCTGTTTGTGGGTTTCCCATGGGCTGCTGGCTCACCACTGTGTGAACAGAATGCTGGTCTAGATGGACCCTTGGTCTGATCCAGCAAGGCTCTTCTTATGTTCTTATGGTTTCCCTTGCTAGAGTGACCAAATGAAGCCCTGCTCGTGTGAGTGTGTGTGTATGCCTACACATGCAAGCGCATCCCCTGGAAACACCCAATGCAGCTCTCAGATCCAAAAAGTTGTGCACCCCTTGCTCTAAGTGGTGGGTGCCTGTGTGATGTCAGTGATGGGGTGTGAGATGATTTTGTAAGAGTGGTGCTGCTTCAGCCCACACTTGTGAGTACTCCAAATGAAGAAAAGAGCTGATTTGCTTGCAGAAGGAATCACAGAATAGTAGGGTTGGAAGGGGCCTACAAGCCATCGAGTCCAACCCCCTGCTCAATGCAGGAATCCAAGTCAGAGCATCCCTGGCAGGTGGCTGTCCAGCCTCGTCTTGAACGCCTCCAGTGTGGGAGAGCCCACCACCTCCCTAGGTCATGGGTTCCATTGTCGTATTGCTCTAACAGTCAGGACGTTTTTCCTGATGTTCAGCTGGAATCTGGCTTCCTGTCACTTGAGCCCATTATTCCATGTCCTGAACTCTGGGATGATCAAGAAGAGATCCTGGCCTTCTTCTCTGTGACAACCTTTCAAGTACTTGAAGAGAGCTATCATATCTCCCCTCAGTCTTCTCTTCTCAAGGCTAAACATGCCCAGTTCTTTCAGTCTCTCTTCATAGGGCTTTGTTTCCAGTCCCCTGATCATCTTTGTTGCCCTCCTCTGAACCCTCTCCAGCTTGTCTGCATCCTTCTTAAAGTGCCCAGAACTGGACAAAGTACTCCAGATGAGGCCTAACTAGGGCTGAGTAGAAGGGAACTAGTACTTCAGAGTACTAGAACAAATCCTGCCAGACTAATCTGACCTCATGTTTTGATCAGGTAACTTCCCTTATGGGCTGTGGGAATGTAATTCATCTGGCCCTGGAGATCATAGAATAGTAGGGTTGAAAGGGGCCTACAAGGCCATCAAGTCCAACCCCCCGCTCAATGCAGGAATCCAAGTCAGAGCATCCCTGACAAATGGCTGTCCAGCCTCGTCTAGAATGCCTCCAGTGTCTTTGTTGCCCTCTTCTGAACCCTCTCCAGTTTGTCTGCATCCTTCTTAAAATGTGGTGCCCAGAACTGGACACAGTACTCCAGATGAGGCCTAACCAGTGCTGAGTAGAGGGGAACTAGTACTTCCCAGGATTTGGAAGCTATGCTTCTATTAATGCAGCCCAAAAGAGCATTTGCCTTTTTATTATTATTATTATTATTATTATTATTATTATTATTATTATTAAATTTATTAATCGCCCATCTGGCTGGTCACCCAGCCACTCTGGGTGATGTACAACATACAATAAAAACAGTTTAAAACAATAAAATTCTACAATAAAAATCTTTTCTAAAATACCCTTACCCACCCCAAATGCCTGCCTGAACAACAGCGTTTTTAATGCACGACGGAAGCTCATTAAAGAGGGGGCATGACGGAGTTCCCTAGGGAGGGAGTTCCACAGAATGGGGGCCACCACAGAGAAGGCCCTCTCCTTCGTCCCCACCAGTCTAGCTGTCCTGGCTGATGGGACAGAGAGAAGGCCATCCGAGGCTGATCTTGTTAAGCGGCCTATCTGGTGCTGCTGGAGGCGCTCCTTAAGATAGGCTGGGCTGGAACCATATAGGGTTTTAAAGGTCAAAACCAACACCTTGAATTTGGCCTGGAAAACAACTGGTAATCAGTGCAACTCCTCCAGCACTGGAGTGATGTGATCTCGCCGGCGGCTGCCTTTAATCAGGCGAGCCGCCGCGTTCTGTACCAGCTGCAGTTTCCGAACCGTCTTCAAGGGTAACCCCACGTAGAGCGCACTACAGTAGTCTAAACGAGAGGAGACCAGGGCATGTACTACCGATGGGAGCAGATGGTCAGGAAGGAAGGGGCGCAGCCGCCGTATCAGATGGAGTTGATACAGTGCTGTCCGGCTCACAGCTGACACCTGAGCCTCCATGGACAGCTGGGAGTCCAAAATGACCCCCAGGCTGCAGACCTGGTCTTTCAAGGGTAGCCGTACCCCATTCAACACCAGGTCAACATCCCCCAGCCTCCTCTTGTCTCCCACCAAATGTACCTCGGTCTTGTCAGGGTTCAGCTTCAGCCTATTCCTCCCCATCCAGCCACTCACCGTCTCCAGACATTTGGACAGGGATTCTACGGCCAACCTTGGTGAAGATTTAAACGAGAGGTAGAGCTGCGTCTCATCCGCATATTGATGACACCGCACCCCAAACCTCCTGATGATAGCCCCCAGCGGCTTCACATAGATGTTAGATAGCATCGGGGAGAGGATGGAACCCTGTGGCACCCCACAAGTAAGTGGCCACGGGTCCAAAACCTCCTCTCTCAGTGCTACCCTCTGGTACCTGCTGGAGAGGAAGGACTGGAACCACCGCAATACGGTGTCCCCAATGCCCAACCCCTCCAGGCGGTCCAGGAGGATACCGTGGTCAACGGTATCAAAAGCCGCTGAGAGGTCGAGGAGAACAAGGAAGGAGCATTCACCCCTATCCAGAGCCCTCCTCATATCATCTACCAAGGCGACCAAGGCCGTTTCTGTCCCATGCCCAGGCCTGAAGCCCGACTGAAATGGGTCTAGATAATCAGTTTCTTCCAAGTGTGCCTTCAACTGCACCGCCACCACCCGCTCAATCACCTTGCCCAAAAATGGCAGATTTGAGACTGGGCGAAAGTTGTTCAAAACTTGAGGATCCAAGGAGGACTTGAGGATCCAAGGAGCCACATAACATTGTTTTTTGCAGACACATCATATTGTTTGCTCATATTCAGCTTGTGATCGACAACAATTCCAAGATGCTTCTCACTTGTCGTGTTGTTGAGCCACGTATCCCCCATCTTGTAACTGTGCATTTGGTTTCTTTGTCCTAGGTGCAGAACTTGGCATTTATCCCTATTAAATGTCATTCTCTTTTTTTCTGCCCAGCACTTGTCTATCCAGATCACTTTGAATTTTGTTTCTGTCTTCCAAAGTATTAGCTATTCCGCCCAATTTTGTGTCATCTGCAAATTCGATCAGCATTTGATTAGATTTGAACTCATTCAAAGTAATTAGGTGTTCCTTGACAGGCTATCCATCTCAAGCTGCAATCCTGCCCCTTCAGCCTGCATTTGGCTACACTCAGCTTTTGCTTCCTCTGGAACCAAGAACTCAAGTATAATGGGCACTTTCCTCCAGAGTTCCCCTAACTGCTACTTTATCCACTAAGTCATCTCTGTTGGTTGGGATCAAGTCAAGGATAGCCGATCCTCTAGTTCCTTCCTCCACTTTCTGTAGGAGGAAGTTATCAGCAACACAAGTCAGAAATTTCCTGGAGGGGCCATGTTTTGCAGAATTCATCTCCCAACTGATACTGGGGAAATTGAAGTCCCCCATTACTACTACATCATGCTTCCTTGAAACATTGGCAATTTGCTTTTCAAAAGTTTCATCCTCATCTTGTCCTTGATTGGGTGGCCGGTAGTAGACTCCGACCACCATGCTCCTTTTATTCTTTGCTCCATTTATTTTAATCCAGATGCTGTCAATGGGGCTACCAAGCTCCTCCTCCTGTGTTTCTCTGCAGAAATATGTATTTTGAACATACAGTATACATATCCTGTCTCCCCTCAGTCTTCTCTTCCCAAGGCTAAACATGCCCAGTTCTTTCAGTCTCTCCTCATAGGGCTTTGTTTCCAGTCCCCCGATCATCTTTGTTGCCCTCCTCTGAACCCTCTCCAGTTTGTCTGCATCCTTTAAGTGTGGCACCCAGAACTGGACACAGTACCCTAGATGAGGCCTAACCAGTGTTGAGTAGAGGGGAACTAGTACTTCACCTGGGTTGACTGCCAGGTGCTGCATGGAGGTGGGATGTCCCCAGTCAGTGGGGTGGGGGAGACCAAGAGGGCAGCAGGAAACTGCATGTTAGTGAGGTTGAGTTTCTCAACCAGGCTTAGCAATCAGGCCAGGAAATCTCCCCCTCCCGTCCTCAATGGACAGGAGAACCAGGTCTTCCTTCTGCTCTTAGATCAGGATGGGAGGTGTGCTGGAAAACAAGGATGACACATTTTGGGTACTTTAACAGTATGTGTAGCACATGCAGCTCCCATCACATGCTGTTCCTTCAAGAAAACATTTTTGGCATTCAAGAATTTTGGAATGTTAGCTGAACAAAGCATGATTGGCAAATAGGTTGCACCGCTTCTTTGAGAGGGGCCAGAAGGAAAAATACAGAGCTATTCTAAATGGCCATTGGAATGCATGCAACCAAAGGGGGTTGTCTGCTTAAGCAGTACTATGTCAGGGCCCATCCCCAAGTGGCCAGTCAGGGGAGCATTGACCCTCCGAGGGCTGCAGGGATGGCTGAGCAGCAGTGGTGGTCCTGTGCCACAACCTGCAGGAACTGTCCCACTGCTAGGCAGAGAGGCGGCTGCCTCAGGCAGCTAATGTTGCCCATCATGGCAAATTGGAATGCAAATTGGAAAGAGCCCCACTCCCTAGCATGGGTGCACAGAAGGCCTTGCAAGTCAGGCTGTGGGATCCCAACCCATCCCAATGCATTCCAATGGCCGTTTGAAAAGAGACACATTGATACGCCTTTCTTTGAGGGATTTATGCCCCGCCCTTGAATAAAATGCCCAGAGCAGCGCAAGATGACTTCATTTGTAGGCTTGCAGGACAGGGGACCAAATCACAACCAATCCCAGTGCAAATTCAAAAGGGCAATAGTTCTCTGTTTGGCTATGTGGAGATGGCGCCTCAAAGACCACCACGTCAGCAACCCTTCACCTGCGGCAGAACGCATGGCCACTTGGAGCTGCCGTGTACTCTTCCAGCAGCTGTTCAGCCTGCCCTGTGTTCTTTCGCCTTCCATTCTCCTCTCCCAAATGTAGGCAGGATGAGCAAGGATGCCGTGCGCATGTGCTGGAGGTGGTGGGCTACAGGGAGGAAGAGGAGAGGGGTCTTGCTCCCTCATTGTTGGCCAGCCTGCCCCTGAAGCAGCTGCACATTGGCTGTTGATGGCACCAATGTTTCCATACCAGCAAATGCCCTCTGATGTTTGTTTTCTGTGGATGACGTGTAATGCACTGAGAGCAGGGATGGCTCACACTCTGCCTCAGCCTTCCAGAGAGCAGCCAGGATGCAAGTCTCTTCGCCACCGGTATGGGAGCCTTCAGGACCACCAGGATCTTTCAGTGTGTCACATCAGCCTCAAGTTGCTGGAAGCAAAAGGCTGGATCCACCAGCAGCCCCCTGAATGGTGTACAAAAGAACATACGAGCCCTGATGCTGGCTCAGACCCAGGGTCCATCTTGCCCAGCATGCTGTTCACAGTCGCCAATCAGCTGCCCGTGGGAAACTCATAAGCAGGACACAGGCACAACACCACCCTCCTGCCCCAGCTCCCCAGCAACTGGTGTACATAGGCATGCTGCCTCCTGGTCCTGGAGGCAGCACATAGCCATCAGGTGGCTGGAGGGTGGCACATCTCAGCAAGCAACGAGGTGCATGCCTCATGGAGAGGCTTATCGGACATCTGCTCAGTGGGGATGCAGCATCGAGTGAAGGGGGCTTTGGATGTTTATGGGCTGCACCTGCCTGACACAGAGGGGAGGCCCCTTCCAGGAGGTGAAGCCACATGCAAAATGGAGGGCGCCTTTCCCTGTGTGAGAGAAATGGACATGGCGCTACATGACACCCCAGAAAGCAAAGCACTTTTGTGCTCCACAAGCTTAGGGGGTGCCTTGGCAGATACATGCCAGGGACGGGCCCTCACCCTGATCTCAGTTGGTCCGCGGAGAAGGGGTTGTCAGATTGCTCAAGAGATGGCTGTGGAGGTACTACTTGCTGAATTTTGGTTTTATGCTGTTTTCCCTTCAGGGAAGCCATGAAGCTGTTTTTTGGCTTTTTAAGCACCATTATTATTCTCCAGAGGTTGAAATGAGATGGGCTTTGCATTTAAGCCAGAAGAATAGCCATGCTAGTTCATGCAGCAAAAAGGCGGAGGACAGTGGCACCATCAGGAGCAAGGAATGGCCTGTGGCAAAATCTGTTGCATGGAAGCTCCTGCAACAGTAAACTCATTAACTTTTACATTGTCACAGGACAGTGTCTCTCAAAATGCACTGCTTGTGTGCTTTGTGGTACACACTTCTTACTAAAGCAGAATGGAACTATCAGAAGGATGATGGGTCCTGTTTTCTGGAAAACAGCCGCGCAGCTATTGTGTCCCTCCAGCCCAGTCTTGTCCACTCTGACTGGCAGCAGTAGTCCAGGGCTTGGCCAGAAGGAGGTCTCTTTCCCATCACCTGCTACCTGATCTGTTTTTTAAGCTAGAGCTGGGGGTGGCTAGAGGAGACAGAACCTGGGACTTCCTGCACATGAAGCATGTGCCCTACAGCTAAGCTGTGGGCCCTTCCCACTCTACATGTGGAGCCCAAGGCACCCCATGTGGGGCTGAATGTGGGTCCTATGTCCTATGTGGGGCTGCAGACCAGGAGAACAGCACAGGCTCAGCCTATCATGGGCCAGGGACCAGTAGGGCCCCTTTGGATCCCTGGGTATGGACTCTCAGAGAAAGGGAAGGCAGAGCAGGCTGGGGCTGGGGAAGAGCGGGCTGGGGACTGCCCTACACACAGACCCAAGAAAGTGTGGTGCTGGAGCCAGTCCAAGTGACTTGTTCTTAGTCCATTTACTGGCCATACACATCAGAAGAGTCATGCTGGATCAGGCCAAAGGTCCATCTAGTGTGGCATTCTGGTCCTACAATGGCTAGGCAGATGCCCGTGGGAAGCCCACAGGTAGCACAGGTGTGCAATTGAACACTCCTGTTCGCTTGTCCTCCCGAGCGACTGGTACCGAGAGGCAGGGTTCATCTGATCCCGGATGGGATGATACAGCCATCATGATTAGTAGCCATTGAGGGCACTGCCTTGAGGGCTTCTTAGCAAATAAGATGGGATGTAAATGTTAACAATACATCAAACGTAGCCTTATCACCCATGAACTTGTTGACACTCTCCCCCTTTAGTCGCTCAGTCATGTCCTCCTGGTTGCCTTGGATTTTGTTCACACACACCCGCCCAACAAGCCACGCCCCCTTCTCCGAAGATGGCTGGGTGCCTGTGTCTGCTGCTTGTTCTCCCAGGAGAGACTGCCGTCAGTGGACCTTCAGGGAGCTCCGTCCCCTGGCTTACGACCACGCCAGTGGTAACTGCGGTGCGTGCCAAGTCGGGAGCACTGAGCTCTCCTGACATCCTCCCCAATGCATTTGGTGGCAAGGCCACATGGGAGATACCACCCCACCCAGTTCTGGGAGTTGTGGGGGAGAATCCACAGTAAGGATATTTGCAGTAAATAACAAAAGCGGATGCTCCGTATCTGCCACAACAACGAGGAACCAGCAATAATAGCCACAGCTTTTAAAGACAGTTATGGTGGAGCAAGCTGGTCTGAGGCAACAGAAGAATGGGGCTTGCCAAACTTTTTTGTTCTAGCATGCTTGTTCATACCTTTGAAAGCTGCTTGACAGACCGCAGGACCACAGGTGCAATGTTCCCCCCTCAGCAGACCTTCAGGCTGGGTGCAGCTGCACCTTTTCCATCACCACCCATCATGCACTTTTGAAAGGCATAGAGCCCTGGGAAGGAAAAGGTGGCAACCTCACACGGGCAAAGCTGGCTTCCTGCTGATCTGCAGGGCACTGTGCGGGGCGGGGGGGGGGGAGCAGGAGGTTGAGACATCCTGGCCTCTGCGAGGTTTGGTGGCTGCCTGTGAACACAGCCCCAGCTTGAGGGCCATGCTGCCTCACCGACTCTGGCAAGCCCCCCTGGCTTCCGCGTGGAGGGTGCCTGTGCAGCTGTGGAGCCGAGGCTCCTAGGGGTATTGCGCTATGGCATCTTGAGGCAAAGCACTCGCAAGGCGTCTGCGGTCGGCCCAGGGCTCTGCACCATCCAGCTCTCCTTCCATCTGTGCTGTCCTGCTGGGCGGTTTGTTCTTTGTACCAAGGGCTCCCTTTCACCATGTGGTCCCCGCATGTATGCTCCTGGTTCTCTAGACACGGGGGAGCACCCCCCCATTCCCATCTGGCACTGAGTTCCACTGGGAGGAGCAGCGGCCGCTGCCGCCTCTGGCTGGTGCAACGGTGTGGCGTTGCCATGCCAGCCTCCATCGCGGCGCTGGTGAATCTTCGGCTTCCAGCGGCACGGGGATTTGCAGCAGGCGCAACGGGGGCATTGGGCGGGCGGGCGGGCGCGCTGTCAGCCTCTGCTTTGCTTCACTTCTCGCGAAGGTGGCTGGAGAATTAGCGGCACGGACACCAACCGGGAAGGGCCGGGCCGGCGATGCCAGCAGCGCCTAGGAAGGGCCCGGCGTCCCGGGCTGGACCTGCGGAAGATAGCCCGGAGGGACCGCGGGGGCAAGGAGCGCTGTGGCGCGTGGAGGCGCCGCTCGAAGCTGGACCAGGGCCGGGCTCAGCCAGCGGCGCGCCTCCCCTCGCGGCGAAGAGGCGGCGGCGGCCCAGCGTGCCAGCGCGCGGCCTCGGTGCTGCCGGGCCAGCGCTCTCCGCCCGGTGTGGCTGGCCGAGGAAGCCTCGGACTCAGCCGGACCGGCGCGGCGGGCTCCGATGCCGCCCGCTCCGGCCGCCCACGCGGAAGCTTACGCCGCGAGGCGCTTGCCCGCTGAGGCGCCCGGAGGCGAGAGGAGCAGGCGGGGCGCGGCGCTCGCGGGGGGCATTTCAGGCCCACCTTCGCGGGGCGGCTTCGGACGTGACGGCGGTGGGATGCCGGGCGACGGCGGAGCCGGCAGCTGGCGGGAGAGGAGCTAGCGCGCCTCCGCTCAGCCAGTGCCCGTTCGCTGCCCGGGGCCCAGAAACAGCACCGCAGACTCCGAGGGCAGCAGAACGGGTCTCAGACCGCCGTGGCCGAGAGGGGCCGGTAAGCGCCCCCCCGCCCTTCTTTCCCGCTCTCTCCGGGCTGCTCTGAATGGGGGCGGCGCCTCCCCTCGGGGGACTTGCTGCTGCTGCTGCGGCACCGGCCCCGGGAACGGAGGGGGCCGAGCAGCGAGCCAGGCCACTTGCCTTCGCTCCTGCTCCTGGCGGGGAGGGGCTGGCCGAACTCCGCACGGCCGGAGCTGGTGCCCCGACGGCTGATTTCTGTTTGCAGGGCCGGCTGAGCTTGCAGCGGATCTTCCACGTTGCAAAGCCGCACCAAAGTGGAGCAGCGCCGAGGCGGAGTAACGCCAGCCTACCTCGGACGGGGGCTTTTGCGCGCGGGAATGCGGCTTGCTGCGCCTGGAGCGCTGCTGCCCAGGGCCGCGTGGGGAAGGGGGCAGCACCGATGAGCTGCCCTCCTCGGAGCCGGCGCCGAAGGAGTTACTGCCCGCCTCTTTTCCCTCCGGCCGCTCGGCTGACCTTCACACGGAGAGGAAAGAGGCAGCGCTGCGCATGCGCCACCTCCCGGCCGGGAGGAGCCCGGTAACTCGGGGAGGGTCAGTCTGTCAATCATTCAACGTGGAGCTCCCCCCCGCGGGGGGCGGCGGCTCGTTCTCTCCCTCCCTCCCAGCCTGCCCGCCCTGTCCGTCCGTCCCCTCCGCGTGGTCCCATTGGTGGCAGGGCTTTGAGCATAGCAGGGAGAGCCGGGGGGGGGACATGAAGGGGGATTCCGCCGCAGCCCCGAACTCCTCCCTGCCCGGGCCGCGGGCGCGCCCGGTGCGGGAGGCTTGGAGAGGCTGGGTGGGGGCGCGCAGTGGAGAGGAAGCAGGAGCGAGACGTGAGGGCCGCTCCTGCCCCGGTCCTGCACGTGTGAACACGCGGCTCGGCCGTTCCCACCTTCTGCCGCCTCCGGGCCAGTCCCCCGCCTTTCTTCCCTCGGCCACACGCGCCTGGCGGCGGGGCCGTGGTAGGCGCAGCCGAGAGAGCGCCCGCTGGGTACCGCGCCTTGCCCGTTCCTTGGCAACGCGGCTGCCTCTGTTGCCAGGGCGATGCGCGCCGGGAGATGCGGGCAGTCCTCCACGCTGGGCTGGGCAGGGCGGCACGGGGCGAGGAGGGGAGCGCATCCTCCGAGTACCGCCTGTCCCCCTTCCTTGCGGGGAGGAGCCGGTCTTGCCGTGTGGGCGATGCTCGCACTGTCCGGTGTTGCGGGGCCGGGGAGGGGGATCCTTGACTTTCTATGGCAGCGGGGGGCGGGCAGGAAATCACAGTCTACCCGGTGGAAGATTACTGGGGCGGGGAGAGGAATGTTGCCCGCGAGATCTGCCCTCCCTCGGTTCCTTCTCCCGCAGACTCCCCCATTCGGTCTCGGGGGGGGGGGGGAGCGACTTTCCCTTCGCTTCCCTCGGTAGCTGGGCGGCCTAGACGGTCCCGAGGGATGAGGCCTGGAAGCGGCGAAGGGAGGGGCGCCGCGGCGGGAAGTCATTGTGTGGCCGGCGGGGACGGACGGACAGACAGCGCGCCGGACTGGGCGGGCGGGCCGCGCGCTGCGCCGAGAGGCTGCCGCCCGGGACAGAAACGGGCGGCGGCGGCGGCGGCGGCGGCGGCGCGTGGCCTTGGCTGGACTCAGCCACGGCGCTCCCTCCAGGGCTGGGGGATCGGCCGGCCGGCCGTCCTTCTCGCCCTCCTCCTCCGCGCTCCTCTCCCGCTCGGCCGCGCCAAGCCGAGGCGCCCAGGCTCCTCGCGGCTCGCCAGCGGCGGAATTCGGCGGCTGCCGCCGTGGGCCGTCGCGGGCGCCCTGCAGGGGCCCCCTCCCCCCGCGGCCGGCGGCGCTGTTAGAAGTGTGAGCGGAGCGCCCCGCGGGGCTCGGCGGGGAGAGAGTTGGAGAAAACGGCACAGGAAGGAGAGGAAAGGGAAGGCAGCACGGAGCGGGCGCGCGAAGGACGGACCGCCGGACGGACGGACGGACGGAAGAGAGACCGGGAGCGAGGAGGGGAGGCCGAGCCCAGGCGACCCCGATGGCCGCCGAGGAAGTCACTGGAGGGGCGCGGAAGGCGACGAAAAGCAAACTTTTCGAGTTTCTGGTCCATGGGGTGGTGAGTGGGGGAAGTTCGGGGTCTGCCTGGCGGGGGGGAGGCTGGAGGGCGCCGGCCCGGCTGCGCGGGGGGACGGCGGGGGGCCCCTCGCCCTCTCTGTGTCTCGGGGGGGCACGCCCCCTCCCCCTTCCCCCAGCACATGCTTTGGGAGACGGCCTGGCGCGTGGAAGCAGGTGCGCTGTTCCTCCTGCGGCGCCCAGAAGGGGCCGGTTGAGAGCCGGGGTTCGGGGGAGGGGGCTTCTGCCGTTCCTTTCTCCGGGCGGGCTCTGCTAGTCCCGGCTGCCAAGCGAGTGGTACGACGCCACCCCCACCCCCGTGCCAGTCTTGGGCATTCCTCTTTTGTCTTGTTAGGCGCGAGGAATCCCTGGCACGCTGACTCTCGCGTAGGGCTGGAAGATGCTTCTCCTCGGCAGGCCAAGCTCCTCTTTCGGGAAACGGGCAGGCAGAGCAGGACCCCGAGAAGCAGCGTGCCCACCGGTGTGAAAACCCCAATGTGGACCCTTGCGAGCAAGGGCACCATTGAAGTTGGAGGGGTCCGTGGGCAGTGCCCCCTCCCAGTCTCTCAGACCTTGGGAGTTTCTAGCCTGTAGTAAGTTGGCATTCTTGGGGAGTCCCCTCTAGCCCCACACTCTCCAACTCTCACCTGAGGGCCCCGAGAAAGGGGGGAGCTCCCACCACACCATGGGCTGAGAGCTGGCAGGGACTCTTCATGGCTGTCCTGAGCTGCCTTGAGTGGAGGGCAGCCCTTGACATCCCTTCCTAGGCTCTTCCTTCTCTGTAGTTTTCTTCCTCTGGAAAGCCACAACTGGCTGTAGGCAGGAGGCATGGCCAGGTGGTGCTGTGGGGTCCTGAGCCCGCTTCCACAGGTTCCAAAGTCCCATGCAGGAGCTGGCTGGGGGACACTGGGAGTTGTAGTCAAACACATCTGGAGGGCACCAGGTTGAGGAAGGCTGATGGAGGTCTTTGCTCTGGCTGGCTGGCATCATGGCTACAGCCTCTGACTGGTCAGTTCTGAGGCCTGTCAGGGCATCAGGCGGGTTTGTGGAGAGCATTAGCCAACCAGCTCAAAAGGCAGCCTTGTAGCAAGTTCCTGGGATCCTTTGGGGCAGGAAGTCTCTCCCCAAACGCAAACGCCAGGAAACAGGGATGCTACCGGCCGGACTCCTGCCTGGGCTCTGGGCAGCCAGACGGGGCCGAGGCACAGAACTGGCCTCCAGGCTGCTCAGGCATCCCGCTCCTTCCTGAGGAGACGGCTTCTAATAATAGAGGGCACCTCGATGGAAGTGGAATGTGCTGCTGCCGCTGCTGCCAACCCAGGAGAGCCCCTGTCCCTTGGAGCAGCTCCCGGGCGTTTCCTTGGAGGAAAGTTGGCACGGCTGCCCTGCTCCCAAGCCCCATTCATTTGGCCGTCAGCCTGGTGGGGCATCCGCTCCTCCATGCCCCATGGCCTGCCTGCCTGTCTGCCAAGGGCCTGCTGGGCACCTGGTGCGCCCGTGCCCGCAGCCGCAGGAGTCTGTGCCCAGGCGTGCTGCCGCCTGCTGCTGCTGTTGTGGGGATCCCTTCCCTCTGGGCTGCCCTCCTTGCCCCCTAGCCACAGGCCCTCCCTCTGTCCCCTGCTGCTCTGGGGCGCCCCAGCATGAAGTCCCCATTGATCTCTTGCTGGGCAATGCCATCTGCTGAACAGTGCAAGGTAGCTGGACACTGCTGAGTGGAGTGGGGAGGCATCTTTCCCTGCAGCTCGGAGGCCAGTGGAAATCTCGGTCGGTGGATCTGTGTAGAAGAATGCCTTCCTTATGCAGCCTGTAGTTTTTGCTGCCCATGATCCTTTGTGGAACGTCTGTGGGCTCAGAGCTGCTCTTTTCCTGCCTAAGGCTTTGCAATGGATGTGCATTCACAACGGGCATGGGGTGGGAGCGGGGAGCTGCTTGGGATGAAGAGCTACAGAGAAAACAGGTTAAGCACCCAGCCCCTTCTCGATCCACCCCAAACTTCCCCTCCTCCCTGAAGCTGCTCTGCCCTAAAGAAAGCAGCTGCAGAAGTTTTGTTATACACCTTTGCATGTAACAGGTAGCTCGACCTATTGTTCTTCCATTCTTATTCTGCTTGGTGCACATGGGATTAAAAGGCATGCTGCAGTCAGGGTGATGTTTACCTTGATGCTCAAGGAAAAAGGGGAAACAAATGGATAGTTTGGTTCTATACTGTATAATGATCCTACTTCCAAGGTACGAGTTTCCAGTGATTCTAAAATCCCTTGAGAAGGTGTGCAGAGGACCCCGGATGATGAGACAGGGAGCTGACTGGCCAATCAAGAGAGCAGGAGTGTTGTGGGAGGAATTGGGAGGGGAGAGGGGCTGTGATGGACCCTGAAGCTTCTCAGAGCCTCCAGTAACTTTGGCCTCTGGTCTGTCCACGCACTTTGTAAAAAAAAAAAAAAAGGACTAGTAACTTGGCTTAAAAATGAAAGAGGAGGCTCTCCAAATGTCACTTCTGTGGCACAGGCTATACTCCATCTCTGCACAAACAGATGCAGCTTTAATTGAATCCAATCTAGTACCTGATCCAAGATCTCTGCAGAAGACCGTTGGTCAGGTAGCGTTTCATCAAAACCTGCTACCTCCAGGGTCAGATGCCGCTTGCTGTATGCCAGTTGGTGGGGAACATGGGCGGGAGGGTGCTCCAGTTGAGCTCCTGTCCTGCCTGTGGGCATCCCACTGGGACATCTGGTTGGCCCTTGTGGGAACAGGATGCTGGACAAGAGAGCCTTTGGCCTGATCCAGCATCAGGGCTCCTCTTAGGTTCTTATGAGACAGTAGAATCATCGAATAGTAGGGTTGGAAGGGGCCTACACGGCCATCGAGTCCAACCCCCTGCTCAATGCAGGAATCCAAGTCAGAGCATCCCTGGCAGGTGGCTGTCCAGCCTCGTCTCGAACGCCTCCAGTGTGGGAGAGCCCACCGCCTCCCCAGGTAATTGGTTCCATTGTCGTATTGCTCTTACAGTCAGGAAGTTTTTCCTGATGTTCAGCCGGAATCTGGCTTCCTGTAACTTGAGCCCATTATTCCATGTCCTGCACTCTGGGATGATCAAGAAGAGATCCTGGCCTTCCTCTCTGTGACAACCTTTCAAGTACTTCAGTCTTCAGCTGTAGCAAGAATTACTTTTAAATATTTAAGCCATAACGCAGAAAATAATTTAGATGGTGGCATTTTACTCTTTTGAAATACATGAAAGAGGAGAGGATGGGGAGGGGAGGGGGGTAGAAAGATGGCTGACGAAAGTGATCAAACGTGGTGAAACAAGGGCAGGCAAAACAAGATATGGGCTCCTTGATTTGGCAAAGAGCAGAGAAACGAGCAGGATTGTGATGGGGGCACATGGTGCATTCAGCAGGAAAGAGGAAAGGGTTTGGCTGTATCCTTCATGGCTACTTGTGGACTTCTCGGGGGCCATGTGTCTGGCCGTGGTTGGAAACTAGATGCTAGCCTAGGAAGACTCACATCTGATTCTGCAAGATAGTTCATAAGCATTAGTTCTTCCTCTGGCTCTAGGGGCCCTCTGTTTTAACTCATTAATTATTTAAAATATTTGCCACCTTTTATATTGAAAACCCCTCCCAGGGTGATGTCCAACATTCAACATATAATATAAATAACCATAACTCCAAAAACAATACTACACATTAAAAATATATAAGAGTTAGCAATAATGCTAAAAAGATATGCACCCCAATAAAGTACTAACATTCAATAAATAATTGTAGCTAAAACCATATTAAATCTGCAGCAGCCCAGTACAAACCTGTCCAAGAGTCCTGTAAAAAACAAATAAATCTTTATGGCCTTTATAAAGGCCTCTCCTGTTGGCAAAGCATTCCATAAGGGTGGCCCAGTTCTCCCAGGGTTTCGGGAGCTGCTTTTGTAGGGCGAGCTGGCTGATGTAGGGGAAGGAAGCCCTTCAGGTAACATGGTCCCAAACAGTTCAAGTCTTTGAAGTTAATGCCAGCACTTTAATTTGGGCCTGGACATGCACCAGTAGTCAGTGCAACTGGTGTGATATTGGTGTTGAATGAAGGGACAGGATTGCAGCTTGAGATCGATAGGCATATGGTCAAGGAACACCTAATTACTTTGAATGAGTTCAAATCGCCAGGGCCAGATGAACTGCATCCTAGAGTAATAAAGGAACTGGCGGAAGAACTCTCAGAACCGCTGTCTATTCTCTTTGAGAAATCATGGAGGACGGGGGAAGTGCCAGATGACTGGAGGAGGGCTAATGTTGTCCCTATCTTCAAAAAGGGTAAAAAGGAGGAACCTGGGAACTACAGACCAGTCAGTCTGACATCAATCCCTGGGAAAATTCTGGAGCGGATGATAAAGCAATCCATCTGGAAGCACCTTGAAAACAACGCAGTGATTACTCGAAGCCAATATGGATTTGTCAAAAACAAGTCCTGCCAGACAAATCTGATCTCATGTTTTGATCAAGTCACCTCCCTTGTGGACCGTGGGAATGCAGTAGACATCCTATATCTCGACTTCAGCAAAGCTTTCGACAAAGTGCCCCATGATCTCCTGATGAGCAAACTAGCTCAAAGTGGGCTAGATGAAACAATGATCCGGTGGATCCACAGTTGGCTACAGAATCGGACTCAAAGAGTGCTTATAAATGGGACCTTCTCAAACTGGGGAGAGGTAATGAGTGGGGTAGCGCAGGGTAACTTCCAAATCCCGGGAACTGCTAGTTCCCCTCTACTCAGCACTGGTTAGGCCTCGTCTGGAGTACTGTGTCCAGTTCTGGGCACCACACTTTAAGAAGGATGCAGACAAACAGAAGAGGGTTCAGAGGAGGGCAACAAAGATGATCAGAGGACTGGAAACAAAGCCCTATGAAGAGAGACTGAAAGAACTGGGCATGTTTAGCCTTGAGAAGAGAAGACTGAGGGGAGATATGATAGCACTCTTCAAGTACTTGAAAGGTTGTCCCAGAGAGGAAGGCCAGGATCTCTTCTTGATCATCTCAGAGTGCAGGAGATGGAATAATGGGCTCAAGTTACAGGAAGCCAGATTCCGGCTAACAGGAAAAACTTCCTGACTGTTAGAGCAATTTTGTTGTTCAGTCGTTCAGTCGTGTCCGACTCTTCGTGACCCCATGGACCATAGCACGCCAGGCCTTCCTGTCCTGCGCTCTCTCCCGGAGCGTGCTCAAGTTCATATTCATTGCATCCGTGATGCTATCTAGCCATCTCATCCTCTGCCGTCCCCTTCTCCTTTTGCCTTCAGTCTTTCCCAGCATCAGGGTCTTTTCCAGGGAGTTTTCTCTTCGCATTAGGTGGCCAAAATATTGGAGCTTCAGCTTCAGGATCTCTCCTTCCAATGAGCACTCAGGGTTGATTTCCTTTAGGATGGACTGATTTGACCTCCTTGCAGTCCAGGGGACTCGTAAGAGTCTTCTCCAGCACCACAGTTCGAAAGCATCAATTCTTCGGCGCTCAGCCTTCCTTATAGTCCAGCTCTCACAGCCATACATTACTACTGGGAAAACCATAGCTTTGATTAGACGGACCTTTGTCGGCAAGGTGATGTCTCTGCTTCTTACTATGCTGTCTAGGTTGGCCATAGCTTTCCTCCCCAGGAGCAAGCGTCTTTTAATTTCATGGCTACAGTCACCGTCTGCGGTGATCTTGGAGCCCAAGAAAGTAAAATCTGTCACTGCTTCCATTTCTTCCCCTTCTATATGCCAGGAAGTGATGGGGCCAGATGCCATGATCTTAGTTTTTTTAATGTTGAGTTTCAAACCAGCTTTTGCACTCTCCTCTTTCACCCTCAACAAGAGGCTCTTGAGATCCTCTTCGCTTTCTGCCATTAGGGTGGTATCGTCTGCATATCGGAGGTTGTTGATAATTCTCCCAGCAATCTTAATTCCGACCTGTGATTCATCCAACCCGGCATTTCTCATGATGTACTCTGCATATAAGTTAAATAAGCAGGGTGACAATATGCAGCCTTGTCGTACTCCTTTCCCAATTTTGAACCACTCGGTTGTTCCATGTCTGGTTCTTACTGTTGCTTCTTGACCCTCGTACAGGTTTCTCAGGAGACAGGTAAGGTGGTCTGGTACTCCCATCACTTTAAGAATTTGCCACAGTTTGTTGTGATCCACACAATCAAAGGCTTTAGCGTAGTCAATGAAGCAGAAATAGACGTTTTTCTGGAATTCTCTTGCTTTCTCCATGATGCAGCGAATGTTGGCGATTTGATCTCTAGTTCCTCTGCCTCTTCGAAACCCAGCTTGTACTTCCGGTAGTTCTCGGTTCGCATACTGCTGAAGCCTAGCTTGTAGGATTTTGAGCATCACCTTGCTGGCATGTGAAATGAGCGCAATTGTGCGGTAGTTTGAACACTCTTTGGCGTTGCCCTTCTTTGGAATTGGAATGTAAACTGACCTTTTCCAGTCTTGTGGCCACTGTTGAGTGTTCCAGATTTGTTGGCATATTGAATGCAGCACTTTAACAGCATCATCTTTTAGGATTTTAAATAGTTCGGCTGGAATACTGTCATCTCTGCTAGCTTTGTTGTTACTAATGCTTCCTAAGGCCCACTTGACTTCACTCTCTAGGATGTCCGGCTCAAGTTCAGTGACCGCACTATCATGGCTATCAGGGACATTCAGATCTTTCCTGTATAGTTCTTCTGTGTATTCTTGCCACCTCTTCTTAATCTCATCTGCTTCTGTTAGGTCCCTGCCTTCTTTGTCCTTGATCATGCCCGTCTTTGCACAAAACGTTCCCTTGAGATCTCCAATTTTCTTGAAGAGATCTCTAGTCTTTCCCATTCTGTTGTTTTCCTCGATTTCTTTGCATTGTTCATTTAAGAAGGCCTTCTTGTCTCTCCTTGCTATTCTCTGGAACTCTGCGTTCAGTTGGGTATATCTTCCCCTTTCTCCCTTGCTTTTCGCTTCCCTTCTTTCGTGAGCTACTTGTAAAGCCTCATCAGACAGCCACTTTGCTTTCTTGCATTTCTTTTTCTTTGGGATGGATTTCGTTGCTGCCTCCTGAACAATGTTACGGACCTCCGTCCATAGTTCCTCAGGCACTATGTCTATCAGGTCTAATCCCTGAAATCTATTCCTCACCTCCACTGTATATTCATCAGGGATATGATTTAGGTCATACCTGAACGGTTTAGTGGTTTTCCCAATGTTCTTCAATTTCAGCCGAAATTTTGCAAGAAGCAGCTCATGATCTGAGCCACAGTCAGCTCCAGGTCTTGTTTTGACTGACTGTATGGAGCTTCTCCATCTTTGGCTGCAAAGGACATAATCAATCTGATTTCGATATTGACCATCTGGTGACGTCCATGTGTAGAGTCGCCTCTTGTGCTGTTGGAAAAGAGTGTTTGCTATGATCAGCATGTTCTCTTGGCAAAACTCTATTAGCTTTTGTCCTGCTTCATTTTGTACACCAAGGCCATGCCTGCCTGTTATCCCGGTGATTTCTTGATTTCCTACTTTAGCATTCCAATCCCCTATGATGAAGAGGACCTCTTTTTTTGGTGTTAGTTCTAGAAGGTGTTGTAGGTCTTCATAGAACCGATCAACCTCAGCTTCTTCGGCCTCAATGGTTGGGGCATAGACTTGAATTACTGTGATGTTGAATGGTTTGCCTTGGATTCGTACTGAGATCATTCTATCATTTTTAAGATTGTACCCCAGTACTGCTTTTCCCACCCTTTTGTTGACTATGAGTGCTACTCCATTTCTTCTAAGGGATTCTTGCCCACAATAGTAGATATGATGGTCACCTGAATTAAATTCGCCCATGCCTGTCCATTTTAGTTCGCTGATTCCCAAGATGTCGATGTTCAATCTTGCCATCTCATGTTTGACCACCTCCAGCTTACCTTGATTCATTGATCTGACATTCCAGGTTCCTAAACAATATTGTTCTTTACAGCATCGGATTTTCTTTTCACCACCAGACACATCCACAGCTGAGTGTCCTTTCGGGTTTGGCCCAGCCGCTTCACTCTTTCTGGCGCTACTTGGAAATACCCTCTGCTCTTCCCCAGTAGCATATTGGACACCTTCCGACCTGAGGGGCTCATCTTCCGGCGTCATCTCTTTTAGCCTTGTGATACGTTCCATGGGGTTTTCTTGGCAAGAATACTGGAGTGGGTTGCCATTTCCTTCTCCAGTGGACCACATTTTGTCAGAACTCTCTGCCATGACCTGTCCGTCTTGGGTGGCCCTGCACGGCATAGCTTATGGCTTCACTGAGTTACGCACGCCCCTTCGGCACAACAAGGCAGTGATCCATGAAGGGGTAGAGCAATACGAGAATGGAACCAATTCCCTAGGAAGGTGGTGGGCTCTCCCACACTGGAGGCATTCAAGACGAGGCTGGACAGCCATCCGTCAGGGATGCTCTGACTTGGATTCCTGCATTGAGTAGGGGGTTGGATTCGATGGCCTTGTAGGCCCCTTCGAACCCTACTGTTCGATGGTTCGATGAGTCTGGCATCAATCCCTGGGAAAACTCTGGAGGAGATTCTAAAGCAATCCATCTGGAAGCACCTTGAAAACAATGCAGAGATTACTCGTAGCCAACATGTATTTGTCAAGAGCAAATCCTGCCAGATGAATCTGATTTCATTTTTGGATCAGGTAACTTCCCTTGTGGACTGGGGAATGCTGTGGACATCATATACCTCGAATTCAGCAAAGCTTTTGACAAAGTGCCCCATGATCTCCTGATGAGCAAACTAGCTCAAAGTGGGCTAGATGAAACAATGATCTGGTGGATCCAC
Organism: Heloderma suspectum; assembly: GCF_057233095.1. Taxonomy (NCBI): domain Eukaryota; kingdom Metazoa; phylum Chordata; class Lepidosauria; order Squamata; family Helodermatidae; genus Heloderma; species Heloderma suspectum. Next base: position 235,484,285 of record NC_139462.1, read on the forward strand.
AGTTGGCTACAGAACTGGACTCCAAGAGTGCTTATCAATGGGATCTTCTCAAACAGGAGAGGTAATGAGCAGGGTACCACAGGGCTCTGTCCTGGGCCCAGTGCTCTTCAACATTTCTGTTAATGACTTAGATGAGGAGGTTAAGGGAATGCTGATCAAATTTGCAGATGACACAAAATTGGGCGGGATAGCTAATACCCTGGAAGACAGAAACAGAATTCAAAGTGATTTTGATAGGCTGGAGTGCTGAACATCTGGAAAAACGTCCTGACTGTTACAGCAGTATGACAATGGAACCAATTCCCTGTGGAGGTGGTGGGCTCTCCCATACTGGAGATATTCAAGACGACTCTGGACAGCCACCTGTCAGGGATGCTCTGACTTGGATTCCTGCATTGAGCAGGGGGTTGGACTCGATAGCGTTTTAGGCCCCTTCCAACCCTACTCTTCTATGATTATATGATCCTATGGTTTGGGCCCAGTGCGCCCTCCTATCAAGGTCACCTTGAATCCTGTTTCTGTATTGTAAGGCGTTGGCTACCTCTCAAAGCTCGGTGCCATCTGCAGATTCGATCAGCATCGCTTCTACTCAGTCATCCAAGTCACTTGCAGAGATGGCGACCCACATGGGGCCCAGGCAGACTCCTGCACCACCGCACTGGTCACTTCTCTCCAGGTTGATGAAGAGCCATGGATGAGCAGCACCCTTTGGGTCCATCAGCCATCTGCACTTTCAGCTAATGGTAGCCTCATCTAGCCCTCATCAGCTTGCCAACAAAAACATCAGGGGGGACCTTGGTGAAAGCCTTGCAGAAATCAGGATATACTATACAGCATTAAAAAGGAGGAACCTGGGAACTACAGACCAGTCTGACATCAATCCCTGGGAAAATTCTGGAGCAGATCATAAAGCAATCCATCTGGAGGCACCTTGACAACAATGCAGTGATGACTCGAAGCCAACATGGATTTGTCAAAAACAAGTCCTGCCAGACACATCTGATCTCATTTTTTGATCAAGTAACCTCTCTTGTAGACCGTGGGAATGCTGTAGACATCATATACCTCGACTTCAGCAAAGCTTTCGACAAAGTGCCCCATGATCTCCTGATGAGCAAACTAGCTCGAAGGGGGCTAGATGAAACAACGATCCGGTGGATCCACAGTTGGCTACAGAATCGAACTCAAAGAGTGCTTATCAATGGGACCTTCTCAAGCTGGGGAGAGGTAACGAGTGGGGTACCGCAGGGCTCAGTCCTGGGCCCAGTGCTCTTCCACATTTGTATGAATGACTTGGAGGAGGAGGTGCAGGGAATGCTGATCAAATTTGCAGATGACACAAAATTGGGAGGGATAGCTAATACTTTGGAAGACAGAAACAAAATTCAAAGTGATCTGGATAGACTGGAGCGCTGGGCAGAAAACAACAGAATGACAGTTAATAGGGAGAGATGCCAAGTTCTGCACCTAGGAAAAAGAAACCAAATGCACAGTTACAAGATGGGGGATACGTGGCTCAACCACACTACGAGCGAGAAGGATCTTGGAATTGTTGTCGATCACAAGCTGAATATGAGCCAACAATGTGATGTGGCTGCAAAAAAGGCAAATGCTCTTTTGGGCTGCATTGATAGAAGCATCACTTCCAAATCCCGGGAAGTACTAGTTCCCCTCTACTCAGCACTGGTTAGGCCTCCTCTGGAGTACTGTGTCCAGTTCTGGGCACCACACTTTAAGAAGGATGCAGACAAACTGGAGAGGGTTCAGAGGAGGGCAACAAAGATGATCAGGGGACTGGAAACAAAGCCCTATGAAGAGAGACGGAAAGAACTGGGCATGTTTAGCCTTGAGAAGAGAAGACTGAGGGGAGATATGATAGCACTCTTCAAGTACTTGAAAGGTTGTCACAGAGAAGAAGGCCAGGATCTCTTCTTGATCATCCCAGAGTGCAGGACATGGAATAATGGGCTCAAGTTACAGGAAGCCAGATTCCGGCTGAACATCAGGAAAAACTTCCTGAGTGTCACAGCAATACGACAATGGAACCAATTACCTGGGGAGGTGGTGGGCTCTCCCACACTGGAGGCCTTCAAGACGAGGCTGGACAGCCATCTGTCAGGGATGCTCTGACTTGGATTCCTGCATTGAGCAGGGGGTTGGGCTCGATGGCCTTGTGGGCCCCTTCCAGCCCTACTATTCTATGATTCTATGATTCCCTTGATCCATCAGGCTAGTAACTCTGTCAAAGAAGGACATGCGATCAGTCTGTCATGGTTTGTTCTTGAATAAGAGCACCGTTTGTCTCACACCTAAAGAGTCACCGACCTGAGGTGCTTGTCCCCTCCCTTGCTGGGTTTCCAGCAGCTGACGGTGTTTCCCTGTCCCACCCCGATCAAGGCTTATTCAGCAGTGTCCTTGTGGCCAATCATGTTTGACAGCTGCTTTAGGACTCCTGTGCAGGTAAACTAGCCTGCAGATTTAGAAAGCTTTGCCCATGAATCTAAAGGAGTCCACTATTGCCATGATGTGATAGGACTGCATCAACCTGCTTTGCCCCAAATCCAAGAGAAACGTTGCATTTCTGTTAGCTTTGTCCACGGTCAGGAAGGCTGTTTCTGCCTGCTTGGCCGCTGCCCCTAGCGTTTGCTTGTCTGTGGCGGCAGAAGAACAGAGTGGCATAGAACTTCCGTTGGCACAGTGGTCGCAGTGCCCCATTGCTCCTCAGTTGCTTGAGATTTGGGCACTAGACCAGATCTGAGACCACATGGGAACAGGACGCCTTAGCTACGTCTTAGCTGGATTACTGCATTGTTCTGTGTGAGGCTGCTTGTGAAAAGTGGGGTTAGCTTAAATCCCCCAACCCTCTGCAGCAGATTTCGGGGCTGCATGGGGGAGGGGAAATCCATCCTGCCTGTGATTTCCATTCTACTGGCGGAATGACATGGTTGGATCCAAGCCATCGGCTGGTCCAGAATGATGTGGCTGGGCTGCTGACTGGAGCCAGATACCAGGAGGACACAACTCCTTTGATACAATTGCTTGAGCTTCCCATTCATTTTCAAGTTCAAAGTGCTAGTTATGAACTTCAAAGCCCTAAACAGCTTAAGGACAAGCTATCTGAGGGAGTGTCTTATCAATATTATAGAATCCTAGAGTTGGAAGGGATGTTGGAGATCATCTAGCCCAACTCCCTGCTCATTGCAGGCTCTGCACTTCAGGCTGCAGCTACAGTATCCCTGACAAGTGGCCATCCAGCCTCCACTGAAGTACCTCCAGTAAAGGAGAACCCACCACCTCCTGAGGCAGGCTGTCCCTGCTGAACAGCCCTCACTGCTAGGATGTTTCTCCTTATGTTTAGCTGAAATCTGCTTCCTGGCCATTTCGTCCTGTTGGTTCTAGTCCTGCCCTCAGTAGCAACAGGGAAGGGGTCTGTTCCATAGAATCATAGAATAGTAGGGTTGGAAGGGGCCTACAAGGCCATTGAGTCCAACCCCCAAATAAATGTTCCATCTTTTTCTTGACCGCCTTTCATATATTTGAAGACCGCTGTCATGTCTCCCTTTAATATTTTCTTCTCCAGGCTAAACAGACCCAGCTCATCCAGCCATTCCTCATAGGACTTGGTTTCCAGACCCCTCACCGTCCTGGTCACGGTTCTTTGAATGGGCTCCAATTTGCCAATGTCCTTCTTAAAATGGGGCACCCGGAACTGGACACAGGACCCCAAATGCTGCCTAATGCAGAATAAAGCAGAACAATTACTTCTCATGATCTGGACGCTCTGCATTTGTTAATGCACTCTAAGATTGCATTCGCTTTCTCAGCTGCCGCATCGTATTCAGCTTGTGATCACCTAGGTCCTTTTCACATACACTGCTGCCAAGCCAGGTCTCACCCATCCTATGCTCTGCCTTTGGCGTTTTGTACCCAAATGCAAGACCTTACATTTATCTTGGCTGAATCTCATCTTGTTAGATTTGGCCCAGTTCCAGCCTGTCTAGAGCCTTTCGAATCTTGATCCCGTCTTCTGTGGCGCAGGCTCTCCTTCCCAGCTTTGTGTCATCTGCAGAGTTGATCAGCACCCACTCTACATCCTCACCCCAGCCCTTTGTGACAGTGCTGAACCGCCCAGGGCCCAGGACAGAGCCCTGCACCCCTCCGCTCGAGACCTCCCTTCTTCAGGGATGCCGAGCCGCTGAGAGCACTCGCTGCGTGCGGCCACTCAGCCAGCTGTGGGTGGATCCACCTGGCAGTGGCAGCATCCAGCCCACGTTGTACCATCTCGTCAACCAAGATTTCCTGGGAAACCTTAGAATCATAGAATAGTAGGGCTGGAAGGGGCCTACAAGGCCATTGAGTCCAACCCCCCGCTCAATGCAGGAATCCAAGTCAGAGCATCCCTTGTCAAAGGCTGTGCTGAAAGCAAGATATACCAGGTCCACAGCATTCCCATGATTTACCAAGCTAGTAACTCTATCAAAAAAAAGGTCTGACATCACATGATCCAAGCCATGTTGGTTCCTCCCAACCGATGCATTGTTTTCTGGATGCTCGCAGACGGACTGCTTAATCACCTGTTCGAGAATGTTGCCCAGTATTGACACTGGTCTGCAGTTTCCTGGATCCACCTTCTTCCTCTTCTTGAAGTTGGGGACAACACTGGCCCGTCTCCAGCCTTCCGGCCCCTCCTGTTCTCCAGGAGTGCTCAAAGATCACCGACAATGGCTCTGAAGTAATGTCCACAAGCGCCTTCAGCTCCCCGGGATGGAATTCATCTGGTCCCAGTAGCGAGGTGTTTTCTAGTCATCCCCTTAACTACCCTGGTAATATGAACCTGCCTGTGCAGTAAGAATTGGAGGAGAGTCTGCACCAGGTTTCGCCTGCGTCGGAGGCGCGCTTGACTGGAACGCAGGAGAGGGCCTCTTCTGCGGCTGCGCCCCAGCTCTGGAACTCCCTGCTCTGGAGGCCCATCTAGCCCCCCCCACGCCCCTCCACTGGCCTTCCATCGGATGCTGCCATCTCAGCAGGCTTTTGGCCAGCCATGTTGTTTGCTTTGCTGTCCCATGATGTGGGTTTGTTGCTGCAGTGCTTGTACTGCTTCTGCTGTATCTTTTCTTGACTGAGTTTTGATATGCACTTTATTGTTAATTGTATATTTACTTTTCATTAGCCATTTTGAGCACAGTATGTGGAAAGGTGGGTTAGATCTTTTAATAATAATAGCAAGGTGGCAGCTTCCTCTGGACTTTTCTAGCCATGGTGGCTTCTCAGCGCAGGGAATGGCCAGAGGACCTGCAGCATGTCCGGTCGTTTTGTGACTTGAACTAAAGCGCCTGCATTTCTGACATCAACTGCAACGCGGGTCTGCTTTTGTCTCTTGTTTGCCTTTACCTGTCACTTTCCCTTTTTCCTGAGAAGGGATTTAGTTCAGGTTACATGTCTGCACTCGTGATCTGGGGGCTTTCTTCTTGTAAGCGCTTCCTGCTCCACTTCTTTCCTGCTGGCCCACTGCACACCTAGAATCTCTGAATGGAGCATCATCTCCCAGCCTACTGCTTCAAGGCTCTCACGCCAACCTTGCCTGTGTGAAATGTTCTGGCTCCCTGTCTCTGGCTTCCCTCCGCGTCCAGGACAAGGGGCCTTGTCTCTGGGTGGGTTCTTGTCCCACTCCCTTCTGCTTTCTCAGTCTTTTGTTACAGCAAAGTGTGCCCAAGCCCCTCCAACTTGTGCTTAGGCCTTCCTTGCTGCTGGCTTTTTCAGGCCAAGGCCTGGCTGGGACTTCATAGAGAGAACCTCTCACCGTCAGTGTGATGGGGGCATCTCTGGCAGGTGCTGCCAGGATGTTCTTAGAGCAAAGCTGGAAGCAAGGTTGCAATGATTTCTAGTGGGTCTCCCGAGTTTATGGATCAGCCTTGTGTTGCGATTGACAGGTGGCAGCTGAGTCTCCCAGAAAGGCAGCCAGAATGGCAGAGTGACAGCAGCAGGCAGCTCTAAATCTGATGCGTGCTTGCCTGGTCAGCTGCCGCTGCTGCTGGGGGTGGAGAAAGTTGGGCTGGCCGGGGGGCGGGCTGGCCATTACTGCTGTCCAGGCAGTGTCGTGGTCATGTGTTTGTGGCTGCGACAGGTGTGCTCAGCTGAAAGGGCCCTCTATCTCCTTTCTCCCCCCCCCCGAGTTGTTCCCGTGGACCAAGCCTATGGCTTCCATCCCTCTCTTCAATTTATGGTGGTAATGATGATTTTGTTTGCTTTGATTTATATGAGATGAACATGTTAGTGCTTTACAGAGCAACTTGAGCAAAAGAGATAGGCCCCTGCCCCAAGGTATTTGCAGTCTAAATATTGCTGGTGGAGGGCTGGTGAGGGAGGGGAGTGGCATGGGCAGTGAGGGGTGGGTGTGGGCAAGGTGACTTTACTACAGCCACTGGGCATGAGCTTTGCCAAGGGCTATGTGGGGAAGACAGGCTTGGAGGGACCTGCATGAAGACAGAGAGGGGGCACCATGTTGCCTCTTGGGAGGATGTCCCAGCAGCCAGGGGGAGGCCGCCTAGGGGGGTGGGTAGGGGGTAGGAGACACTTTGGGGGCAGCAGACACAGGCAGGGCCAGGACACGAAAGGTCAAGAGTGCCAGAAGTCAGCCAGCATGGCCCGAGACCTTCTGCCTCCCAAGATGGAGCAGAGTGTGAGCACCTCAAGGCCAGGGGTGCAGGAGAGTCGAGCCTGGCCAGGCTGTTTTGGCACCTGAGGCAGAGATCCACAAGCACCTCCTCTCCCCTCGCTGCCCAGGAGGGCAGTCGAAGTGCCGCCGCCATCAGGGTAGTGACTGACCGTTTGCTGCCCTTTCGTGACGCCCCACACGGGCATCGTTGTGCCGCAAGGCCTGGAAGGCAGCGTGCCTCGCTGTCCCGCCTGGGGCCTGCGTACGCCTCTCTCTTCCTGCCCCTCCACAGAAGGGCTCCTTTGCCTGCCCTGGCACCTCTTCCCTGTGCCCCGCATGGGCTCCCATCTGCCTGCTATGTAGCTGTCACCACCTGTCTCTCGACAGCCAATCTGCATCTGCTGGGGAGCATGGTGGGAGAGGGTGGCTATGGCAGGCGGGAAAGAGATGCGCCTGCCTCACACTGCACACCTGGCGTAAGCTGGAGGCTCCTGTCCTCGTTCCCCCAAAGGTCAGGCAGCTGCTCTGTTCTTTCTTCACTGAAAAACGCAGCAGCTTTCAGACATGCCTCAAGGTGGCTCAGAAGGCAGTAAAAACAAGGTACTGTATGATGCCTTAAACTTCCGTGCAATCAAGTCGAGATTAAAAAGAGAGAGAATGGCAGGCAAAATCCTAATTTGAAATGCCAAACTGCACCGGCCAGTTCCCCACTGTTCTAGGCTACAAGTGCCCATCCAGGTAGACAGATTTTCAAGCCCCAACTACAGCCACAGAGGGGCAAAAGTGTCAGCAAGCGTTCTTCCGTCGGCATGCCCCACGGTCATGGAGCGACCCCAGAGAGAGACCTGCTCCTCCCTCTCTGCCACCACTATTCGCATTTCTCTGCTGCGCAAACCCGGAGCAGGGCTCTGTCTCACGATCTCCATCACTGGCTCATCCAGGGGAAAGCAACGGCATTCCCTGTGGCACACTGGGACCGAGCCAGCCAGGAGGGTGGTGTAGCCGGACTGCCTTGAATCTTGCCCAGAGGCATGACCTGGTGGCCATTGCTGGCCAGGGGAGCTGGGGTTCTCTGCTCTCGCAAACAGCTGAGCTGCTGCTGAAGTCCTGCAGCAGTGGAAGCCTCTGGAGGAGAGGGGCTGCCTTAAGCCTAGTCAGAGCCTCGCCCACCGGCCCCTCTAGCTCAGTACTGTTGGCACCGACTGGCAGCCGTGGCTCTCCAGTGGCTCCGTAGGCAGGAGTTTTTTCAGCTCTACCTAGAGATGCAGCAGGGGATTGAACCTGGGAGCTTTTGCATGCAAGGCAAGGCTCTGCCTGTGAGCTGTGGCCCTTCTCCAAGACAGATTTCAGCCCCCTCCCAGCACCTTGCTGTGACAAATTAGCATGTGGAAGAAGAGGAGAGACGGAGGCATGTGGAGGCATGTTGCTGTGCAGATGCATGGCCAAGCCCCAGCCTGGATAGGGGCCGCCACGGTGGGTGTCCCTGGGCACAGTTCCTTGATTCCTCACCTGTAAAAAGGGCAGAGTCCCACCCAGCACCTCAGGGCATTCTGTGTTTCGGCAGCCTGCAAAGCTGAGAGGACTCCTGCTGCTCTGGCTAGGGCCAGGGGATGGCCATCAAAGACCGGCATAGGACTGCTCCTGTCGCCGGCTCCCTTCGGTGGGGACACAGGAGAAGACGGGGCTCTCCGCTGCTGCCATGCCCAGGCTCTGGGCCGCCCTGATGAGGGAGGCCCCTTGCGCCCGGCCCTCGGCCAGCTGCTGCAGTGCCAAGGCCCTCATGCTCAGGAGAGCAGGCGCCGGCCTTTCTCTGTTCCCTCCAGGCCTGCTGTTCTTGCTGGGGATTTGCTTGTTTGCGTGGCTGCTGTCGCTGTTGGAGTGACTTCCGTGTGCCTGACACTTTACACCATCCAAGAGGATAGGTCTCTGCTCCAAGGAGCTTCCAATCTAAAATATAATGAAGGAAAACAACAGAGGAAGGGGAGGGGAATGGAGGCAACTGTGGTAGCAATGTGCAGTGGTTTCAGTTCAGTGCGGTCAGGCTTGCATACTGGCTCTTGGTGATTCTTATGTTAGCTTGGACGGAACAAGGCAGGATCTAAATATTTAAAATAAATAACTTTTGGCCTTGCAGGGAGACAGCGGAAAAGGCATGGTGCCTGCCTATCAGGAAGGATCGTCTGTGCAAGGCTGGAGGTCTCTGTTTTCAGCTTCATTGAAGCTGGGGTGAGATGAGGATTGAGGGCCTAAGCCAGGGGCTTTCCAGACAGGGTGGGCTTTGAGGAAGAGTGATGTGAACAGGGGGATTGGCGGCAGCAGTGTCTGTCAGGGGTGTGCTGGGCAGAAAACAGATCTCCCGGTGTTTTGGGTCTCCCAGCATTCCTGGCCATGGGCCATGCTGGCACAGGGCTTCTGGGAGTTGAGGTCCAAAACATCTGGAGATCTGTCTTCTGCCCACCCTGGATTGTTAAATCACAACCCATCCAGATGCAGTGGCTGGCCAGAGGCACCTGCGCGCTAAGCTCGTGCTGTCTGGTCTTGCGCCCTTAGGCGCCATCCAGAGTGTTCTCCGTGTCCTGGACATTGCACTCTTCTGTGGAGTTTCTTCTTGGCCCAGGTCACAGCCCTGCCTGTCTGCAGGGCCCAACTGCCTGAAAATGGCTGGCCAGGGCTGAGGAGGCCGGTAGGGTTGTCGCTTCTTCCGTTCCATTGAGCATCTCCTTTGCAGCTGTGCAGAGAAGCTCTGGGAAGCCCCCCTAGCAGTGCGGGGGGTGGAATCAGCCAGACTGGCATGGCCCAGTGCAGCCTACCTCTGAGCACCAGATGCAGGGGCAAGCACCAGGGAATGCTGCTGCCCTCATGCCCTGCTTGGGAACTTTGCAGAGGCACTTGGGTGGACACTCTTGGGAGCCGGGTGCAGGACATGATGGAGGACTGACTGGAGCCATTCCCGGTTGGGCTGCAAGGCCGAAGTGAGGGCCTACAGTCCGGATACCAGGCCTTCGAGATGACTTCCTTTTCCCATGAATTAACCCCCAATAGGTTTTCCATCCAGGTTCCCCAAACAATCCCCCCCCCCCCGAAGTTTTCCTACATTAGCTGATTCATTGCCCCCTGACGCTCCTGAGAAGAGTACTTGCCAGCCGCTGGGAGCTGGCTGGGCACCCTAGAACACCCTGGGGCCCTCCCTCAGCCAATGAGTCCAGGGGGAAATCAAGGACTCCTGCAGGGGGCATTGGAGACCCAAGCCAAGAAGGAAGGGTTCCCAGAGCAGGGAGAGAATGTGCCAGGCCCCAGGGAGGGGACTCATGTGCATGGATGGTCTTTGGGAAGGGCCATAGTTCAGGGGCAGAGCACCTGCTTGGCATGGAGACTGCCCCGGCAGCGTCTCCTGCCAAAAGGGTCCTGCCAGAAAGCGCCCCCTCCGTCAGCCGGAGAACCTGGAGAGCCACTGCTGCCAGCCAGGTGGACCATGCTTTGTGGTCTGTGCCTTCCGCTGTGCTCTCGGCGGATGCTCCTTGGGTCTGAGTCAGCTGGGGCAAGCCCCTAGTCCAGGGCTGGGTCCAGCTGTGGGTCAGCCACCAGGCCAGCTGCCTGCTCACGAGGCCACAGCAGGGGCGACTGCCACCTCACCACAGTCTTCACGGCACCACCAGTCGCATGCTGGAGCAGGACGGGCCCCTCACGCCTTAGCCAGGCAGCATCTCCTCCCCTTCCTCCCAGGCCAGGGAGCCACGGACCATGCTGCCCTCTGGCGGTGCTGCCTACAGCTGGGCGCCGCCCGCAGCCCTCCCCCAGGCGGCTCCCCCAGCGGAGAGGGCAGGGCCCTGTGCTCACTGCGCCGTTCTCTCCTTCCTCCCTCTCCAGCGTCCGGGGATGCCGTCAGGCGCTCGCATGCCCCATCAGGGGGCTCCGATGGGCCCCCCAGGCCCTCCCTATGTGGGGAGCCCCTCCGTGCGCCCCGGGATGCCCCCGGCTGCGATGGAGCCCACGCGCAAGCGGGCAGCGCCGCAGCAGGCCCAGCAGCAGCAGCAGCAGGCCGCCCAGCAGCAGCAGGCCCAGCAGCAGGCGGCGGCGGCGACTCCGAGCCGGCCCCGGAGGTGAGTGCTGCGCGGGGGAGCTCCACGTGCCGGGCGGAGCTGCGGGGAGAGGGGGCAGGGGCGGGGGCGGGCTGCCAGGCCACCCCTCCAGGCCTGAGCCTCTTTCCTCCTGCCAGGGAGGGTGCTTCTGCGGTGCTTCCCTCCCGCTGCACGGCGCTTGCGCCACGGGCCTTGTCACGAGGCCCTCTGGGCTTCCGCCACGTTTCCTGAAGCCACCGTGCCTCGTCCCTTTGGCTCAGTTTCCTGCTCGCTCAAGCAGCCGCTTCTCATCCCAGCCCGGCTCCCCGTGCCCGTGCTCCCCTCGGGATGTTGCCTGTGCCCGAGTGTGCTGGCTTCTCACGCTTCCCTAGGTGCAGGGAGCCCAGCACCGCTCAGGCTGGAGAAGCCCTCTGCGGGTGGGCGGGAGGCCTGGCTGCCCAGGCTCCCTTTGCCTCGTCTCAGAGGGCAAGGGGGACTGCAGCCCCGCCACGCACCACACCCCAGCTGCGAGGCCTTGGTAGATCTGGCTTGGAAACGGCTGTGGGGACCCCCCCCCCCACTTCCCCAGTCACTAGCAGCTTGGTTGCCAGGATTTGGGTGGCTTGGGGGGGGCAGCCTGCTTGGCCATCTGCAGCCTTTGTTTCTCTCTGTCCAGTGTTCGGGGGGGGGGGGTTTCAAGCAGCTGCATGCCATGCCATGCTACGCTGCGGGGGCGGGGTGGTGTCTTGTTATCTGGGCTGCAGCCTGTGAAAGACTAGGCCGAACCTGGGGCCTTGTGGCGGAGCCTTGATGGCAGCAGGACTCTCCCTGCACAGCTGGTGGGGAAGGCTTGGCCCCCGGGAAGGAGTGTGTGTGTGTGTGTGTGTTGAGTGTGTCTCTCTTGCTGAGTGTATATGAGAGAGAGAGGGACAGAGACAGAGAGAGCTTAGCCACTTCTTGAACTCTCTTGGCCTGCAGAAAAGAGCGTGGGGTGGATGGGGGGTGCTACTGGGAGAAGACGGCCCAGAGGTCCACAATGCAAAACCGTCCAAGGGTGCCTGGTCTGTTTCCAAACACCAGGCGGCATGAAATACACAAGACATGTAGCAGTATATAAAATGTTATGGAGGATTCCCGATGCTGTTTGTTGACTACCAGGATACTGCAGCAGCACGCTGTGACGAGTTTGCATGGCACTTTGAAGATAAAGTTACTCAGATTCATCATGAATTGGTCACTGCAATTAATGCAGTTCCATGCACAGAGGCATCCAGAGCACCATCTGGTCCAGTGCTATTGGATGAGTTTCAATAATTGAGGCCTGAGGATGCAGACAAGATGCTTGGCCAAGTCCGATCAACCACCTGTGTGCTCAACCCTTGCCATTCATGGCTTCATAGAATCATAGAATCATAGAATAGTAGGGTTGGAAGGGGCCTACAAGGCCATCGAGTCCAACCCCCTGCTCAATGCAGGAATCCAAGTCAGAGCATCCCCGACAGATGGCTGTCCAGCCTTGTCCTGAATGCGTCCAGTGTGGGAGAGCCCACCACCTCCCTAGGTCACTGGTTCCATTGTTGTCTTGCTCTAACAGTCAGGACGTTTTTCCTGATGTTCAGCCGGAATCTGGCTTCCTGTCACTTGAGCCCATTATTCTGTGTCCTGCACTCTGGGATGAGCGAGAAGAGATCCTGGCCTTCTTGTCTGTGACAGCCTTTCAAGTACTTGAAGAGCGCTATATTGTCTCCCCTCAGTCTTCTCTTCTCAAGGCTAAACATGCCCAGTTCTTTCAGTCTCTCTTCGTAGGGCTTTGTTTCCAGTCCCCTGATCATCTTTGTTGCCCTCCTCTGGACCCTCTCCAGCTTGTCTGCATCCTTCTTAAAGTGTGGTGCCCAGAACTGGACACAGTACTCCAGATGAGGCCTAACCAGTGCTGAGTAGAAGGGAACTAGGACTTCCCGGGATTTGGAGCTATGCTTCTATGAATGCAGCCCAAAAGAGCATTTGCCTTTTTTGCAGCCACATCACATTGTTGGCTCATATTCAGCTTGTGATCAACAACAATTCCAAGATCTTTCTCGCTTGTAGTGTGGTTGAGCCACGTATCCCCCATCTGGTAACTGTGCATTTGGTTTCTTTTTCCTAGGTGCAGAACTTGGCATTTATCCCTATTAAATGTCATTCTGTTGTTTTCTGCCCCATGCTCCAGTCTACTCAGATCACTTTGAATTTTGTTTTATGTGATGTTATGTTATGACAATGTTCGCCCTCCTCCAGTCATTTGGCACTTCCCCCATCCTCCATGATTTCTTAAAGAGACTATACAGCGGTTCTGAGAGTTCTTCTGCCAGTTTCTTGATTACTCTAGGATGCAGTTCATCTGGCCCTGGAGATGTGAACTCATTCCAAGTAATTAGGTGTTCCTTGACCATATGTCTATCAATCTCAAGCTGCAATCCTGCCCCTTCAGCCAGTACTTCGCCTTTGCCAGGGGGGTCATAGACCCTCTTTTGGGAGCAGACTGAGCCAAAGTAGGAATTGAGCACCTCTGCCTTTTCTTTGTCCTCTGTTATCGTTTTGCCATCCTTATTTAATAGCTGAACAACCATTGCTTTCCTCTGCCTTTTACTATGCACGTAGTTGAAGAAAGCCTTTTTGTTGTTTTTAGCATCCCTCGCTAATCTCAGCTCATTCTCAGCTTTAGCCTCCCTGACGCCATCCCTGCAATTCTGTGCTACCTGCCTGTACTCTTCCTTTGTTACTTGGCCTTCTTTCTACTTCTTATATGTGTCCTTTTTTGTTTTCAGGTCATCCCTAAGCTTTTTGTGAAGCCACATTGGCTTCTTCTGTTGTCTTCCACCTTTTCTTCTTGTTGGAATTGTTTGTGATTGTGCCTTGAGAATTTCCTTTTTTAAAAGCTCCCACCCATCTTGGACTCCTTTTCTCGTTAGCGTCGCTTGCCATGGGACCTTCCTGATCATTGTTCTGAGTTTATGAAAATCAGCTTTCCTAAAATCCAGGGTACGCGTTTGACTACACTCGGCTTTTGCTTCCCTTAGAACCAAGAACTCAAGTGCAACATGGTCGCTTTCCCCCAGAGTTCCTGTAACTGCTACTTTATCCACTAAGTCATCTCTGTTGGTTAGGATCAAGTCAAGGATAGCCGATCCTCTAGTTCCTTCCTCTACTTTCTGTAGGAGGAAGTTATCCGCCACACAAGTCAGGAATTTCCTGGAGGGGCCATGTTTTGCAGAATTTGTCTCCCAACAAATATCGGGGAAATTGAAGTCCCCCATTACTACTACATCATGCTTCCTTGAAACATTGGCTATTTGCTTTTCAAAGGTTTCATCCTCGTCTTCTCCTTGGTTGGGTGGCTGGTAGTAGACTCCGACCATCAGGTTCCTTTTATTCTTTGCTCCATTTATTTCAACCCAGATGCTCTCGATGGGGCTACCAAGCTCCTCCTCCTGTATTTCTGTGCAGAGATATGTATTTTTCACATACAGTGCAACCCCCCCTCCCTTTCTGTTCCTCCTGTTCTTTTTGGACAAGTTATTTCCTTCAATTGCTGTATTCCAGTCATGGGAGTCATCCCACCAAGTCTCAGTTATACCTATCAAGTCATAATTTCCCACTTGTATTAAGAGTTCATGTTCGTTCTGTTTATTTCCCATACTCTGGGCATTAGCATATAGACATCGAAGACCACGTGCTTCATGGTCTGGCTTTCTTCCTACATGTTTCTGAAGACTACTATTGGGCACTATTAAAGCTGTTTTCTCCGTTGCAGTGCGTGAGCGTTCATCCATTGTTACCCCCAACATTACATCTCCCTTCCCCGTAGGATTCAGTTTAAAGCCCTCCTGATGAAGTTCTTCATGCTGTGGCCAAACACATTCTTCCCATCCTTTGTGAGGTGCAACCAGTCCCTTGCCAACAGCCCATCTTCCAGGAAGTATAGTTAGCCCGTGGTCCCAGAATCCAAATCTCTCTCGTCAGCACCACCTTCGTAGCCAGTCATTCACCCCGAGTATTTTTCGTTCCCTTTCTATCCCTTTTCTAACTACTGGAAGGATGGATGAGAAAAGTATCTGGACCCCAAAGGTCTTGAGTTTCCTTCCCAAAGCTTCAAAGTCTGATGTGATTTCTTCGTAGCTGCGCTCGGCGGTATCATTTGTTTCCACATGGATGAGAAGGAAGGGATACCTGTCAGTGGGCTTTATGAGTGCAGGCAACCTTTCAGTCACGTCTCTAATTTGTCCTCCCAGGAGACAACATACCTGGCGAGTCCACGGGTCTTCACGACATACTTGGGTCTCGATCCCATGCAGCAAGGAGTCTCCCACTACTACCACTCTTCTCTTCTTGTTGTTGTAGGCCTGGGTTTCATCGCCTCTGTTTGACTGACCTTCAGCCTCTTGCTCACTCTCATGCGGGGTCCCCTGTGATTCTTCCTCTGCAGGCTGTCCTCCAGTCTCATCCGCAAGTACGTGGAATCGGTTCCACAGCTCCACTGCTTCCACTGGAGCAGAGTGGCGTCTAGTTCTTCTCCTCCTAACTGTCACCCTTTTCCAAGGAGTATCCTCTACTCCATCTTTCTTCACCTCAGCATTTCCCACTACCTCATCTTGCTGTTGCTCTTCAAGCTTCTGGTCTCCGCTCCAGTCCACTTACTTTTCCCTCCAGCAGCGTGATCAACTTGCACTTGTTGCAGGTGTAGGCCATGTGGTTCTCAGGCAAGAAAACAAACATTGCACACACCTTGCAGGTCACCACCACTGGAGAGTCTTGTCCTTCCATTGCGTCTTTTCCCGTTTTGTGTCTTGCTTTGTGACTGTTCTAGACTAGCCTGTGCCTGCTCCTCTACTCAGTAGAGGTTAAAAGCAGAGTCCCACTGGTGTGGAAGTGTGCGTTACAAGACAAATAAATGGAAAAAAGTTAGTTAAAAAATAAAATGAAATAAAAAATGAAAAAAAATGTTAGGGGCCTCCCCCTTGACATCCCCTGCCGAGCTCCCCTGGCCAACTCCTGTTTGCTCCCCCTGGTCGCTCGCTCTCTGGGAGCTTGCTTGCTTCTGTAGTCCCCGGACCAGCTGTAGCAGCTTGCTCTGCTCTGCTCTGCTCAGCTGGGAGGCGGGAAACAGACTGAAGCTTCCCGCCCACTCAGCTGCTGGGAGTACTCAGGCCACACACCCCCAATTCAGTTGGAGCTCTCAGAAGCACCTGGCTTATTACATCAAACAAAGAGGGGATGTCCGCCTTGGTCCAGGAGCTTGTAAAGTCCTCCTTGAGAGAGGGAGTGGTGCCGGCCTCTCTAAAAGAGGCGGTAATCAGGCCACTCCTGAAAAGGCCTAACCTGGACCCGGAGGAAGTTAACAACTATAGGCCGGTGGCCAACATCCCCTTCCTGGCAATTTGCTTGAACGGGTGGTTGCGGGACAACTCCAGGCACTCTTAAATGAAACAGATTATCTAGATCCATTTCAATTGGGCTTCAGGCTACGTTTTGGAATGGTCGTCTGGGTCGGGAGTTGGAGGCACTGCACTGTGGTGGTTCCGCTCCTACTAGGATGGCCGATTCCAAAAGGTGGTGCTGAAGGATTATTGCTCGGTGCCATGGCAATTATGCCATGGGGTTCCACAGGGTTCTAGTTTATCCCCCATGCTTTTTAACATCTACATGAAACCAGTGAGGGAGGTTATCCAGAGGTGTGGGCTGAGGTGCCATCAATATGCGGATGACACCCAGCTCTACCTCTCTTTCTCATCAAACCCAGGTGAGGCAGTGGCTGTTCTGCATCGGTGCCTGGGCACGGTAATGGACTGGATGAGGGCCAATAAACTGAATCTCAATTCAGACAAGATGGAGGTACTGATAGTGGGTGGTTTGTCTGCCCGGCTAGGTGATGTTCCTTCTGTTCCGGAGGTGGTTGCGCTCCCCCTAAAGGATCAGGTTCATAGTTCTGGGTCCAAGATCACCCCCCAAACGATCACTTGAGGCACAGGTGAACTCGGTGGCATGGCGCACTTATTATCTCTGCCCTTATCTAGACAGAGATAGCCTAGCAACAGTTATCCATTCTCTCGTCGGGATTACTACAATGCGTTATACATGGGGCTGCCTTTGAAAATGGTCCGGAAACTTCAGCTAGTCCAAAATAGGGCAGCAAGATTGTTAACAAGGACTGGCCAATGAGATCACATTTGTTGTTGTTAAGTCATGTCCGACTCTTCGTGACCCCATGGACCACAGCATGCCAGGCCCTCCTGTCCTCTGCTCTCTCCCGGAGTGTGCTCAGGTTCATATTCATTGCGTCGGTGATGCTATCTAGCCATCTCATCTTCTGCCGTCCCCTTCTCCTTTTGCCTTCAATCTTTCCTAGCATCAGGGTCTTTTCCAGTGAGTTTTCTCTTCGCATTAGGTGGCCAAAATATTTGAGCTTCAGCTTCAGTATCTGTCCTTCCAATGAGCAGTCAGGGTTGATTTCCTTTAGGATGGACTGATTTGACCTCCTTGCAGTCCAGGGGACTCGTAAGAGTCTTCTCCAGCACCACAGTTCGAAAGCATAAATTCTTCGGCGCTCAGCCTTCCTTATAGTCCAGCTCTCACAGCCATATGTTACTACTGGGAAAACCATAGCTTTGATTAGACGGACCTTTGTCGGCAAGGTAATGTCTCTGCTTCTTACTATGCTGTCTAGGTTTGCCATAGCTTTCCTCCCCAGGAGCAAGCGTCTTTTAATTTCATGGCTACAGTCACCGTCTGCGGTGATCTTGGAGTCCAAGAAAATAAAATCTGTCCCTGCTTCCATTTCGTCCCCTTCTGTATGCCAGGAAGTGATGAGGCCAGATGCCATGATCTTAGTTTTTTTAATGTTGAGTTTCAAACCAGCTTTTGCACTCTCCACTTTCACCCTCAACAAGAGGCTCTTTAGATCCTCTTCGCTTTCTGCCATTAGGGTGGTATCGTCCATGTATCTGAGGTTGTTGATAATTCTCCCAGTAATCTTAATTCCGACCTGTGATTCATCCAACCCAGCGTTTCTCATGATGTACTCTGCATATAAGTTAAATAAGCAGGGCGACAATATGCAGCCCTGTTGTACTCCTTTCCCAATTTTGAACCAGTCGGTTGTTCCATGTCCGGTTCTTACTGTTGCTTCTTGACCCTCGTACAGGTTTCTCAGGAGACAGGTAAGGTGGTCCAGTACTCCCATCACTTTAAGAATTTGCCAGAGTTTGTTGTGATCCACACAATCAAAGGCTTTAGCGTAGTCAATGAAGCAGAAATAGACGTTTTTCTGGAATTCTCTTGCTTTCTCCATGATCCAGTGAATGTTGGCGATTTGATCTCTAGTTCCTCTGCCTCTTCGAAACCCAGCTTGTACTTCTGGTAGTTCTCGGTTCACATACTGCTGAAGCCTAGCTTGTAGGATTTTGAGCATCACCTTGCTGGCATGTGAAATGAGCGCAATTGTGCGGTGGATTGCCTTCCATATGTGCCTGCCCAGACCCTAAGATCATCCTCAGGGGGTCCTTCTTTGGGAGCCCTCACCAAAGGAAGTGAGGTGGGTGGCTACCAAGAAGAGGGCCTTTTCTGCTTTTGCCCCCCAGCTGTGGAATGAGCTCCCTAGAGAGGTTCGCCTGGTGCCTAAGTTGTTCTCCTTCCAGCGCCAAGTGCAGACCTTTTTATTTTCCCAGTACTTTAGCATTTCAGCTTCCTAATCTTTGAGTTCTGGTGTTTTCATAGAATCATAGAATAGTAGGGTTGGAAGGGGCCTACAAGAATGAGTCCAACCCCCTGCTCGGTGCAGGAATCCAAGTCAAAGCATCCCTGACAAGTGGCTGTCCAGCTTCATCTTGAATGCCTCCAGTGTGGGAGAGCCAACCACCTCCCTATGGAACTGGTTCCATTGTTGTATTTTTCCTGATGTTCAGCCAGAATCTGGCTTCCTGTAACTTGAGCCCATTATTCCGTGTCTTGCATTCTGGGATGAACGAGAATAGATCCTGGCTTTCCTGTGTGAGAACCTTTCAAGTACTTGAAGAGTGCTATCCTATCTCCCCTCAGTCTTCTCAAGGCTAAACATGCCCAGTTCTTTCAATCTCTCCTCATGGGGCTTTGTTTCCAGTTCCCTGGTCTTCGTTGCCCTCCTTTGAACCCTCTCCAGTTTGTCTGCATCCTTCTTAAAGTGCGGTGCTCAGAACTAGACATAGTACTCCACATGAGGCCTAACCAGTGCTGAGTAGAGGGGAACTAGTACTTCCTGGGATTTGGAAGCTACGCTTCTATTAATGCAGCCCAAACTAGCATTTGCCTTTTTTGCAGCTACATCACATTTTTGGCTCATATTCATCTTGTGATCTGCAACAATTCCAAGATCCTTCTCGCTTGTAGTATTGTTGAGCCACGTATCCCCCATCTTGTAATGGTGCATTTGGTTTATTCTTCCTAGGTGCAGAATTTGACATTTGTCCCTATTAAATGTCATTCTGTTCTTTTCTGCCCAGAGCTCCAGCCTATGTAGATCTTTTGAATTTTGTTTCTGTCTTCCAAGTTATTAGCTATCCTGCCCAATTTTGTGTCATCTGCAAATTTGATCAGCATTCCCTGCACCTCCTCCTCCAAGTCATTCATAAAAACGTTGAAGAGCACTGGGCCCAGGACTGAGCCCTGCGGTACCCCACTCGTGACCTCTCCTCAGTTTGAGAAGTTCCCATTGATAAGCACTCTTTGAGTCCGATTCTGTAGCCAACTGTGGATCCACCTGATTGTTTCGTCAAGCCCACTTTGAGCTAGTTTGCTCATCAGGATATCATGGGGCACTTTGTCGAAAGCTTTGCTGAAGTCGAGGTATGTGATGTTCATAGCATTCCCACAGTCCACAAAGGAGGTTACCTGATCAAAAACTGAGATCAGATTCGTCTGGCAGGACTTGTTCTTGACAAATCCGTGTTGGCTTCGAGTAATCACTGCATTGTTTTCAAGGTGCTTCCAGATGGATTGCATTATCATCTGCTCCAGAATTTTCCCAGGGATTGGTGTCAGACTGACTGGGAACTGGGACTATAGTTCCCAGGTTCTTCCTTTTTACCCTTTTTGAAGATACGGACAACATTAGCCCTCCTCCAGTCATCTGGCACTTCCCCCGTCCTCCATGATTTCTCAAAGAGAATAGACAGCGGTTCTGAGAGTTCTTCTGCCAGTTACTTTATTACTCTCGGGTGCAGTTCATCTGGCCCTGGAGATTTGAATGCATTCAAAGGAATTAAGTGTTCCTTAACTATAAAACTGACCATACAGCTTTAAATCAGTATTTTATATCTCTGCATTGCTGCTAGTTTTTATTCTGGTTGTACTGTTACGTTGTGGCTTTAAGCTTTCATATTTTGTTTTCTGCTGTACTTTGGAGTACAGTACCTCTGGAGGTGACGGACTCGACCTTGGGGGAGCTGCGGGTGCCGACAGCCGACAGGAAGCTCTGGCATGGGCTGGTCCATGAAGTCACGAAGAGTCGGAAGCGACTGACCGAATAAACAACAACACCTGCACTTTGTGGTTTTAATTCTTGTGGCAGTATAGAAATGAAATAAACAAACAGAGACCTTACACCAAAAGCCTGGCACGGGTCCAGTTGGCCCAGGCCCTGAACTATCCCGATTGCACTCCATATACATCTCTGAGGAGGGTGGGGGGAGCCTTCAGCTTTGGATGGCTCTCAGGGCTTGTAGTTGTTCCTGGGAGGGGGAGCCCTTGGGCAGTTTTTCATAAGGTCCACTGTCCACATTGGCCCAGTCCTTGTGGCCTTCCCACATTCCCTTCCAGTCTGCTATGCATCCTTCTTGCCCAGAGCGTGTCCCTTTTCTCTCCAAGGTGCTCTGTTTTCGGAAGTTCCAGAGAGTGGTGTGTGAGCTCCTGCCCTCCTCTGGTTTCAAGCAAGACATCAGAGTTTCTTTCTCTTTCTACCCTTCCCCTGAGTGTGCAGAACAGGGTCACACGCTCCCTGTTGTCAAGATAAAAGCTGCAAAGAACTCTGGGGAAACCAGAACATGGCTGGAACTGCTGTTATCGGCTGTCCATTGTTAAACATTTCAGTGGCACATTAATGCACAAGGCGGCTTGCAGTCTTGAGTGTTTGGCCTGCACAAGCAGCATCCCCAGTCTCCCAGCTGGGGAGCTGAGGCTGAGAAAGGAGGGCCAAGCCCTCAGTCGGCCAGTGAGTGAGTCGCTCTCTCAGGATCCTCCTCCGCTTCCCATCTGCAGGACTGGAGGGGCTCGCTGCGCTCCCTTCTGTGCTGATCCTCCGTCTTCCCTCCCTCTGGTTTTGTGGGGAAAACCATTTTGGAGCCTGTGGCTAGACTGAGATCAGTGTGAGGTGGTGCAGGTATGTGTGCTTCATAGAATCGTAGGACAGTAGGGTTGGAAGGGGCCTACGAGGCCACTGAGCCCAACCCCCTGCTCAGTGCAGGAATCCAAGTCAGAGCATCCCTGACAGAGGGCTGTCCAGCCTCGCCTTGAACGCCTCCAGTGTGGGAGAGCCCACTGCCTCCCTAGGGAATTGGTTCCTTTGTCATATTGCTCTAACAGTCAGGAAATTTTTCCTGGTGTTCAGCCAGAATCTGGCTGCCTGTCACTTGAACCCATGATTCCATGTCCTGCACTCTGGGATGATCAAGAGGAGATCCTGGCCTTCCTCTCTGTGACAACCTTTCAAGTACTTGAAGAGTGCTGTCCTATCTCCCCTCAGTCTTCTCAAGGCTAAGCATGCCCAGTTCTTTCAGTCTGTCCTCATAGGGCTTTGTTTTTGGTCCCCTGATCATCTTTGTTGCCCTCCTCTGAACCCTCTCCAGCTTGTCTGCATCCTTCTTAAAGTGTGGTGCTTCCTCCTTGCTCCCACTGATTTGTGTCCATATGTCAGCACATGCAAATCAATCTATGTGTTTGCAGCCACCTCCTTCTATGTCATGTACAGAGAGAGCAGAATCAGAGACATTGGAGTTCCCCTGGGAATTATGAAGCCATAACCACACGCCACAGACCTGCCTGATAGTTGGGCTGCACAGGCAGCCACAGTGCCCTTTTCCATGCTAGGATTGGGTCCCTCCCTCCTTTTCAGGGGCAGGTGTAAACCTTTCCTTTTAGGGCAGCCTTGGCAAATGGGTGGTGTTTATTTTATTTATTTGTTAGTTTTTTAAATTACATTTCTATACCTGAAGTTCTGATGGCGTTCTGCTGCTGCCAGTCGCCTGGCCTCTAACGTCGTTGATTTTTAATTGTGCTTTTAGATATCTGTTTTACTGATTAACTCATAATTGTATATTGGTATGTTATTTGCTGCCTTGGGTGTGGGAGTTCAGGCAGCTCAACCAAGTGAGCCTATCCATGTTTTATAGGGGATGGCAATGACCACCCAGTTCTCCCAGTGCCAGAAGCAGGGGGCTGGGGAACGGCCGCTCCCTCGTTCAAAGAGGGCAGTCAGTAACTGAGAAGCCAAGCCAGGATTGGCAAGCGTGACCCCCTTGAGTTCTTGGAAGATGAACTGTTCCTTGCCCTCCCCCGTGTCAGCTGGCCTGGCCTGTCACCCTGCCTCTAGGCATGGACATTGGAGGGAGCATGCCTCCGTTGGGAGAAGGAACCCTTCCTGGGCAGCCGTGGGGAGCAGGCAGCTGGCCGGCCCCCCCGAGCACCAGTGGCAGGAGTGGCCAAAGGCGGCAGGGTCCTGCCTGGTCCTGCCCCTGAGCTGCGTTTGTGTGCTAGTGGCTGGTCCTGGAGCTCAGCTGGGGGCCCTCTGATCAGGGGGGTGCTCTCCAGGGAGCAGGGCAGGCCACCTGGGGGCGGGAGGGAAGAGGGGCAGGGTGAAACCCGTCCTCCAAGACCACCACGGCAGCACGGCGGAGATGTCAGGACAATTGAGCAGGTGGCCTTGTTACTTCTAGGCTGGCCACCGTGGTAACATGTTTTCTTTCTTTTAAAAATGTACAGTGCCAAGAGGAGGAAAATGGCAGACAAAATACTCCCTCAAAGGGTGAGTTGCTTTCATTTCTCTCTTGCTTCCATGTCTGATTGGGTGGATCCCAGCACAAGTCCGCTGTGGGTCTGAAACGAGATCAGTGTAATTTGGCCGAGGGGTGCTCGACGGCGGAGCAGTGCGGCGGCCGTGGCTGAGCTCCGTGGGGGAGCTCCAAGCACTGCGGGGCTCCCCGTTCCATCCCTCCTCACACGAGCGCAGGTGCCCTGGCGCAGCAGCCCCATCGCCTGCACGGCGGGCCAGGCCGTTGTGCCGTCTCCACCTGGGGGTCCACGCAGGACGCCCCCTGGGCGAGAAGGCACTTATTCCCAGCTTACCCGTCTCTGGTTGTGCTGGAAGAAATGAGCGGATCTCCCAACTCTTTCCGGCATGCAGTGTCTGGCCAGTGCTGTGGCCCCCTGGAACCTGCCCGGCTAAAGCCCTATTCAGGCGTCATGCTGGCGAAACTCGCCATATCTGAGCAGGACTGGGGCCGCGCTGCGTAGCCCTGCCTCAACATCATGTCGTAACGAAGCTCTGCCCACAGGCATCCCTGTGTACAGTGTGCTTGTGCCCGAATCGCATGGAAGCCTCCCTGCTGCAGGTGTTGACACTGTACAGGTGGACGCCTCTGGGCGGAACTACGTTGTGACGCCACATGGGGGGGCGGCTATCCAGCGTGGCCTCATTCCTGCTCGGGTGGTGAGTTTCATCAACATAATGCCTGAATAGGGCTTTAGCCAGCCACACCTGTGCGCTTTCTCATGCCTGGCTATTCTCTGCAATGGCTGGCCCCCACAGCAAGCTCCCCCCCACCATGTTCTTGCCAAAATAAAGCTTGGGTGGTCCTGTTTTCTTCTGCCAGCCGTTTCCTAGTGTCCCTTTTTCAAATGTCTCACTGAGACCAGGCACAGGATGACTCCAGCGAGGCCTGTCTCATGCTAAGCTGAGCGCCTCTCTTGCCAGACATGCCTTTGCTCCAGCAGCTGCATTACTTGCTTGTAGTTGAGACCAGGGCTGCTTCCAGACATGTGGGTCCTAGCGCGCTAATAAATAATTGCTCTTCCATAAGCGGCGAGGGATAGCAGTTGACTCTCCACACTGGTGGGGGGGGCATCTCACTTAGAATCGTAGAACAGTAGGGTTGGGAGGGGCTTGCAAGGCCACACTGCGTGTACATCCTGTTTTATTCTGGTTGCATTGTTGTAATGTGGCTTTAATGCTTTTATATTTTATATTGTTTTATCATGCGCTTTTTGGTTTTAATTTTTGTGAACTCCCCAGAGAGCTTCAGCTATTGGGCAGTATAGAAATGAAATGAATGAATAAAAGCAAACAAACAAACAAATAAATAAATAAATCCCACTATCTCCCATCCAGATGAGTGTCCTTAGGGGAAAGAGTCTTCTTTGGAAGAAGTAAGGGAGAGGGAATCCTCCAGAAAACTCTGTAAGAGTTTGTAATTCCCTTAATAAAGACCCATGTCATAACGCATTGAGAATTCAATTGGTGCAACTGTTCCTTTTTTTATTTTGGTTTCCAGCCTTACAGCTGTTTTTTCTGATCCCTATTGGTACTGTTGCCATTTTTATCACCCACTTATTTTTTAATCTATCTTTTAAGTCGCACTAAAACCTCTCCCCCCCCCCCCGCCATTTTTACATATGAAGGATAGTGGAGGGGGTGTGTGCTTTCTAACCATTTTAGCAAGGTGATTAATGGCGGTAACCGTAAAGGCTTTTTGAAAGTTTATTTTTCAGAAATTAGTATTATGGGGCCATAGCATTTGTTTGAGGTGATGCAGAGGTTCTGCCAAATGGGTACTTAGCTAAGATAGGCTCACCTGCCCAATAGCTCACTGCCCATGTCAAAACCATGCTTTAAAAAAAAAATCAGAAGCACAGTGCTAAGTGGATCTACACCTTGCATTGCTCTTTCACCCTCAAAAAAGTTGGACATTTTCCAGTGAGGAAAAAGATGGAAGGAGCACCGGGACAACATGGGAGGATTACAAATGGATGCCAATGTCGTGTGACCGCCCCCGCCCCCCAGCTCTGAGTGGACGAGCCACGGTGGCGATTCCACAGTCAGTGATAGTAGGGCTGGAATCCTAAAATAGTAGGGCTGGAAGGGGCCTGTAAGCCCATTGAGTCCCACCCCTGTCCAGCCTCGTCTTGAATGCCTCCAGCGGGGGGGAGCCCACCGCCTCGACCAGCAGCAGTCCCACAGCCCATTGGCTGCCTCTGGATGACAGGGCTGGCAGGTGCCCTCACCCCTTGCCCGGGGAAGATGCTGCTCGTGCCATTCCGGATTAGTCTGCTGCCTGCCAACACAGGGAGGTATCATCCTTCTCTGCCCCTTGGCTCTTGGGACTGTTCCCTCGTTTTGAGAGCCTGAGTGGGGCCGTGGTTGGAATGCTGGGCCTTGGATTGGAGAGAGCCGGGTTCGTATACCCACTCAGCCATGCAGCTCATTGGGCAAGTCAGTGCCTCTCAAGCTCACCTACCTCACAGGGATATTGTGTGGATACGCACCCTTCCTCTTCTGTCTTGAAATGTTGCTCCTGTGATGGACAGCTGGCCTGCCTTGCATCTGGAGTCCTATGGCACGTGCTCTCGTGGTCTGCATGACCTGGTGTGCATTGTCTCCTGCCTCCTCCTCCTCCCTCTCTTGGCACTGTGAGGCCTCCATTCTCATCTCTCTGCCTTCTGGCTGAGCAGCCTTTGCCAAGGGGCTGCATGGTTATTGTAAACAGGTTTTGGAACGGCAGGTTTTATGGCTGTCATGGGTGTGATGAACTAAAGTTTAACCCTTGAGCAGACTGAGAGTGGTGATGGCCTGCCCACCCATCCTGTGTGTCTCCATCCTTCCTCCTTTGGAATGATGATGTCTGCTGGGTGAGTCCTTCGTGCAGGGATGGGCCACTCTGCAGTCCACGGGAGCCTGCAGCTCTCACCCGTGGCCTCATTTCAAAAGCCTTCCGCCTACGTTGAGTTCTGACTTAGGGCAACAGCCCTCCATCCTCCTCTGGCAGCCTGCTGGGCTGGAAGGAAGAGGGCGGGTGGGGGTGCGGGGAGAGAGAAACCCATGGTTGGCACCAGCCCCACTGGCTGCCCCCACCCCAGCATGTGTCCCTCAAAGATTCTCCTTGCCACAAAAGAACATGTTCCCCAGCCTGATCCTTTGGACCATTATTGTGCTGGTGCTAGAGTGGTCCAGCTGCCAAGACGCGCAGGCTACTTTATCGGGTGAAAAGTACAGGTAGCTTTCTGTAGCTTTTTCTTCAGCTGAAGAGAGAGTTCTGTATAGCTCCAAAGCTTGCATACATTGGCACTAGACGCACGTGGGCCTGGTGCAAGCCGCCACTCGCTCCTGGCATCAGCACAGCTACTGTTCCCTGGCCAGGCGGAGTCATCCTTCCTTGGCTGACATGCTGACAGGGCCTGCATGAAGGAAGAGTGATTTCCCACATGGAAGCCCTTCAGCTCAGCCGGGCGCTCCTTCCCTGAACAGGGTGAGGAATGGGGAAGCAAGGCAAGGCCATGCTCTGACGGGCTGCTGTACCCAGTGGGAGCATCTTCTCCAGTGACATGCAATTTTCTTCCCAGATCCGGGAGCTGGTCCCCGAGTCCCAGGCCTACATGGATCTCCTGGCCTTTGAGCGCAAGCTGGACCAGACCATCATGCGAAAGCGAGTGGACATCCAAGAGGCCTTGAAGAGGCCGATGAAGGTACGGGCAGCAGCCTCCTTGCCACGGGGGACCTGGCTGCCGCTGCCACCACCAAGGGTTGCTCCCTTAGAATCATAGAATCATAGAATAGTAGGGTTGGAAGGGGCCTACAAGGCCATCGAGTCCAACCCCCTGCTCAATGCAGGAATCCAAGTCAGAGCATCCCTGACAAATGGCTGTCCAGCCTCATCTTGAAGGCCTCCAGTGTGGGAGACCCAACACCTCCCCAGGTAATTGGTTCCATTGTCGTATTGCTCTTACAGTCAGGAAGTTTTTCCTGATGTTCAGCCGGAATCTGGCTTCCTGTAACTTGAGCCCATGATTCCGTGTCCTGCACTCTGGGATGATGGAGAAGAGATCCTGGCCTTCCTCTCTGTGACAACCTTTCAAGTACTTGAAGAGCGCTATCCTATCTCCCCTCAGTCTTCTCTTCTCAAGGCTAAACATGCCCAGTTCTTTCAGTCTCTCTTCATAGGGCTTTGTTTCCAGTCCCCTGATCATCTTTGTTGCCCTCCTCTGAACCCTCTCCAGTTTGTCTGCATCTTTCTTAAAGTGTGGTGCCCAGAACTGGACACAGTACTCCAGATGAGGCCTAACCAGTGCTGAGTAGAGGGGAACTAGTACTTCCCGGGATTTGGAAGCGATGCTTCTATGAATGCGGCCCCAAAAAGCATTGGCCTTTTTTGCAGCCACATCACATTGTTGGCTCATATTCAGCTTGTGATCGACGACAATTCCAAGATCCTTCTTGCTTGTAGTGTGGTTGAGCCATGTATCCCCCATCTTGTAACTGTGCATTTGGTTTCTTTTTCCTAGGTGCAGAACTTGGCATTTGTCCCTATGAAATGTCATTCTGTTGTTTTCTGCCCAGCGCTCCAGTCTATCCAGATCACTTTGAATTTTGTTTCTGTCTTCCAAAGTATTAGCTATCCCGCCCAATTTTGTGTCATCTGCAAATTTGATTAGCATTCCCTGCACCTCCTCCTCCAAGTCATTCATAAAAATGTTGAAGAGCACTGGGCGCAGGACTGAGCCCTGCGGTACCCCACTCGTTACCTCTCCCCAGTTGGAGAAGGTCCCATTGATAAGCACTCTTTGAGTCCGATTCTGTAGCCAACTGTGGATCCACCGGACCGTTGTTTCATCTAGCCCACTTGGAGCTAGTTTGCTCATCAGGAGATCATGGGGCACTTTGTCGAAAGCTTTGCTGAAGTCGAGGTATATGATGTCTACAGCATTCCCACGGTCTACAAGGGAGGTTACTTGATCAAAAACTGAGATCAGATTTGTCTGGCAGGACTTGTTTTTGACAAATCCATGTTGGCTTCGAGTAATCACGGCATTGTTGTCAAGTTGCTTCCAGATGGATTGCTATATGATCTGCTCCAGAATTTTCCCAGGGATTGATGTCAGACTGACTGGTCTGCAGTTCCCAGGTTCCTTCTTTTTACCCTTTTTGAAGATAGGGACCACATTAGCCCTCCTCCAGTCATCTGGCACTTCCCCCATCCTCCATGATTTCTCAAAGAGAATAGACAGCGGTTCTGAGAGTTCTTCTGCCAGTTCCTTTGTGACTCTAGGATGCAGTTCATCTGGCCCTTCCAGGTGGCCTTTTCCCAGTGGGACAGAGCCTTCATTTTCCTCACTCCACTCCCACTCTCCTGCTGCTGCTGCTGCTGCTGCAGCCCCTCAGAGGCAGCCTCTTCTTGAAGTGTGAGGGCTGCCCCCATCTTCCTGACAGGGCTTCCTGCTCTCCTCAGCACTGCAAGCAGTGACTGGTCTGCCCACCCTGCCTCCCTCCCTCGGTACCAGGGCCATGTGCTGCTGTGGCCTGGCTTTCAGGCCTTTCTGCTGCATCTAAGCCATTTCCCTTGGGATTTGATTCAGGCATTTCCTGATCATGTCTCACGGGACAGGTGGTGCTGGGCTTATGCTCTCAGGCAAGGAGGCTGATGCTGTTTTAGGTTGATTTTACACATGTTTTAGTTTTCTGCATTGTGGTATTTTATTATTCTGTAAGTTTTAATGGCTGCATTTTAATGAATTGTTATGTGTTTCTTGTTATTTGGTGATTGTATGTTAATTTTTGTAGTTTTGAGTTGCCCAGTGGGGGCCTTTTAAGGCCATGCGCTGCAATATAAATATGGAAAATAAAATTTCAAAAAATCGGGTTGTGGTGGTCAGGGAATCAGTCATGACCTGACCAACCTGGGATATCAGGCACTATGGTTGATGAAGCTGAAAAATGCTTCTGACCATATGGAGAGCTCACTTTCCTCATCCCTTAGGATTAAAAAGCATAAGTGTCCCCAGGCATTCTCTCCAGAAATTCACTGTTGGTGTGAGCTCCCCCTCACAGACTACAAACTGCTGATATTTGCCAAGAGACAGGCAGAAGGCTGTGAGACGTTCCTCCCTGAAGGGTGCGTGTGGGGGAGAACCCATTTATGATTTGTTTGTTCATTACACTTCTGTACCACCGAATAACTAAATGAAGGGAGGATCATGATGATGTACAAAAAAGGGAGCCAGGACTTTGAGATGTCTTTTGACCCCTGGAGGGAAGCAGCCGGCCCAGACTGGCCAGGGCTGCATGCTGCGTGCCCGGGACGGGTTCTGCCCCTGGACGTCTGGATTGTGCTGGAAAGGGCTCTGACCAGGAAGACGTGGGGCTCCTCCGTGCCTGCTCACACTTGCCTTCTCTGTCATCCCTTCTGGAGCCCGCCAAGTCCAGCACAGGAAGGCCCTTGCTTGCCCTTCCTCCCAAAGGATGGTCACGGAGGCCAGCACTGGTCCTGGGGCAGCATCCGTCGCTCCTGCTGGCCGCTGGAGGTCGCCTCCCCCCGTGGGCACATGGACACGGTGGGGGCCTGGGCCCACTTGTGGGGGCGGCCCCTTGGGGTGGCAGGGACCCACTGAGGAGGTGCCTTTGGCTTCGTGCCCACTGGCTGTTTGGCATGGAGCCCCCAGCCCTGACTTCTCCCTGTCTGCCCAACAGCAAAAGCGGAAGTTGCGGCTTTACATCTCCAACACCTTCAACCCAGCCAAATCAGACGCGGACGACTCGGAGGGCAGCATTGCCTCGTGGGAGCTGCGCGTGGAGGGCAAGCTGCTCGACGATGTACGCCCGGGCCGGCCTTCTCCGCCGTCTCTTTTCCTGCTGGCTGGGCGGGGGCTGCTTGGGCCAGACGCAGCCGCTCCGGAGGGCAACGGCCGGACGGGGCCGTGCAGAGGAGGCCCTCAGCCAAGGCGGAAGTGGACCTGGAGCAGGACACGGAGGGTGGGCAGGCGAGGGCTGTACCAGGTCGTCTTGGTGTGCCCCGTGGAACTGTTGGCCCCGGTTCCTCTGGGAGGGGCCAGGCCAAGCACCCAGTGCAGGGCACCTCTTGCCATTCACTGCTGGCTCCCGCGGAGGGCAGCCTTCCCTGAGGACTGCCACCGCTCACACCGGAAGAGCAGAAGGGGGGAGGGCGATGGCCAGAGTCCCAGGACAAGTGAGGAGGCAGCCAGTGATTGCAGCGGTGTGTCCCTCGTGTTTGCTTGCAGAATCAGGGCATGGGTAGGACAGGAATGGGGAGCTTAAGGAAGGCCCCACAGAAGAGGAGGGACAGGGCCTGGGTTGCTCCTCTTGGAGCATCTTCCAGGTTTAAGGGGCAATTGAGGAGGAAGAGGGAGGAGAGAAGTCATTTGGAGAGGGACCCACGCAGGCCTGGGTTGAGCAGGGCTTGGATACTATTCCTGCCTACCTTTTCCCTGGGGAGTAGGAGAAGCTTCTGCCCCGCCCCCCAGGCTCTCCCCTGTCCAGAACAGGAGCCCTTCTTGCAGGAAGGGAAGCCGCCCTTCACGTGCCCCTTCATGTCCTGCCTGAGGGTCTGGGCACTGATGTGTCTCCCTCCTGATTTCACAGCTCAGTAAGCAGAAGCGGAAGTTTTCGTCTTTTTTCAAGAGTTTGGTCATTGAGCTCGACAAGGATCTCTATGGACCAGACAATCACCTGGTAGAGGTAAGTGGGGTGCACAGCCGAAGGCAGAATCCGGCCTCTGCAGGAGCACAGCAAATGAGGATCCTTCCTCCCTCCCTCCCGTTTGTTTCATCCTGCTTGGTGCTTGTTTCAGGCTCACTGCTAATGCTGGCTGGTGTAATTAAAATCGGGAGCAGGGGCACTGCCTTCCCTTTTATTATTAGTCAGACCTGCAGCCCTCTTGGTATGCAAGATGCCTTGCTATCGACATCGTCTTCACTTCACTTCACTTCACTGGGGCATGTCTTAGGGAAATCCCATTTTACAGGTGGGAAACTGAGGCTGAGAGCTGACAGCTTGCCTGTGGCCACTCGGCTTCATGGCATTCTATACCCCAAAGAACTCTCCGTCTGCCTCACCATCCTGCGGGTGAAATGCTCAAGACACGGACTGGCCTCCGAGCCCTTTTGTCTGGTTTGCTTCCAGTTCCTTTGAACATGCAAAGGAACTGGAAGTGTTCCTTTGAACATGCAAAGGAACTGGTTTGCATGTTCCTTTGAACATGCAAAGAGGGTATGAGGTGGGCCACAAAGTCCCAGGACTTTGCGGCCCACCTCCAAGAAGGACTGGTTGGGAACGCCACCTGCTAGCCCAGGAAGAGCCTTTGGGGGCCCAGCTGAAGGAAGCTAAGTTGAGGCTGGCTCCTTGGCACGGGTGCAGCAGCACCGCAAAATGGAAGAGCAGCAGCAGTCCTGAAGCTGGGTCTGGCCAAAGGGGGTCCATCTTGCTTCCCACAGAAGGGACCACCCAGATTAACAGCCTCAAGCAGAAAAGGGTGTCCAAATGAGGCTGCCTGATTGCTCATCCCAAAGTCCGGTCCATTTATGAAGAGGTCCCCATGCAGATTCTTGGGGGATCCGTGCCTCGCCTCCCTCCATTGTGAAAACTGCCCTCCCTCTGTGCTCCTGTGCAGCCGAGGGGTTCCCTCCTCTCCCAGCCCCAGTCCAGGCTGTCTGCCTGGCCTCCGCGAGGCCAGGAGGCTGCTTCATGGCCTCCCTTTCCATGCAAGCATCCCCCATCCCCAGATGCCTTCAGGCAGCGTCCCCTTCCCTGGGAGTCAGCTCCACTGCGCTCCAGGGGACCTGCTTCTGGATGGACGTGGCTGGGACAGGGATGGGGAGGAGCCGAATTCCTTCCCTCTTTCAGCCTCGGGACATGCTGGGGTGCTGTGGAAGTCTGGGAGCGCAGAGGGAGCATCCAGGCCCTGTTTGCTTGCACAGAGGAGTTTATGGACTGCTCTCTTTGCTAGTCTGAGATCCCCCCGCCCCACCCGCCCCTGCTGTGGGTGGATTAGCACTGTGATGGAGACAAGGAATGTGGGGGCACAACCCCTCTGGCCCCAAAGCCCTCGTGCACAGACACGCGCAGGCCCCGCCCTCCTCTGCAGGCCACCCTTCCCTCGCTGCTAGCCACAGGGGCAAAGTGTGATCTCGGTGAGCATCCCTGGGGTGGGGCGAGGAGCCACGACGCAGCCTGCGGGCAGGGGTGGGGTTCAGGGCTGGTGGGGCCGGGTCAGGGCACCCGCAGGGGCTGCTGTTTGTGCTCCCTGGTCTGGAGGGGCCATGCCTGGCGAGGCCAGCTGGCAGGCCCCTTTGTGCTCCGCCTGGAGCGGGCCCTCCGAGGGCTTGAAACCTGGCAGGGTCTGTGAGCCCATCCAAATGAAGCCCCAGGGTGTGGTGCCCCCCAGGCATGATGTTTGTATTGAGGAAACACCCTCCAAGGCGGGGCGTGCTTTGCATTTCTGGGCGGGGGGCTTTGGTAGGTGTGTGGTTCGAGTGCAGCGCAAGCCTGTATTCCTCTGCTGAGCTTCCCTGCTGGAAGGGGCAGGGTGCCGAGCTGCTCTGTGTGTGCTTGTCTCTGGCAGTGGCACCGGACGCCCACCACCCAGGAGACGGACGGCTTCCAGGTGAAGAGGCCCGGGGACGTCAGCGTGCGCTGCACCCTCCTGCTCATGCTGGATTACCAGGTCAGGGGGCTCGTGTGTACAGGTGTGGCTGGTTCTGGCAGAGCATGCTGGCCTCGCGATGGCGCTGAGCCCCTCTGAGCCGCCGCTGTCCTCCTGCTGCTGCCCAGTGTGGGAGATGAGGCAGGGGAGCGTCCAGGAAGAGGCAGGGAGGATGAGGCCCTGCAAGGCAAAGGCCTGGGATGGCTGCGGGACAGAGAAGGAGGCCTGGAGGGGACCAGGCCCATGGGCGGCCCTGAGTTGGGGCTCTTTATGAGGTGCCCATAAAAGGATCCCTGCGCTTCCCAAGGGAATGGGTGACCGGCCCGCTGGTGGCTGCCCTTTTAGGCCTTGCCCTGGCTGTCAGTCAGAGAAGGGCCCACAAGAAGCCAAAGCTCCGTGGCCACAGAGGCTTCGTTGGAAGTGAAGCCCAAAGCCAGTGGGAAAGCGCGGCAGGCAGGCGCTCTCTGTGCATCTGGCGGAGTACAGCTTCACAGAGGATCCCGAGCACTGCCCCGTCACTTGGACCTGCCTGAGAGGCTCTTTGCACGGTCCCTGTCCGTCTGTCTCTCCAGCCTTCTGAGGCAAGGAGGGTTGACCAGGGTTGGGGACTTCAGTGAGCCTTTGCTTCAGTCTTTGTCTGATTCCTTCCTTCCTTCCTTCCTTCCTTCCTTCCTTCCATCCATCCATCCATCCATTTATATCCCACCATTTTTCCTCCTTAAGGAACACAAGGCGGCTATGTAGCTATTTAGTTTTAGCTATTTCATCTTAGCTCTGCTCTGATCTTGCTGCTGCATTTTTAATTGTTATTTTTATTTTAATTGTTTTGATTGTTGTAAGCTGCCTTAGACACAAGTGCTGGAAAAATGAGGCATAAATAATATTTATTGGAAATAAATCATAAATGAATAAATTAGCAGCCCCTAACTCATTCATTCATTAATTCTCCATTACCATGTTGTCCTACATTTGTTCTTGGAGGCCTCAGTGAAGCCTGAGGTGGCTGGGATCCAATGCAGAGAAGTTCAGGGCCCTCTGGGGAGGGCTGCAGGTCCATCTGGGGCTGAGAAAGGGAGGCCTGGCAGCGTGGGGTTGGGATTCTGAGCTACAGCCCCAAGTGCAGCTGGGGTGGCTCTCCTGAACAGCTGGCGATGAGCTGTGTCTGGGGGCTGGATGTGCAGTCCACGGGCAGCTGCTGGGCCCCGCCATGGGAAGCCCCCACAGAAGCCTGGACGTCTTTCCTGTCGTTGCCTTTGCGGTGGCCTCACTGCGCCGCCCTCGTCCAGCTCCGTGGGCCTCCTTGGCAGGCCAGGGGGCGTCCTGCCCCTCCCTCGGGGAAAGGCCCTGCTGTTTGAACCGCTCTTCAGCTCGTGGCGTGCGTGGGGGGGGCCAAGCACTGTGCAGCTGTAGCCTTCAGCAGCTGGCCCAGCAGCCCCAGGGCTGCAGTTTCCAGCGACACCAGCTGACCCGACGCCTCAGCCAGGGGAAGTCAAGGCCAGGCCGGCCCTGCCCCTGAAGCCGCGCGCTCTCTCCCTCTGCTGCAGCCGCCGCAGTTCAAACTCGACCCCCGCTTGGCCCGGCTGCTGGGCATCCACACGCAGACGCGCTCCGCCATTATCCAGGCGCTCTGGCAGTACATCAAGACAAACAAGCTGCAGGACTCCCACGATAAGGAGTACATCCACTGTGACAAGTACTTCCAGCAGGTGAGCCCTTCCTCCCCGTGGGCAGCGGTGGGGCAGAAACGCCTGGCTGGCCCCACCCAGACGAGCTCTGCCAGGCTCCCAGGCCCTGTCGCGGAATCGGGCCCCGTCCTTGTCACTGGCTGCCTTGGACGTGCTCTGGAGGAGGGGCTGGGCAGGCAGAGAATCCAACGGACCCCTGCAGCTGCCATGGGCAGGAGGAGAGGCGGTTCGCTGTGGACGGTACCAGCGCTTTGGCCCAGCATGCCAGGTCCAGTCCCCGGCGACCGGGGGGTCAAGCCAGCCCTGTTCCTCGCTTGGGCAAGCTGCTTCTTGGAGCGGGCCCACGCCTGCACTTGCAGGGCTCCTCCCCCACCCTGCGCGTCATTTGGGCCTCCAGCATGCTGGCTGAAGGAAGCATGCTAGGTCCCTGCAATTTGGGTGATGCCATTTCCCCCCAGAGGAGGGGACCCGCCAGAGAGAGTGAGGGGGAGGGGCACCCCAGTGCAGAGGTTCTGCTCTTGGCTTTGGCCTCCTCACCACGGAACCCCTCAAGCACTGATACAGCTCAGCCGCAAATCTTAGAATCGTAGAATAGTAGGGTTGGAAGGGGCCTACAAGGCCGAGTCCAACCCCCTGCTCAATGCAGGAATCGTGAGTCAGACCATCCCTGACAGATGGCTGTCCAGCCTCGTCTTGAACGCCTCCAGTGTTGGAGAGCCCACCACCTCCCAAGGGAATTGGTTCCATTGTCGTATTGCTCTAACAGTCAGGACGTTTTTCCTGATGTTCAGCCGGAATCTGGCTTCCTGTCACTTGAGCCCATTATTCCGTGTCCTGCACTCTGGGATGATGGAGAAGAGATCCTGGCCTTCCTCTCTGTGACAACCTTTCAAGTACTTGAAGAGCGCTATCCTATCTCCCCTCAGTCTTCTCTTCTCAAGGCTAAACATGCCCAGTTCTTTCAGTCTGTCCTCACAGGGCTTTGTTTCCAGTCCTGCGCTCATCTTGGTTGCCTTCTTCTGAACCCTCTCCAGTTTCTATGCATCTTTGAGCTAGTTTGAGCCCACATTGAGCTAGTTAGCTCATCAGGATATCACAGGGCACATTGTCGAAAGCTTTGCTGAAATCGAGGTATATGACATCCATAGCATTCCCACAGTCCACAAGGGAGGTTACCTGATCAAAAACTGAGATCAGATTCGTATGGCAGGACTTGTTCTTGACAAATCCATGTTGGCTTCAAGTAATGACGGCATTGTTTTCCAGGTTCTTACAGACTTATTGCTTTATAATCTGCTCGAAAGTTTTCCAAGAGATTGGTGTCAGACTGACTGGTCTGTAGTTCCCAGGTTCCTCCTTTTTGCCCTTTTTGAAGATAGGGACATCATTAGCCCTCCTCTGGTCATCTGGCACTTCCCCCGTCCTCCATGATTTCTCAAAGAGAATAGACAGTGGTTCTGAGAGTTCTTCTGCCAGTTCCTTTATTACTCTAGGATGCAGTTCATCTGGCCCTGGCGATTTGAACTCATTCCAAGTAATTAGGTGTTCCTTGACCATATGCCTATCGATCTCAAGCTGCAATCCTGCCCCTTCAGCCTGTACTTCGCCTTTGCCAGGGGGCTCATAGACCCTCTTTTGGGAGAAGACTGAGCCAAAGTAGGAATTGAGCACCTCTGCCTTTTCTTTGTCATCTGTTATCTTTTTGCCATCCTTATTTAGTAGTTGAACCACCATTTCTTCCCTCTTTCTTTTACTAGGCACGTATGTGAAGAAAGCCTTTTTGTTGCTTTTAGCATTCCTCTCTAACCTCCGCTCATTCTCAGCTTTAGCCTTCCTGACACCATCCCTGCAATTCTGTGCTACCTACCTGTACTCTTCCTTTGTAGCCTGGCCTTCCTTCCACTTCCTGTATGTGTTCTTTGTTTTCAGGTCATGTCTAAGGTTTTGTGAAGCCACATTGGCTTCTTCTGTTGTCTTCCACCTTTTCTTCTTGTTGGAATTGTTTGTAATTGTGCCTTGAGAATTTCCTTTTTTAAAACCCCCCACCCATCTCGGACCCCTTTTCTCGTTAGAGTCGCTTGCCATGGGACCTTCCTGATCATTGTTCTGAGTTTATTAAAATCCAGGGTACGTGTTTGGCTACACTTGGCTTTTGCTTCCTTTAGAGCCAAGAACTCAAGTATAACATGGTCACTTTCCCCAAGAGTTCCCGTAACTGCTACTTTATCATAGAATCATAGAATTCCATGGGGCAGGATTGCAGCTTGAGATCGACAGGCATATGGTCAAGGAACACCTCATTACTTTGAATGAGTTCAAATCTCCAGGGCCAGATGAACTGCATCCTAGAGTAATAAAGGAACTGGCAGAAGAACTCTCAGAACCGCTGTCTATTCTCTTTGAGAAATCATGGAGGACCGGGGAAGTGCCAGATGACTGGAGGAGGGCTAACGTTGTCCCTATCTTCAAAAAGGGTAAAAAGGAGGAACCTGGGAACTACAGACCAGTCAGTCTGACATCAATCCCTGGGAAAATTCTGGAGCAGATCATAAAGCAATCCATCTGGAAGCACCTTGACAACAATGCTGTGATTACTCGAAGCCAACATGGATTTGTCAAAAACAAGTCCTGCCAGACAAATCTGATCTCATTTTTTGATCAAGTCACCTCCCTTGTAGACCGTGGGAATGCTGTAGACATCATATACCTCGACTTCAGCAAAGCTTTCGACAAAGTGCCCCATGATATCCTGATGAGCAAACTTGCTCGAAGTGGGCTAGATGAAACAACGATCATGTGGATCCACAGTTGGCTACAGAATCGGACTCAAAGAGTGCTTATCAATGGGACCTTCTCAAGCTGGGGAGAAGTAACGAGTGGGGTACCGCAGGGCTCAGTCCTGGGCCCAGTGCTCTTCAACATTTTTATTAATGACTTGGAGGAGGAGGTGCAGGGAATGCTGATCAAATTTGCAGATGACACAAAATTGGGAGGGATAGCTAATACTTTGGAAGACAGAAACAAAATTCAAAGTGATCTGGATAGACTGGAGCGCTGGGCAGAAAACAACAGAATGGCATTTAATAGGGACAAATGCCAAGTTCTGCACCTAGGAAAAAGAAACCAAATGCACAGTTACAAGATGGGAGATACGTGGCTCAACCACACTACGAGCGAGAAGGATCTTGGAATTGTCGTCGATCACAAGCTGAATATGAGCCAACAATGTGATGTGGCTGCAAAAAAGGCAAATGCTATTTTGGGCTGCATTAATAGAAGCATCGCTTCCAAATCCCGGGAAGTACTAGTTCCCCTCTACTCAGCACTGGTTAGGCCTCATCTGGAGTACTGTGTCCAGTTCTGGGCACCACACTTTAAGAAGGATGCAGACAAGCTGGAGAGGGTTCAAAGGAGGGCAACAAAGATGATCAGGGGACTGGAAACAAAGCCCTATGAAGAGAGACTGAAAGAACTGGGCATGTTTAGCCTTGAGAAGAGAAGACTGAGGGGAGATATGATAGCACTCTTCAAGTACTTGAAAGGTTGTCACAGAGAAGAAGGCCAGGATCTCTTCTTGATCATCCCAGAGTGCAGGACACGGAATAATGGGCTCAAGTTACAGGAAGCCAGATTCCGGCTGAACATCAGGAAAAACTTCCTGAGTGTCAGAGCAATACGGCAATGGAACCAATTACCTGGGGAGGTTGTGGGCTCTCCCACACTGGAGGCCTTTAAGACGAGGCTGGACAGCCATTTGTCAGGGATGCTCTGACTTGGATTCCTGCATTGAGCAGGGGGTTGGACTCGATGGCCTTGTAGGCCCCTTCCAACCCTACTATTCTATGATTCTATGAATAGTAGGGTTGGAAGGGGCTACAAGGCCATCGAGTCCAACCCCCTGCATAATGCAGGAATCCAAGTCAGAGCATCCCTGACAGATGGCTGTCCAGCCTCGTCTTGAATGCCTCCAGTGGGGGAGAGCCCACCACCTCCCTATGCCATGGGTTCCATTGTCATGGGTCATGGGTTCCACTGGAGGCATTCAAGACGAGGCTGGACAGCCATCTGTCAGGGATGCTCTGACCTAGATTCCTGCATTGAGCAGGGGGTTGGACTCGATGGCCTTGTCATTAATGTCGCTCCAGGCTATCCAGATCACTTTGAATTGTGTTTCTGTCTTCCAAAGTATTAGCTATCCCACCCAATTTTGTGTCATCTGCAAATTTGATCAGCATTCCCTGCACCTCCTCCTCCAAGTCATTAATACAAATGTGGAAGAGCACTGGGCCCAGGACTGAGCCCTGCGGTACCCCACTCATTACCTCTCCCCAGTTTGAGGAGGTCCCATTGATAAACAGTGTTTGAGTCCGATTCTGTAGCCAACTGTGGATCCACCAGATCATTGTTTCATCTAGCTGACTTTGAGCTAGTTTGCTCATCAGGAGATCATTGGGCACTTTGTCAAAAGCTTTGCTGAAGTTGGGGTATATTATGTCTACAGCATTCCCACGGTCCACTATCCACTAAGTCATCTCTGTTGGTTAGGATCAAGTCAGGGATATCCGATCCTCTAATTTCTTCCTCCGCTTTTTATAAGTAGGGATGTATGAAAGTGACTTACCTTTCCGCGGATTATGTTGATGGTGGGGGGGAGGCGTTCCGTCCCTCCCCCCGGAATCCTGCCCGGGGGGGGAGGCGCTCCGTTCCTCCCCCCCAGAATCCTGGCCAGCCGGCTCCGCTCCGCAGGGATTCTGTGGAGCCGCCGGCTGGCTCCGCCAGCAGCCAGACATCCGGCCGTTGGCTAGCAGGGACGCAAATGGCGGCGGCCATTGCTGCTGCCGTTTGCGTCCCTGCAGTCAGCCGTGATAGGCTATGTAAATGTTTACATAGCCTATCACGGATGATTTAAAACAAAAACAAAAAAACGCGCGTACGCAAATGGTGGCGGCCATGGCTGCCACCATTTGCGTTCTTTATTTTGGCACGTCTTAGTCTACGTAAACATTTACATAGACTAAGACGGCGAAAATAAGGGGAACGCAAATAGCGTAGCATCTGCGCTATTTGTGTTCCCATTATTTTCTCCGTCTTAGTCTATGTAAATGTTTACGTAGACTAAGACGTGCCAAAATAAGGAATGCAGCCATTTGCGTAAGTGCGTTTTTTTGTTTTTTCATCAGCCGTGATAGGCTATGTAAACATGTACGTAGCCTATCATGGTGTTTTTTTAAAATCTAGCCGTGATAGGCTATGTAAATCTTTACGTAGCCGATCACGTTTTTTTGTTTTTTGTTTTTTTTAACCTGGAAATGGCAGCGGTGGCGGAAGATCCGCCCAAGGTAAGTGTCATCCCAGCGGTGGGGGCGGGCCGTTCCGCCACTGATTTCGGGGGGCCGAATGTGCTGGCATTCGGCCTCCCCGAGATCCATGGCGGAACTTTCGTACATCCCTATCTGTAAGAGGAATTTATCAGCAACACAAGGCAATTTGCTTTTCAGCAGTTTCATCCTCGTCTTCTCCTTGATTGGGTGGCCGGTAGTAGACAGCCAGACTCCGACAGCCATATTCCTTTTATTCTGTGCTCCATTTATTTTAACCCAGATGATGTTGATGGGGCCACCAAGCTCCTCCTCCTGTATTTCTGTGCAGAGATATGTATTTTTCACATACAGTGCAACCCCACCTCCCGTTCTGTTCCTCCTGTTCTTTTTGAACAAGTTATATCCTTCAGTTGCTGTATTCCAGTCATGAGAGTCATCCCACCAAGTCTCAGTTACACCTATGAAGTCATAGAATCATAGAATCATAGTAGGGTTGGAAGGGGCCTACAAGGCCATCGAGTCCAACCCCCTGCTCAATGCAGGAATCCAAGTCAGAGCATCCCTGACAAATGGCTGTCCAGCCTCGTCTTGAAGGCCTCCAGTGTGGGAGAGCCCACCGCCTCCCCAGGTAATTGGTTCCACTGTCGTATTGCTCTTACAGTCAGGAAGTTTTTCCTGATGTTCAGGCAGAATCTGGCTTCCTGTCACTTGAGCCCATTATTCCGTGTCCTGCACTCTGGGATGATCAAGAAGAGATCCTAGCCTTCTTCTCTGTGACAACCTTTCAAGTACTTGAAGAGTGCTGTCATATCTCCACTCAGTCTTCTCTTCTCAAGGCTAAACATGCCCAGCTCATTCAGTCTCTTTTCATAGGGCTTTGTTTCCAGTCCCCTGATCATCTTTGTTGCCCTCCTCTGAACCCTCTCCAGTTTGTCTGCATCCTTCTTAAAGTGTGGTGCCCAGAACTGGACACAGTACTCCAGATGAGGCCTAACCAGTGCTGAGTAGAGGGGAACTAGTACTTCCCGGGATTTGGAAGTCATAATTTCCCTCCTGTATGAAGAGTTGAAGTTCGTTCTGTTTGTTTCCCATACTCTGGGCATTAGTATACAGACATCGAAGACCAAGTGCTTCATAGTCTGGCTTTCTTCCTACATGTGTCTGAAGACTATTATTGGGCGCTATCAGAGCTGTTCTCTCCGTTGTGGTGCATGAGCCTTCATCCATTGTTCCCCCCAACTTTACGTCTCCCTCCCCTGTAGGATTCAGTTCAAAGCCCTCCTGATGAAGTTCTTCCTGCTGTGGCCAAAGACATCTCCCTCCCTCCCTTCCTTCCTGATGCCTGCCAGGGCCCCTCCTTCCCCTTGACCTACATCCTGCCTTCCCAGGGCCCTGTGGGCCGCTCCCCAGTCCCTTGCCCTGTTGCCCAGGAAGAGACCCTCCCTCTCGATTTCCTTGCCTGTGAGATATGGGGAGGGGGGGTGCGTGGCTGCATTCCCCGGGGCAGGCGGAGGGGGGGACACGACCTGCCATAGTCCCAGGAGGAGGCCTGGGCACCTCGGCCTCCCCGATACCACGAGGTCCCTCTGCTTTGCTCTTTCAGATCTTTGACTGCCCACGGCTAAAGTTTTCCGAAATCCCACAGAGGCTCACAAACCTGCTGCTGCCACCGGACCCCATTGTCATCAACCATATCATCAGGTCTGGCAGCCCGCTTTCCACCCTGCTTGCAGGAACAGCCCCAGCAAGCCCCTCCTGCGTCTTGGCCTCCTGAGGCCCTTGGGGGGGCAAGCATGGGGCCTCCTGGCCACACGTGCCCTGCAGCAGTGCCTGGACTAGCTGGTGTGGCTCCCTGGCCCACAGTGCGTGGCCTGCACGAGCCATGTAATTCTGGCCAGGCTCTCCTTCTGTTTTGGGGGTGATGGAAAGCACCCTCCCCCCTGTTCATCCCTTCAGGGCCCCCAGGCAGGACTGAGCACCAGGCATGTCCCGTTCTTGCACCTCCTGGTGAGCCCCACTTGCAGGATGCTTTCTGACCCTGCAGGGCAGGGGTGGAGGAGAGGGAGCATGTGGATGGCCTGCCCCAGGGAGGCCTGTGTCCATGCCGCCTGGACCGGGGCGGTGGGGCAGGCCCGAGGAGGCAGAGCCCGAAGGGAGGGCTGCGGAAGCAACCGGGGGCCACCATCTCCTTGGGAGGCGTGCAGGTTGGCCAGCGGCCCCTCGGGCTCATTGGGAAGGGGCCTGTTGTGTCGCTGAGCCAAGGAGTGCAGCCCGCTGGGGCAGGGCCACAGCAGCCCAGTGGCGGAGCCCCTGCTGTGTGTGCAGAAGGTCCCTGGTTCAAGCCCCAGCAGCACCTCTGGGCAGGGCTGGGAGGGACCCCGTCCGAGGGCTGGGAGGCAAGCTGCTGCTGTCTGGCAGCGCCACAGGCCCTTCCCTGCTCAATGGCCCCGTGGTTGGGCCACTAGAAAGGTGCCTGCCCCTGCCCCCCCGAGCCTGGCTGTGGCTTGTGACTTCAAGGGCTGCTGTCCCACCCCCAGCGTGGACCCCAACGACCAGAAGAAGACTGCCTGCTATGACATTGACGTCGAGGTGGAGGATCCCCTGAAGGGCCAGATGAGTGGTTTCCTCCTCTCAACGGCAAACCAGCAGGAGATCACCGCTCTGGATAACAAGGTGCTGCAGCATGGGGGGCGGGGGGAGATCCAGCACAGATGAACAGGGCGCCCTTCTCCACGCAGCACCTAGTTCAGCGGTGTGGGATGCATGACCACAATATGCAGCGAGGGCCACCAACATGGGCAGCTTTAAAAGGGCCTCAGTGGCTGCCCTGATGGCTCTGTGCTGCCCCACGCTCAGCGCGCCTCTTGGGCCCAGGGGCTGGGAATTCGGCAGGGGGGCTGTGCTCCCCTCTGCTTGTGGGCTTCCCATTGGGGCAGCTGGCCAGCCACTTTGTGGGGCACAGTGCTGGACTAGAATGCCCTTTGGGCTGATCCAGCACAGCTCTTTCCAGGTTCTTCACACTATGGTGTCTGCCTAGGGCAGCGGGAGGAGGCTGGCCAGGGGCTGCTGCCTGGTGTGAGGAGCCTGGAGAAGGGCTCCCTCGGGCCTTGCCTGACCGGCTGCTGCTGCTTTGTGTAGCCGCTTGTGGCAATCTTGGTTTTACACACACACACACACACACACACACGCCCCTTGATGTGGCCTTGATGGACGTTCCCGTTCTGTCGGGAAGTGAGCTGGGACGGAGAGACTCATGCGCGCGATAGTGAGCCGCTGTGTAGGTGCATGCGCGGGTCCGTCTCTTCCCTCCTCGCAGTCAGCGGCACCATTCACTCCTGCCAGGCGGGGGCAGCCACCAGCTCAGATGGCCTTCAGAGGAGCAGGTGAGTTCTCGAGGGAGGGTGGCCTGTCCGGGCTGCGCGCTAAGAGCATTGGAGAACAGTCCAGACACTCTCCGGCCAAGCCGAGGGGGCCTTCCCGGCCAGCCGCCTGTCCCCACACAGTGGCCAGCCCAGCACCCCTCTAACAGGTGGGGGAGGGGAAACAGCAGGGGGGGTAACAGGGCTCTGGCTGGAGCTGACCATGGGAGGGGGAGGCGGTGGAGTCCCCTTGGCCCGCAGCTCCCAGGGCAGTCTGTCTGCTCCTGTGCCACCCGCTCCCCCCTGCAGAGCTGGGCCGCCGCTGCCGCCTTGGCATGACCTCCTCCAGGGCTCACAGCTCCGAAGCCCCCACTCTCCCAAGCTGCCTGTTGCCATTAGGGTGCTGCAGGGAGGGGCGGGGGGGACAAAGGGCATGAAGGGATGGGTGGGAGGACTTGGCACAAATTGTTCCTCCTTCTAAGGGAGGCACCTTTGTTTTGCTTCCATGTCCAGATTCATGAGACAATCGAATCCATCAACCAGCTAAAGATACAGCGAGATTTCATGCTGAGCTTCTCCAAAGACCCCAAAGGCTACATCCAAGACCTTCTCCGGTCCCAGAGCCGGGATCTCAAGGTAGGGCTGCAGTTAGGCCAGGAGGGTCGCACATATCTCAGAGAATCATAGAATAGTAGGGTTGGAAGGGGCCTACAAGGCTTTCGAGTCCAACCCCCTGCTCAATGCAGGAATCAGAGTCAGAGCATCCCTGGCAGATGGCTGTCCAGCCTTGTCTTGAATGCCTCCAGTGTGGGAGAGCCCACCACCTCCCGAGGGAATCGGTTCCATGGTCGTATTGCTCTAACAGTCAGGAAGTTTTTCCTGATGTTCAGCCGGAATCTGGCTTCCTGTAACTTGAGCCCATGATTCCGTGTCCTGCACTCTGGGATGAGCGAGAAGAGATCCTGGCCTTCCTCTCTGTGACAACCTTTCAAGTACTTGAAGAGCGCTATCATATCTCCCCTCAGTCTTCTCTTCTCAAGCTAAACATGCCCAGTGTTTTCAGCCTCTCTTCATAGGGCTTTGTTTCCAGTCCCCTGATCATCTTTGTTGCCCTCCTCTGAACCCTCTGCAGCTTGTCTGCATCCTTCTTAAAGTGTGATGCCCAGAACTGGACACAGTACTCCAGATGAGGCCTAACCAGTGCTGAGTAGAGAGGAACTAGATTTCTCTTTCTTTCTTTCTTTCTTTCTTTCTTTCTTTCTTTCTTTCTTTCTTTCTTTCTATACTGCCCAATAGCCGAAGCTGTCTGGGCGGTTCACAAAAATTAGTACTTCCCGGGATTTGGAAGCTATGCTTCTATGAATGCAGCCCAAAAGAGCATTGGCCTTTTTTGCAGCTTGTGATTGACAACAATTCCAAGATCCTACTCGCTTGTAGTGTTGTTGAGCCACATATCCCCCATCTTGTAACTGTGCATTTGGTTTCTTTTTCCTAGGTACAGAACTTGGCATTTATCCCTATGAAATTGCATTCTGTTGTTTTCTGCCCAGCACTCCAGTCTATCCAGATCACTTTGAATTTTGTTTCAGTCTTCCAGGTTATTAGCTATCCCGCCCAATTTTGTGTCATGTGCAATTTTGATCCGCATTCCCTGCACCTCCTCCTCCAGGTCATTAATAAAAATGTTGAAGAGCACTGGGCCCAGGACTGAGCCCTGTGGTACCCTGCTCTTTACCTCTCCGCAGTTTGAGAAGATCCCATTGATGAGCACTCTGTTGCTGCGTGGCCAGGGATGCCAGCAGAAGGTGGTGCCGAGCAGCGGGGGGGGTGTCTCTGGTCTTGGGCTGGTGTATCCTTGAGGTTCCTTCTGGCTGCACAGGCAGGAGCTCTCCCTGGGCACACACGCACCACACAGCCACTTAGCAGGCAGGCTTTGTGAAATATGGCCCCACTGAGAGGGTGAAAAGACATGTGGTAGAAAATGTTGGGCAATGTCCACAGCAGGGATGGGGAACCTCCGGCCCACACACCAGTGTGGCCACCCGGCCTGCGCAGCCTGGGCGAGGCCCCTCCCCTCCCGCAAGCTCCAGCCCCAGAAGGCTACTGGGGAGGGGAGTCCCTGCTCTACTCCCCAAGGAGCGATC
Source organism: Heloderma suspectum (assembly GCF_057233095.1). Taxonomy (NCBI): domain Eukaryota; kingdom Metazoa; phylum Chordata; class Lepidosauria; order Squamata; family Helodermatidae; genus Heloderma; species Heloderma suspectum. The sequence continues at coordinate 235,529,214 of NC_139462.1, forward strand.
AGAGGCCCCAACAGGCTTGGCGCTCAGGCTAGTTTTGCCCGCCTTGCCTCTCCCTGATGGCGCAAGGGCCCTGAGCAAGGTGCTGGCTGGAGGAGCACTTCTCCACCCGGCGCCTCGGTCAGGGACCCGGCTTTGCTGTGTGTGGGCTGCCCCAGCTGGGAAGGCCTGCGTGCCACAGAGCGGAGTCCTCGGCCAAAGCATGAGGCAGAGGAGCAGCACCGGGGACTTTGGCTGGGGACTGCATGACTTGCAGCGGTGCGGCCACGCCATGCCAGGCCTCCCATCGATCCCCGCCCCGGGTTTGCAGGTTAAAGTAATTGAAAGCTATTTCAAAATCATCACACGGTGAAGGACAGGTCAGAAAGCAGATGCACAAGCAGGATGCGTAGCCATGTTGGTCCGGAGGGAATTATCCAGCCTGGCAAAACCCATATTGGGACCAACCAAAGTGTCACAAAATGGCGAGCGAGGATTGGAGTTCTCTAGTGCATTTCATCACAGCAGTGCTTGCACAAGAGCACTTCACACACACCCCCGGCGCATCAGGACAGATCAGCAAACTCCCTGCTCCCACCATTCCTACAACCACAGAGATCAGCCTGGGGCCTTCTGAGGGGGCAGGCCTTCTTGAAATTGGGCCGAGCCACCCCCCATTGCGATTCTGATGTCCTGGTGTTCTGGGGACCAAAGACGCTTTGACAGAAGGAAGCCAGAAGTGGGGCGGGGGCGGGCGGGGGGGAGTCCGTCCCTGCCCCAGTGCTTGCTGTGTATTTGAGGAGGAGGAGCGCAGCCAGAGCCCTGGCCCTTCTCCACTCCCCGCTGCTTGCATTTTGGCCTTCTGGAGAACAACAGCCCTGCAGTCTGCCTTCTCCTCTTCAGGCTGGCTTCTCCGTGTGCTCGCTTCAGCTGCTTCTTTCCTCTGCCCCTTCGGTGAGACTCCTGGCGTTTCTCCATTCCTCCCCCCGCCCCCATTGTTGGCTTTTGGACACAGCTCAACGGGCTTAATTCCCCCTCCTTCCAATTGCCTTCACAGTCAGCTCTGAAGGAAGCATGCAAAAAGGGTATTTGAGGGCTGAAGGTAATCATGCGCCCTCAGCGGAGAAATGGCAGGGCACATTTTAGAAGATGTGATATCTGTGCATGAAAACAATATGTTTTAAATGAATACTCTTCCTTATATTAAATATGTATCACTGTATTCATTTTATAGAAAGTACATTGCAGAGTTTGTTTGTTTATTTATTTATTTAAAACATTTCTATCCTGCCCTATATCATTAAGATCTCAGGGCAGCATACAGATAAAATCAATTTAAACAGAATAAAACAATAAATAATTTAAACACCTAAAAACATATTAAACATAAAAACATGGAAGGATAGCTAATACTTTTGAAGACAGAAACAACATTCAAAGTGATCTTGATAGGCTGGTGCGCTGGGCAGAAAACATCAGAATGACATTTAATAGGGAGAAATGCCAAATTCTGGAAAAAGAACCAAACCTAGGAAAAAGAAACCAAATGCACAGTTACAAGATGGGGGATACGTGGCTCAACAACACTACAAGCAAGAAGGATCTTGGAATTGTTGTCCATCACAAGCTGAATATGAGCCAACCATGTGATGTGGCTGCAAAAAAGGCAAATGCTATTTTGGGCTGCATTCATAGAAGCATCGCTTCCAAATCCCGGGAAGTACTAGTTCCCCTCTACTCAGCCCTGGTTAGGCCTCATCTGGAGTACTTTGTCCAGTTCTGGGCACCACACTTGAAGAAGGATGCAGACAAACTGGAGAGGGTTCAGAGGAGGGCAACAAAGATGATCAGGGGACTGGAAACAAAGCCCTATGAAGAGAGACTGAAAGAACTGGTCATGTTTAGCCTTGAGAAGACTGAAGGGAGATATGGTGGCACTCTTCAAATATTTGAAAGGTTGTCACAGAGAGGAAGGCCAGGATCTCTTCTCGCTCATCCCAGAGTGCAGGACACGGAAGAATGGGCTCAAGTGACAGGAAGCCAGATTCCACCTGAACATCAGGAAAAACTTATAGAATCATAGAATAGTAGGGTTGGAAGGGGCCTACAAGGCGATCGAATCCAACCCCCCTGCTCAGTGCAGGAATCCAAGTCAGAGCATCCCTGACAGATGGCTGTCCAGCCCCGTCTTAACGCCTCCAGTGTGGGAGAGTCCACCACCTCCCTAGGGAATCGGCTCCATTGTCGTATTGTTCTAACAGTCAGGAAGTTTTTCCTGATGTTCACCCGGAATCTGGCTTCCTGTCACTTGAGCCCATTCTTCCGTGTCCTGCACTGTGGGATGATCGAGAAGAGATCCTGGCCTTCCTCTCTGTGACAACCTTTCAAGTACTTGAAGAGAGCTATCATATCTCCCCTCAGTCTTCTCTTCTCAAGGCTAAACACGCCCAGTTCTTTCAGTCTCTCTTCATAGGGCTTTGTTTCCCTATGGACTTCCTGACTGTTAGAGCAATACGACAATGGAACCAATTCCCTAGGGAGGTGGTGGGCTCTCCCACACTGGAGGCCTTCAAGACGAGGCTGGACAGCCATCTGTCAGGGATGCTCTGACTTGGATTCCTGCACTGAGCAGGGGGTTGGACTCGATGGCCTTGTAGGCCCCTTCCAGCCCTGCTATTCTATGATTCTAAACTATATTCAAAGCCGAAAGGACGGCTAGCAGCTGATGGTGCTGGTGGTGAATGACGAATCCAATGTTCTAAAGATCAACACACCATAGGAACCTGGAATGTAAGATCTATGAGCCAGGGCAAATTGGATGTGGTTATTGGGGAGATGTCAAGATTAAATATAGACATTTTGGCTGTCAGTGAACTGAAATGGACTGGAATGGGCCACTTCACACCAAATGACCACCAGATCTACTCCTGTGGACAAGAGGACCACAGAAGAAATGGAGTAGCCTTCATAATTAATAATAAAGTGGCTAAAGCAGTGCTTGGATACAATCCAAAAAATGACAGAATGATCTCAATTCGAATTCAGGGTAAGCCATTTAACATCACAGTGATCCAAATATACGCCCCAACCACAGATGCTGAAGAAGCAGAAGTAGATCAGTTCTATGAGGATCTGCAGCACCTACTGGATACTACGCCAAACAAAGATGTTATTTTCATTACAGGAGACTAGAATGCTAAGGTGGGTAGTCAAACAACACCTGGAATTACAGGCAAGCATGGTCTGGGAGAACAAAATGAAGCAGGACATAGGCTGATAGAATTTTCCCAAGACAACTCAGTGTGCATAACAAACGGTCTCTTCCAACAACCTAAGAGACGACTTTATACATGGACTTCACCAGATGGTCGACACCGAAATCAGATTGACTACATCCTTTGTAGCCAAAGGTGGCGGACATCTATGCAGTTGGTAAAAGCAAGACCTGGAGCTGATTGTAGTTCAGATCATGAACTTCTTATTGCACAATTTAGAATCAGACTAAAGAGAATAGGGAAGACCTATTCTCTTCCCTATGGAAGACCACTGCATATTCATTAGGAACATTAGTGAGCTCATATCTAACTGATCTGTAGGTCATAGAATCATAGAATAGTAGGGTTGGAAGGGGCCTACAAGGCCATCGAGCAGGGGGTTGGACTCGATGGCCTTGTAGGCCTCTTCCAACCCTACTATTCGATGATTCTATGATTCTATGACCTACAGATCAGTTAGATATGAGCTCACTAATGTTCCTAATTAATATGCAGTGGAGGTGAAGAATAGATTTAAGGGACTAGATTTAGTAGATAGGGTCCCGGAAGAACTATGGACAGAAGTTCGCAACATTGTTCAGGACGCAGCAACAAAAAACGTCCCAAAGAGAAAGAAAACCAAGAAGGCAAGATGGCTGTCTGCTGAGACACTGGAAGCAGTCCAAGAAAGAAGGAAAGCAAAAGGCAACAGTGATAGGGGGAGAGATGCCCAATTAAATGCAAAATTCCAGAGGTTAGCCAGAAGAGATAAGGAATTATTTTTAAACAAGCAATGCGCGGAAGCGGAAGAAGATAATAGAATAGGAAGGACAAGAGACCTCTTCCAGAAAATTAGAAACATCGGAGGTAAATTCCAGGCAAAAATGGGTATGATCAAAAACAAAGATGGCAAGGACCTAATAGAAGCAGAAGAGATCAAAAGGTGGCAAGAATATACGGAAGATCTGTATAGGAAGGATAATAATATCGGGGATAGATTTGATGGTGTGGTCAGTGAGCTAGAGCCAGTCATCCTGAAGAGTGAGGTTGAATGGGCCTTAAGAAGCATTGCTAATAACAAGGCAGCAGGAGATGACAGTATCCCAGCTGAACTGTTTAAAATCTTGCAAGATGACGCTGTCAAGGTGATGCATGCCATATGCCAGCAAATTTGGAAAACACAAGAATGGCCAACAGATTGGAAAAGATCAACTTATATCCCCATACCAAAAAAGGGAAGCACCAAAGAATGTTCAAACTATCGAACAGTGGCACTTATTTCACATGCCAGTAAGGTAATGCTCAAGATCTTGCAATGTAGACTCCAGCAATTCATGGAACGAGAATTGCCAGATGTACAAGCTGGGTTTAGAAAAGGCAGAGGAACTATAGAACAAATTGCCAATATCCGCTGGGTAATGGAGAAAGCCAGGGAGTTTCAGAAAAACATCTATTTCTGTTTTATTGACTATTCTAAAGCCTTTGACTGTGTGGATCATCACAAATTGTGGCAGGTTCTTGGTGGTATGGGGATACCAAGTCATCTTGTCTGCCTCCTGAGGAATCTGTATAACGACCAAGTAGCAATGGTAAGAACAGACCACAGATAAATGGACTGGTTTAAGATTGGGAAAGAAGTACGGCAGGGTTGTATACTCTCACCCTACCTATTCAACCTGTACACAGAACACATCATGCGACGTGCTGGGCTTGAGGAAGCCAAGGCTGGAGTTAAAATCACTGGAAGAAACATTAACAATCTCCAATATGCAGATGATACCACTTTGATGGCTGAAAGCGAGGAGGAGCTGAGGAACCTCATGACGAAGGTGAAAGAAGAAAGTGCAAAAGCTGGGTTACAGTTAAACCTCAAAAAGACCAAGATTATGGCAACCAGCTTGATTGATAACTGGCAAATAGAGGGAGAAAATGTGGAGGCAGTGACAGACTTTGTCTTTCTAGGCGCAAAGATTACTGCAGATGCTGACTGCAGCCAGGAAATCAGCAGACGTTTACTTCTTGGGAGGAGAGCAATGACAAATCTTGATAAAATAGTGAAAAGCAGAGACATCACACTGACAACAAAGGTCCGCATAGTTCAAGCAATGGTATTCCCCGTAGTAACCTATGGCTGCGAGAGCTGGACCATAAGGAAGACTGAGCGAAGGAAGATAGATGCGTTTGAACTGTGGTGTTGGAGGAAAATTCTGAGAGTGCCTTGGACTGCAAGGAGATCAAACCAGTCCATACTCCAGGAAATACAGCCAGACTGCTCACTTGAGGGAATGATATTAAAGGCAACCTGAAGTACTTTGGCCACATAATGAGAAGACAGGATACCCTGTAGTAGATTCTGATGCTAGGGAAAGTGGAAGGCAAAAGGAAGAGGGGCCGGCCAAGGGCAAGATGGATGGATGATATTCTGGAGGTGACGGACTCGACCTTGGGGGAGCTGGGGGTGGTGACGGCCGACAGGAAGCTCTGGCGTGGGCTGGTCCATGAAGTCACGAAGAGTCGGAAGCGACTGACCGAATAAACAACAAACTATATTCCGTGCTAATCAGTGGGGCAGTTAAAAAAAAAAAGTTCAACATGGCTGAACTGGTTACCAAATAATTAAAGTTCATATTGAACTGGAAGGTTAAGAAATACTGATGCTGTGACTTGGATCCCTACACTTAGCAGGGGGTTGGACTCAGTGGTCTCGTAGGCCCCTCCCAACCCTACTATGCTAGGATTCTATGATGCTGTGATCAATACCTGGTGCAATAATGAAGTAATCTAATTTTGGGGGAATAACATATCACTGTGTTCAGAATGGGGCTGTTTTTGTGATACCGTTCAGCATGCAAGGTTGTTTAGTTTCTTCTTGACATCAACGCATTGTCCAAGAAATCCCGCTCGCTGCTTTTGGCCTTTCCTCCACGAGAGCGGCATGTCTGCGTGGGTCCGCGGTGGGACTGTCCTGACACGCTGCCCCTCTGCCTGGCAGGTGATGACAGATGTGGCCGGCAATCCCGAGGAGGAGCGCAGGGCCGCGTTCTACCATGAGCCGTGGTCCCAGGAGGCGGTGAGCCGCTACTTCTACTGCAAGGTGAGGCACGGGGCTGGCTGGGCGGGAGGGCGGGCGGCTGGCGAGCCCCCGCCCCCAGCGGCACACACAGAGCAGTGGCGGCAGCCGTGCAGCACGTCCCCTTTTGCTCTTTCAGATCCAGCAGCGGCGGCAAGAACTGGAGCAGTCTCTGGGCGTGCGCAACACTTAAATGGCCGGCGCGAGATCCTGCTGGCCCTTCGCCCCCAGCCCCACCGGCGACCGTCTCAGTGTTTCATAGCTCCCTGTTGCGTAGCACATGGGCCGACTTCACGGCCAGCCCAGGGGCTTCCACTGCAGCACCGGCCTCACCAGCTTCCGAGTGTGTGCTGCCCACATGCTTCCTGCCCCCCTCCTCCTGCTCCTGCTTCAGCCACTCCAGGCCAGGAGGCGGGGCGTTCTGCTCTCGTCGTTCGCACCTGTCGTCAGCTGCTGGAGAACGGCGCCTGTGCATGGCACACACGGGTCCTTTTGGACTGAAGCCAGGAGGGCAGCAAGCAGTGCTCCCAAGTCCCTTCCTGCAGGGCAATGGATGGACAGTGCCCTGCCCGGCCCTGCCAACGGCCTGCTCCATGCGCCTTGCTGGCCCGGCTGTGGCCATAGGAGCAGGGCCCCATTCTCTGTGCTGACGGAGGCTGCAGGGAGGCCTGGGACTGGGCCAGCCACACTTGCCTGGACAGCCATGAGGAGTGAGCGGCCCATGAAGCAGCCATGCCTGGGCAGAGGGAACGGCCTCTTGTGCCAGGCCGTGAGCTGAGCCACCAGACCCTCCCCAACTGTTCCCAGGGCAAGGGCAAGCCAAGGCCCCTCCCCTTCCCATGGGAGAGAAGCAAAGAGGCAGGAGTTGCGGCCCCTCCCTCGACAAGCCCCCCCCCCGCATAACAGTTGCGTCAAAAGAGGCACACCCTGACCTTCCTCTGTAGCCGCATGAGGCGGGGGGGCTTTGATGGATGGTGCCAGTCAGTCCTTAGGCAGTGGGGCTGCCCATCAAGCGCCACAGAAAGCCTCATTTTGTGGGGGAATCCCAGAGCTGATGGTGGCGATGCTGTAAATTGCTCAGTCCTCCGCCAAGCGTCCTCTGACCGACTAGCAAAGGAAGCCAGTTACATCTGCTGGACAGCCAAGCCCAGGGCCACAGCTGAGCTGGAGATCAAAGTCTCCCTCGGTCTTGCTGCAGCCAGTGGAAGCAAGTGGAGGCTTGGGGCTTGTAGCCCTGAAGGGAGCGTTAGTTTCTCACAGGCACATCCTGCACATCTGTGCTGGGGCAGACGGAGCCCTGCTTCCCAAGCAGCCGGGGCGTGGCGAGCCCACGGCCTGGTTGTCAGGGCTCCCAAGGAACTCCTCCTGCCATGGCGTCAGCAAACCTGTGCCCCTCCCCAGGCCCCTTGTGCAGGACTGTGCATGGGACGTGCAGAGCTGCCCCCTGGCATGCACGCAGGAGCCTGCGAGGGGAAAGGGCCCCCCGCCAGCTCAGTCACTTGCGGCTTCAGCAAAGCCAAAGGGGCGGGGAAGGGCTCGTCGGCCAGCGTGCCCAGATCCTCGGCTGCTTGCAGCTGCACTCACGCTCTTTGCCGTTGCCCCCCCCCCCATTTGCAGAAATGCAGCCTGGGCTGGGGAAGGGGGCTCTGCCAAGTTGGGCCAGCTGCTCTCCTGGCGCACAGGCAGAGCTGGGGCCATGCCACCTCTGTGCCACACCCTGCGACCCCAAGAGAAAGCTTCCTCTTGGGCCAGGCTGTGCGCCCTCTCGGGGCCTCGGCCAGGGGGCTCTGCTCTGGCTCCAGCTCAGCAGCTCCTGCTGCTGGAGAATGTGCTGCCGGGCCAGAGAGTGCCCAGGTAGCCCAGCAGTGGGCGGCCTGAGCACAGAATGCCCCTCTTTCGCTGCTGTCCCACGGACCCACTCTTTGCCCTAGCCAGTGAGCAGAGCTGCGGCCAGTAGAAGATGCGCTTCCACAGCGGTCGAGCGCATACTGTGCATGCTGAAGGCCCCAGCTGCCGTCCCCAGCACCGCTTCCAGCCAGCGCCGGGAAAGGCCCCCGTCTGAGTCCCTGGGGAGCCCTTGCTGCCAGTCAGAGTCAACGCCATTGGGCTGGACGGGCCAAGGCAGCGTCTGGCACCGCAGGAGGAGGCTTCCCATGGTCCTGCCCTGCCCACGCGAGCCAAGCGGCTGGCCCCCTTGTGGAGCGTGATGTCTGTTTCCAGCAGCCAGGATGAGCCTCCCCAGGACCACAGCGGCGAGGAGGGGGCCGTCCCCTAGCAGGTGTGGGCGGGGGAAGGGCTGGCCTTGGTGGCCGCTGGCTGAGCAGCTGGCAGTTCAGGAGGCCTGCAGAGGGAGAGTCCACCCTTGGCATGGCCAAAGAAAGCCGGGCGTTGACTCTCACTGGCACAGAGTCCAGATTCATTTCTGCCTTGACACCTCTGAAGCAGAGAGGATGGCTTGATGCTGCTGTGGCTGAAGCCAGACGCCAGGGTGCTCAGGCAGCGCCTCTGCCGTCCTGCCCCTCCTCAGCCAGGGCTGTGTGCTCAGATCCACCTGGTGTCCAGGTGGGAGGGGACCTTCCCCCTTGGGACAGGATGGGCTGCGTCCCGCTTGCCCTCCGTGTGCAGGGGGCATGGTGGCTGCCAGCGCCACCGTGAGGACAGCGGCCCAAAGAGCAGGGTGGGAGGATCTTGCGGAGGGAGAGCCCTCCGTCACCTCCCCGGTGGCAGGCGGGGGCGGGTGTGTGTCCTGGAACGCCTGCCCCGGCCGACGCACAGCCACAGCAGCCTTCCCCAGCCTGCTGCCCTCCAGATGTTCTCCCAGAATGCCCGGCCATTGGCCATGCTGGCTGGGGATGATGGGAGTTGGAGTCCAAAGCATCTGCAGGGCACCAGGTCAGGGAAGGCTGCCCCACAGCTTGCAAGGGCCTGGGTGTGGGGTGGCCTTGGAATAGAGGCCGAGAGAAGCCCCCCCCCCCAGGGCGCTGTGGGCTGGAGCTGTCAGCCACTGGGAAACGTGCCCTCCTTTCCCTGGGCGACTCTGTCTCTTGAGCGGCGTGGGAAAGGCGCATGAGAGCAGCTCTGTGGGTCCCCGAGGGGCTGGTGTGCGAGGCGAGGCAACGGTAAGGGGCCTAGCCAAGGAGCCCCCGGTGGACAAGGGCCACAGGCAGCGCCCCTGCAGCAAGGCCACAGGCTGGAGGCCGGCCCTCCCCCGTGAGAGCGAGTGTGTGTCTGTCGGGCAGGGGGCGACGCGACGTCCAGCCCGTTGTCGAGGGCGGCCCCTGGGAGCCAGCCCAAAGGCCCCCCGTGGCCCTGCGTGAGAGCGGTCTGCCGCCTCTCGTTCCCAGCCCCCGCCCCCTTGGAGCGCTGCAGGGACCCGCCGCTCCAAGAGCTGCGCTCCGAAGCAGGAGAGGCTGCGCGGCCGATGGCGCCAGGCATGCCACTCAGCTTGCGCCTGGCCCTGGCTAGGGGGTGGGCAGGCCGCGACAGCCTCTCTGGGCCAGCGGGCAGGCCAGGCCGGGCAGAATGGCCCACCGGGGCCACAGACCCTGGCTTGGCACAGCCGCTGGCCGGGCTGAGGCAAGCACACGCAGGGCAGCAGGCGCCAGAGGTGCCTGTGCCTCTGCCCCAGGCGCGCTGCAGCCAGGACGAGCGAGCCTGTGCTGGGCAGAAGGGTGCCAGCCAGCAGGTGCTGCCCCCGCCCAAGCGCATCTGCCCCAGCCAGCCCCTGGGCCCGCCAGCCGGAAGGCGCGGTGTGCACCAGTGTCCGGATGAACGGCGGACGGCAGGAGCGCTGCCTGAACCCCTGGCGGCTGCTTGCAGAGGGGCCTAGAGGGGGCAAAAGCGGAGCGGCCATGGGCTGCTCTTCCTTTGCCCAGCCCTGCTAGAATAGCCCCTGGCTGTGCGTGGGGGGCTGAAGCCCAGTATCTCAGGCAGAAGCCCCCATCAAGCTGGGGGGAGGGGGGCGGACCAGCAGATTCTGTTACCAGGGGAAAGTCATTTTCATAATTGCTGCGTCATTTTCCAGTTTCAGTGTTTGTTTTAACATGTTTTGTTCACAGCAGTGTTGGCCAGAAACCCTCTCTAAGGCCAGCACCCACTTGGGCCTCTGGGGTGGTGAGGTGGGGCGGGGGGGGGGGTTGAGAGGAAGGTGCAGACCCCATCTTCTCCCTTTGGTGGCTGCAATGTCTTTGTTGTATGGTGCAGCGTGATTCCTAGAAAAGCTTTTAAATAAATACTTTATTTGTATCCATTGTGCATAATCTGAGTACTTCATTTAGCAATTTGCTAGTCACACAGAGAGATACAGATCGCAACTACAAATCATTTTGGTTTCCTCAGAAATTCAGCTGAAACCTGAGATGAATTTCAACAGAGAAATGCAACGTCCCGTATTTAGGTAAGAAAGAAGCAAAACAAATACACAGGAATAGGGTGGGGGATACCCAGCTTGGCAGTAATAGATGTGAAAAGGGTCTCAGGATTGCAATTGATCACAAGATGAGCATGAGTCAGCTGTGTGATGAAGCTGCAAAGAAGGCTAACGTGATTTTAGGCTGCATCACACTTTAAGGTGGCATGCATGGCTTGAGCTGGCTGACTCTCTGCTGTTTCTTTGTTCAGGGGACCTTCCCTAAGGGTTCTGTCTATGATGTGCTGGAACCAGGTGACCAGGCACCTTCTTCATAGGCTGGCTATCATTGGCAGGGAGGTGCCAGGCTTGACCGTGTCCTGCATCCAAACAAAGTGTGGGTCAGAGGCACTTCTATGCTATCTTGCGGAGGATTGTCCTACAAGCAGACAGTAGAGGCTGAGAGAGACTCACCTTGCACCCCAGAGTGTCACCTTCGGCATATTCAGAGTGTTTTCTCCCCCTCCCTCTGTGACCTGGTTCACACGACATGACAGCCCACTGTTGCTTAACTTACCCACAGGGCCTGTTGCTTCACGGCAGCCCCTCAGCTTGTCGTGTCGTGTGAAACCAGGCGGCAGGGGCTGCTTGAGGGTTAGACAATCCTCAAATAATCCATGGCTTGTTTTAGGGTTATTTGGGGGTTGTGTAACCCTCAAGCAGCCCCTGCTGTCTGGGTTCACATGGCATGACGAGCCACAGCAAGCCACGTGACCACAGGCACCATGCAAAAATGGGTGCCTGACACAACATGGCCGCCCTCGTGGGTGAATTAAACCATGATGGGCTGTTGTGTTGTGCGAACCAGCCCTCTCGCTCTCGCCTTTGTCTCAAGCCACATTCCTGCAGGCAAATGGCCCCTCAGGGCCCATCACTAGCCGTTAAGGCAACAGTAACCTCCTTGTCTCAGAGGCCCAAATACTTATTTGCCATGATCAGGATGGCCAACTCCCCATGCTAATGTGAAAGGAGGCCTTCTTATGCAGTTAACTAACAATACTAATTTGGTCAACATGCTAAGTATGTCAAAATGTCTTTGTACCCCTTTGCTTGTATATAATTTCTAGTTTGCTAGTACTGGAAGAAATCAGGTACTTCACTGACGTCTTTTGCATTATATCACTGAATGGAACAAGCTTGCCATCTTCAATAAAATGAATAAATCTTGACATACAATATTTCTTTGAGCAAGTGATATGCCCCTGGTTTCTTGCAGTTCTTGTGCGAGCGAGGGGAGACATGGTGGGTGCCAGCTGTCCTATATGTACTCCGTACTCCAAATTTCACTGCTATCCAGTATGGCCCCAGCTGCTCGCCGTCGGCCTCCTCCCTCTTGTTCCAGGCTTCATGACGAAATACCAGCAAATGGGCCCAGCTTTGCATGGTTGGGAGCAGCTGTTAATGGCATGGAGGCTGTGAGCAAATCTACACAGCTGTCAGTGTCAGACACATTGCGCCCACGCAGCCCGAGCGAGGCCGTGCCCACCGGTGCCTCTATGCACGGCCCCTGCTGGGGGCACACCCCCAGTAGCCCCCAGGGGGCTGCCCCGCAGCAGGGCGGAGGAGGCAGGCGCATCGTCTGTCCCTTGGCCTCTCGGCTGCATGGGCTGCCTGCGGCCAGCAAGGCTCTGCGTTGGCCAGGGAAGCCTGGCACCTACTGGCTGGAAATGGTACTGCAGGCCTCAGCCTCACAGACAGAGCAAAACTGATGTGTTTTACAACAAAACCACCCCAAGGCGCATGCCCCTAGGGCTCCCTCCGGAGACAGGCCACGTTTCAGGAGTTTGGCTTCCACAGCCTTGGCACTACGGCACGGGCAGGCAGGCAGACAAGATACACATCCTCTTTTATACTATAGATTTCCTGACCATTCTATCCATCCAGGCACTGTGGTCAATACTGCCGCACGAGACTTTTGTAACAGGAGGCACTGTCACTTCCCCCACTATATACAAGTGTGATTCACCTTGCTCAGTCGCAATGCAGCATCTGCTGCTAGAGGCTTTTATTTGTACAAGAGTTTTTAGAATCCCTCTTAGTCTCAGGTGTTCAGAGCCTCTCGTCGTTATACACTTTCAAGTAAAGCAAAGTCTTGCATATTCGGGGTCGGATGGGGAAGGCCTCCCCCTCTTCCAAGACAAGGCCTGCAAACCACGAACCATCCTGTTGCAAATAAGTGTGGTGGCGGTAGTGGGGGCTCTAGCCAGTGGGCGCAGGCATGTGGCTGTGCCCGTTAGTGCAGCCACGGCTTACCTTTGTATTGGGGGACAGGGAATGGGAATGGCTCCTTTGATGTGGCTTCCAGTCAACACATTATGTTGTGGCCATGAGGCCTGCCGTTTAGGCCCTCTCTCAAAAAAGGAGACTGCAGACTGAATGAATGAGTCGCTGATAGGTGTTGCAGGTATTAGATCACACCTCACATTCTGGGACAAAGAAGGAATGGTTGACCCTCATTTCTGAAAACAAAGTAACTCAGGTCCATCTCTTGCCCTGGCCAAAAGTTGGAGGTTCCTGAGCAAGCAAAGAGAGGACATAGAGAGCAACACGATAGTGTTTGATGTATTTGCCTATATTAGCAAAGCCAGAGATTAATTTTGGGTGGTGCACTTGGTAAAAAAGTCAATTGAAGCCAAAGTGTGTGGTATTACCTAGTGGTCGGGGGGCATGGAAACCTCAGAACGGAAAGTCCCTCTTCAGGTGGTAGAAAATCCTCTTCCTCTCGTGGTAGATTCCGCCCTGATTGGCTAAATGGGGAATTGTCCATCTGACCAGGTTAGACCATCCAGCAGACCACTGCCAGGCTCACAAAGCCCAGGATCCCAAGCGCAGACCCAAAGGGGAGTGCCCGCTGCCTCGTACCTACGGACGGGAAGGACAAAGACTGGTGTTGCCGTAGGCAGAAGAGCGCCTCCCTGGGGACTGCTTCAGGGCGTGCACGTGCAGCAGACGCCGAGGGCGCGCATGTAGCGGCTGGTTTCCATCTAGCTGTGGCTGTGCCTACAGTGCCACGTTGCATCAGGAAAGGACGGGATTCTACAGGTGAGACTTCCTGGTTTTGTAATGCATTTATAGACTTATAATAAGACACTGTGAATGCCATGTTCTGACAGAAAGGTGACCTGGAGCGGTTCCAGACGGGGGACTCAGAGCTACCAATCCAAAGGCATTGGGCAGCTGTTCCATCTTTTCCTCCTTAATGGATATTTTATGGTAACCAGTGATGTGGGTTTTTAGAAAATTTTTAACTGGAAAATTTTCCAATGCAAATTAACATGCATAGGGAAAAACATTTCAGTTTGTACCAGAAAATGTGCTGATGCCCTAGAGCAGGAGCGGGAAGCCTGTGGCCCTCCAAATGTTTTAGCAGATGCAGACAAGCATTGCTGGTCAATTCGGTGTGGATGCAACAGTGGTCGAGATGGAGGCTTTCTCGCAGCCTTCACCATCATAGAGTAGTTCTCTGGTTGGATCCTAGTCTGTGTTCGATCAGACTCATCCCAGGTTTTCCTCCAGCAGCACTCTAGCCTTCGCCCCTCCTGCTTTATCACCCTCAGCTGCCTGCCAAGCCAGGGAGCTGGCCTGCTCCTACCAATGGGCAGAGGGAGCTGAGGAGCAATTGTGCCACCTGCCAGGCCACTTCCACATCCCACCGGCCAGCCAGGGCTTTGGCAGTGTCACAGGCAGACAAGGCAGGAAGCTCCCCAAGGGCTTCAGGAAACCACTCGGATCCAGCGGGCGCCCAGGGCAGGCCATTTCGACTGGCCCACCACCCCTGCAGAGGGTTGAGCCATCAGCCAGTCTAAAACTAGCCGGAAAGTGATCTGACCATGACAACGGAGTCACGTGTCGCGTCTCCGCCTCTGGAGCACCAACGCCACCTGAGCTGAACGCCAAAGCACGCGCGGGCCCTGCTGCGCATGCGGGGCCAGGTGCTCGCTGGCCCGCCCACGGCTGCCACGGTGGACATGAATCCCGCGCCACTCCCGACTGAGCGACCTCAGCATGGACGCTGACGTTCCCCAGCCCAAGAAGCCTGGCACACCGGTGACTTGGTAATAACCTGTAGAATCTGATTCCACAGCGGCCATGTCTAAGATAGGGATGAATCTGCAGTTCAGAATGAACTAAATCCACTTTTATGCATGGAGAGGAAGTGGGGGCTGGAGGACTTGCAGAATGAACCTCTAAAGGGCGACCTGCTTCAGCCAGGCCTGGCACAGAACTGTCACAGACCCTTCCACTTGCGTTTCACAATGGCCTTTGGCCCCACTGCTGACCTCCCTCCTGTGCGAGTATCTGCCAACTGGGGATATGATCCCTCCCGCACGTCATGCTTCTCGGGCGCCCACAGGCCAGTGTATGCACATGCTCCAGTGGCCTCCAGAGGGCAGCAGCTCTCTGCGTGGAGGAGCCCTTGATCAGCCTTCCGCCATCGAGGAGGAGGAAAGGTGCTCTCCACCCAAGGGAGCTGCTCAGTAGGAGGGCCTCTGCCTTCTGGCCAGGCAGCTGTGGCCAGTGCTGCATAGCAAGGGTGCTCTTCCACAGGAGAAGGGCAGGGCGGGGCGGGGGCCTTTCGGCTCCCCTGTCTTTGGCTGGCTGTCCCCCACCCCATGACAAAGCCAGCCTCCCACCTTAGTTAGCTAGTTCTGTTTCATTTTAAAACCAACTGACCATGTCTAGTCCTCTCTCTCTGCTTGGCGAATAGATATGCTCAAGTGGAAACTGGAGTTGATTTAGTCCTTTTGCTGAGCCTGGGGTTGGTCTCACCCACATCCTGGACAGCTTGCCATACAAACTTACCTGGTTTTCACAAAAATCAAAGGAAACTCTGGAAAAGGGGCCCTATCCTTCTCCCCAAGCGCAGAGGCCTGAACCTCCTACGAGTTCAGGCTTAGACTTAATCCTCATGGGTGATGGCAGCTAATGCTATCCCAGTACAGTCAGAAAGCTAGAAACATAAAAGGAATACAGACTATGGAAGGAAAAGACTCTCCAGTAGTGGTAATCTGCAAGGTCTGTGCAACGTTTGTTTTCTTGCCTGAGATCAACATGGCCTACATGTGCAACAAGTGCAAGTTGATCACGCTGCTCGAAGAAAAAGTAAGAGGACTGGAGTGGCAAGTGTTGACCCTCCAGGGAATAAGAGAACACAAAGAGTTCTTGGACAGAACGGTGGAACTGCAGCAGCAAAGCAAAGTACAGAAGCTAGAAGAGCAACAGCAAGCTGAGGCAGAAAAGGAAAATGCTGAGGTGAGGAAAATGAAATAGAGGATACTCCTTGGAAAAGAGTGACAGGAGCAGAAGAACTAGAACCCACTCTACACCAGTGGCAGAAATGGAACTATGGAACTATGGAACTGTTTTTAGGTACTTGACGATGAGACTGGAGGACAGCCTGCAGAGAAAGAACTACAGGGGAACCTGCATGAGAGTGAGCAAGAAGCTGAAGGTCAGCCAAGCAGAGGCTTGGCTGCAACAACAAGGCCTACAACAACGAGAATAGTAGTAGTGGGAGACTCCTTGCTGCGTGGGATCTAAACCCAAGTATGTCGCGAAGACCTGTGGACTCGCCAGGTATGTTGTCTCCTGGGAGGACAGATTAGAGATGTGACTGAAGGTTGCCTGCATTCATTAGGCCCACTGACAGGTATCCCTTTCTTCTCATCCATGTGGGAACAAATGATACTACCAAGCGCAGCTACGAAGAGATCACGTCAGACTTTGAAGCTTTGGGAAGGAAACTCGAGAACTTTGGGGCCCAGATAGTTTTCTCATCCATCCTTCCAGTAGTTAGAAGAGGAATAGAAAGGGAAAGAAAAATACTCCAGGTGAATGACTGGCTATGAAGGTGGTGCAGGCACGAGAGATTTGGATTCTGGGACCACGGGCGATACTTCCTGGAGGATGGACTGTTGGCAAGGGACGGGTTGCACCTCACAAAGGATGGGAAGAATGTGTTTGGCCACAGCATGAAGAACTTCATCAGGAGGGCTTTAAACTGAATCCTACGGGGGAGGGAGATGTAAATTTGGGGGTAACAATGGATGAAGGCTCATGCACCACAACGGAGAGAACAGCTCTAATAGTGCCCAATAATAGTCTTCTGACACATGTAGGAAGAAAGCCAGACTTTGTTTCCCATACTCTGGGCATTAGTATATAGACATCGAAGACCATGTGCTAATGTCTATATACTAATGCCCAGAGTATGGGAAACAAACAGAACTTGAACTCTTAACACAGGAGGGAAATTATGACTTGACAAGTGTAACTGAAACTTGGTGGGATGACTCCCATGACTGGAATACAGCAACTGAAGGATATAACTTGTTCAAAAGAACAGGAGGAACAGAAAGCGAGGTGGAGTTACACGATATGTTAAAAATACATATCTCTGCATAGAAATACAGGAGGTGGAGCTTGGTGGCCCAATCGACAGCATCTGGGTTAAAATAAATGGAGCACAGAATAAAAGGAACATGGCGGCCTGAGTCTACTACTGGCCACCCAATCAAGGAGAAGATGAGGATGAAACTTCTGAAAAGCAAATTGCCAATGTTTCAAGGAAGAATGATGTAGTAATAATGGGAGACTTCAATTTCCCCGATATTTGTTGGGAGACAAATTCTGCAAAATATGGCCCCTCCAGGAAATTCCTGACTTGTGTGGCGGATAACTTCCTCCTACAGAAAACAGAGGAAGGAACTAGAGGATCGGCTATCCTTGACTTGATCCTAACCAACAGAGATGACTTAGTGGATAAAGTAGCAGTTACAGGAACTCTGGGGGAAAGTGACCATGTGATACTTTAGTTCTTGGTTCTAAAGGAAGCAAAAGCCGAGTGTAGCCAAACGCGTACACTGGATTTTAGGAAAGCCAGTTTTAATAGAACTATGATAAGTACGGTCCCATGGCAAGCGACTCTAATGAGGAAAGGAGTCCAAGTAGTTTGAGTTCGAGTAATCTCTGCATTGTTTTCAAGGTGCTTACAGATGGATTGCTTTATCATCTGCTCCAGAGTTTTCCTAGGGATTGATGTCAGACTGACTGGTCTGTAGTTCCCAGGTTCCTCCTTTTTACCCTTTTTGCAGATAGGGACCACATTAGCCCACCTCCAGTCATCTGGCACTTCTCCCGTCCTCCATGATTTCTCAAAGAGAATAGACAGTGGTTCTGAGAGTTCTTCTGCCAGTTCCTTTATTACTCCAGGATGCAGTTCATCTGGCCCTACAGATTTGAACTTATTCAAAGGAATTTGGTGTTCCTTGACCGTATGCCTATCGATCTCAAGCTGCAATCCTGCCCCTTCAGCCTGTACTTTGCCTTTGCCAGGGGGATCATAGACCCTCTTTCAGGAGCAGACTGAGCCAAAGTAGGAATTGAGCACCTCTGCCTTTTCTTTGTCATCTGTTATCGTTTTGCCATCCTTATTTAATAGCTGAACAACCATTTCTTTCCTCTGCCTTTTACTATGCACGTAGCTGAAGAAAGCCTTTTTATTGTTTTTAGCATCCCTTGCTAACCTCAGCTCGTTCTCAGCTTTAGCCTTTCTGACGCCATCCCTGCAATTCTGTGCTACCTGCCTGTACTCTTCCGTTGTTGCTTGGCCTTCTTTCCACTTCCTATATGTGTCCTTTTTTGTTTTCCGGTCATCTCTAAGCTTTTTGTGAAGCCACATTGGCTTCTTATGTTGTCTTCTGCCTTTTTCTTCTTGTTGGAATTGTTTGTAATTGTGCCTTGAGAATTTCCTTTTTAAAAAGCTCCCACCTATCTTGGACTCCTTTTCTCGTTAGCATCGCTTGCCATGGGACCTTATCATCTCTCTCTCTCTCTCTCTCTCTCTCTCTCTCTCACACACACACACACACACACACACACACACATCCACCCTCATGTGCTCACACTGGCTGACCAGAGAAGAAGAGGAGGGAGCCAGAGCTGAGCAGAGCAGGCTGGGGGTCCTCTGCTCCTTGCTACTGGCTGCACTGCTCAGTTCTCTGCCATTCATCAAGTTGCCCAATTCAAAGCCCTTGGACTCTGCTCCCCTCCCCCACCTGTGCAATGCATCAGAAGGATAATTGTTGACTGGTCTTCAGACCAACGTCCTTTGCACCCGGAACGCAAAGACCAGTTGGGGTTCAGCGAGGTTGAGAGGGCTGGAATGGTGGCTGCTGTGACCATGTGTCTCCTGGGAAGGGGGGCGGAGCCGAAGTGCCACCTACCTGCATTTGGCAAGCAGCTGGTGGGGCCTCCTGACCAGGCACCGCTGTCCTGGCAGACTCGTGTTGCAGGCCCTGTAAGGGTGTATCCAGGACTGCAGTGGAAGCGGACGATGGACCCGGCTAAATAGTTGGTTCCTTCTTTCCTGCCATTTGCAGGGGGAGCCAGCCAGCCGCAAGAAATCACTAATGGAGAAATGTAAGAGTGTTCTTAGTCATGCAGCTCCACGCTGAAACGGCAGGGTCCACACCGAGGGAGAGCCTGGCGTGCAGCGGCAAGTGGGGAGAGTCGCTTCCAGGGCCAGCCTCAGCCATCCCAGCTCAAGGGGATCTCAATGGCCAGACCGTGGGAGACAGTGGCATTTTGAGACCACCGGGGAAGCCGCTACCCACCAGGGTGGACATGACTGGGCTAGCTGGACCACCTTTCTAATGCTACACAACAGAGACGCAGAAGCCACCTTTAGGGCCAAACCTGGGGGGGTTGGGGGGAATGCATGCTGTTGATGAAGGAATAGCATTTGCAGCAGTGTGAAGGGCAGGAAAGGTGCAGCTTTCCAGGTGTTTTGGCCTACACCTCCCACCATCCCTCACCATTGGCTATGCTGGTTAGGGATGATTGGAGTTGTAGGCCAAAACACCCAGAGGGCCACAAGTTGCCCACCTCCGCTCTACAGGGAGAAAGCCTCAAAAATCTGTTTCTCGGCTCTAGAGGCGGGGCAGGCATGGCCATCTTCCACTCTGCAGAGTCCACTGCACACGCTGAGCACTACAGTGTAATGTACTGGGTCACTGATGTGCCCAGGGCTGGGGATACAGATGAGAATTTGACAGTGCTAGCAGAAGAGCTCCGATTACAGCAGACACATCTGTCACATGGCTACCAATAATTGCCCTGCTGCCACCTTCTTGAAATTAAGCCTCCAGAAAGGGACTGGATTTCGCAAGGGTTGAGAAGCTTATTCTGGGCCAGAATAAGGCTGCTGTGCAAGGGCAGCCCCAAGCAGACAACAGACTCCGAATGTGCTCTGTGAGCTCATATTGAGCTGGGGGACTATTCTGTCTAGGTCTTTTGTGGCGGGGTGTGTGTGTGTCTTTTCTTGGGACTATGTTGCTTTGCTAGATTCCACTGATCACCAGTGCCGGAGGTGAGGCACGGAATGGTTCATACAGCAGTGGAGGCATCTGTGCTGAGAACCCCCCTCTTTGCATGTCCCTTACAGGTGCCGAAGGGCCCCGTTGGTCTTCAGGGTCTGCTCACCTGGCTGCAGGCTCTCTTTCAGGTGCCTGAAGCTCTGCTGGGACGACTTAGTGCTGTTTCCAACAGCTAGGTCTCTGGTTGTCAGGACATCAAACCTGCAGAAAGGGTCCGACTGGCAAAGCACGGCCATCTGGTGAACAAGTGGGTCAGTTGGGTCCTCAGGGGGAGAAAACACGGGCACAAAAGAGGGGTCGTGCTTTGGTCCACAGAAGAAGTGATGCAACAAGTACTGTGTGTCGTAAGTGAAAAGGGACGTTTCATTTATGATGGCCCCTAAAAGGAGGAAAAGAGATGCGGTCACTTCTTTGTTCTACCTAGCCCAGCCTTCCCCAACCTGGTGCCTTGCAGGGGTGTTGGACTACAATTCCCATCATCATGCTTAGGGATCCTCTGCTTTTTGTGAGAACAAGCCTCGCAAACAAAGCAGGGAGGGGTTGGCTGATCAGCATGAGTTGTTCTGTGGTTTCAAGCTGCAAGACTTTCCATCAAGGCAGTCCATGCCTGGTCTGGGGATTGTTCTCTTCATCCTGCTTGAAGCTGTCTCCAAGGAAGTCACTTTGGAGAAGAAATGGGGAGCTGGGCTACAACTGTTTTGAACCCATGAAGCTGCTTCCCTGGTGACTCACAGTCTGCGCCAAATGCAAAGAGCTCTTCGGGGCTGCTGCCGCCGCCAGCCTCAAGAGTTGTTCCGTTGCGGAAGGTCAAGTCGTCCTGGGGGTTGCCGTTCATCACCCCAAAGAGCCCCTGCGTGCGATTCTGGAATTTCTCTGGCAGCAAAACGGTCAGGCTCAGCACACTCCCTGCCCTCCCACTCACTTCTATGCCAACTCCAGAGGAGAACATGACGGTGACATTCCGTCCAGGGGAGGTAGAGAGAAAGAGGCCTGCAACAGAGAGGAAAACCAGGTGAACTTCCCTGTGGGGAGCAGCAAAGTTTCAGGTAGCCACACTAAACAGGAGTGGCTGGAAATAATTCAGGGCAAATCCTTGAGAATCTTATCCCTGTTTTCATCCTGCTCACTCCCCCGCCTCCCAGGGAGGGTTTGCTGGGAGATGGCTCAGCAGAATTTTAGTTTCCTCCTCCAGGACTCATAGATTTGCTCTTAGCTACTCGGCAAGTTAACCCCATCAATAAGGGACATTGGAGGTTGGACTGCCTCTCTTGCTGTTTATTTGTTTTGGAACAATCTTGGAAAGCTGAGGCACACCCAATTCTTGGCTTTACATAATACCAGCAGGCCTCTCCAGTTGGAAGCTTTGTGGCTTTCAGTTCTGTAGGTTGCCTGGCAGCCAAATCACAGCTCTAGGCTGGAATCCAAGATACAGAAGTTCAAGTGACTAACACACACACACACACACACACTTGAACACACTCTGTTTATATGCTGTATAACTTGTATTTTTTTTTCTTTTGTCATGAGCTCCTACTTAGGCTATTTTACTGTAGCTGTTCCACAAGCACATCGGTGATAGATTAAGGATTATAATTAGTTACTTCCTTTGTTTCTTTTGTCATCTAGTTCTATTATGTTTCTTGTTGTTGTTTCCTTTATTTCAGAAGAAAGTAAAATGTCATGGGGAAACGGTGAGAACGGTGCTCAGGCGAGAAGAGTCGCCTCTTTTTCCTTATATGGACACCCATCCAGACCCTCGCTATTCATCACCCTGGGGAGCCCCATGCAAAACACTCAAGCTTCTGTGGTACTCAGCAGTGAGCCTCCTTCTCAGGCCTGTAGCCAGAAATGTTGTGGGGAGGGGACCCGAGGGGATGGGGAATCCTCGCAGAACAGCGAGAACATAAAAACACTTTGCATAACGTGTGGAAAGCTATTTAATTGCATTAAATTTTACCCCCGCCCCACCCCCCGCCCCAAAGCAATCAAAAATGTAAACAGGAGTGCCAGGTGCTTGTCGATCACTGCCCCGGCTGGCGCTCCCTGGCCAGAGCACAGGCAGGTGGGCGGAGCAGCTGACGTCTCTGGCTGAGACATCGGGCCAGAGCCCTGCTTGCTCACCTGCTTTCCCATCTGTCACCAGGGGCAGATGGGCTGTGTGAGGATCGCTTAAAAAAGAGAACAGGGCACACAGAGGAGGAGCACGGAGTGCCCGAGCAGAGGAGCTGCCGCCTTTGTGCCTTTTCCTGCCTTGACTTCATTGGCTTCTCTGGGGTTTGCCGTTTCCCACAACCAAACCTGTGGCCACTGCCTTCCTCTCTTGGTGGTTCCTTGGCTTAGAATCCTGCCCCCACCAGGGTCTTCATACAGATTTCACTGCCTTTCTTCCACTGGCCCTCCTGCCTCCCATCTGCCCAGTTTTGAGGCTGGCTTATCATCGGCCACTTCCACCATACAGCTTAGTTCAGGGGTCTTGTTTCTTTTCAGCCAGGGGGGGTGACAGTTCCTGGGGGGACATAAGAAGTCGCCTCTCAGACCATCTAGCCCTGGGTTCTCCTCTCTGATTGGCAACAGCCGCTCTCAAGGATTCCTGGCAGAAAGAGGCCCGTCACCCGTGGCTAGGTGAGGTCCTCTTTGCTAAGATACTTCTGGGCTTGGACCTGGGGCCTTCGGCATATGCTCTGCCACTGAGGCACCGTGGTTCCTCTCATGAATTCAGGCCCCCATCCAGTGGGGTTTGCGGTGAACTAAGGAATTCAACTAGGCTCTGAGCCACACTGGTTGGTTCTCCTGGACTTAAGTTCTTGACCAGGTTTGTGTTCTTTCTTTTTTCACTTCTATATCTGTTGCTGCTTTCCACCACTGGTGGTCACTTTCCTTGTTGATTATTTCAGTCTCGTCCTTGTGTTTAAACACAGAGGAATGCACTGCAGCATTTCTGACGGCGTCCCTCATCAGCCCTGGGAAGCGGGCCCAGCTCAGTGGTGGAGCCCCTGCTTTGCATGCCGAAGGTCCCCGGTTTGATTCCTGGCAGCATAAAAACATAGAGCCCTGCTGGGTCAGACCCAGGGTCCATCCCATCCAGCACTCTGTTCACACAGTGGCCAACCAGCCACCTGCGGGAAACCCACAAGCAGGATAAGCAACAGCATCCGCTCACCCATGTTCCCCAGCAACTGGTGCACATAGGCATAATGTCTCTGGTACTGGAGGGAGCACAGAGCCATCAGGACCAGTAGCCACAGACAGCCTTCTCCTCCAGGAATTTGTCCAAGCCCCTTTTAAAGCCATCCAAATGGGTGCCCATCACTACGTCTTGTGGAATTCCACAGTTCAACTCTGCACTGCGTGAAGGATTTCCTTTTATCTGTTCTGAATCTCCCACCAATCAGGTTCATGGGATGACCCCGTTGGGTTCTAGCATTATGAGAAAGGGAGAAAAATTACTCCCGCTCCACATTCTCCACCCCATGCATAGTTTTGTACCCCTCTATCATGTCTCCCTTTAGCCTCCTTTTTACCAAGCTAAACAATCCCAGCTGCTGTAACCTTCTCTTATAGGGGAGATGCTCCAGCCCCTTGGTAATTTTAGTGGCCCTTTTCTGCACTTCCCTAGCATTTCCAGGCAGGGCTGGGAAGGACCCTGCCTGAAACTCTGGAGGGAGAGCCGCTGCTGCCGGTCAGTGTCGACAGTGTAGTGAGCTGGATGGACCAAGGGGCAGGGGCTCCAACTCGGTATAAAGCAGCTTCCGATGTTCCCAATTCTGCCCTTTCTGTGTCACCTTTCAAGTCCATCCAGGCTTGTTCAGAGAAGTTGAGAGCTTTGTGATTCAACAGGACCTCCAGTGTGTCAGAGTGATCCGGAATGCGTATCTCAACCACATCTGAGTTATTCTCCTGCATCGCGATGGCAGAGAAGCCTGTCACCTTGGCCCTGGTTCCTACTAGACAATAAAAAAAAAATCAGTGCAGTGCACCAAGCTCCCGGGGATTGAAAGTGACTTGTTTATATCATATTAAAATGTGCACTCTAGCTTGTGATAAGACAAGAGAATGCTAGAAACCAAATTCAAAATTTTAAATATCAACAAGCTTTGAAGTCACAGAAGTCTTGGGTAAAAACATCAGTTTTAACCAAGAATCTAAAAATTCCAGCAGGCTGGGCTTGATAGATCTTACCTGGGGGGAGGGGTTTCCACTTGTGTCACCACTGAAACGTCCTTGGTTCTTACATGATGGCCTCAGAGTGGGCAGTAGTGGGACCTAAAGCAACACTTCCCCCAAATATCTTAATTTATAGAGGTGAGGGGCACGCACATATAGATCAAGCCATTCCCTAAAATAACCCCTGTCCATTTAGGGCAAGGACAATGTTATATATGGCCCATGATTCGCTCCAGTTGGAGTCAGGCTGAAAAGTTACCAGAGCATGCAAGATAGTGGCCAGTTCCTTTTCCTCTAAAAAGGGGCCCAGCTGGCATATCAAAGCTGGTGTATCAGCAGTCTCCTAGCACCACTTTCGAGAACAGCCCTATGAGGCTGGAGCAGAAGCCCTGCAGAACTGTGCCCCCCATTCCTCCAACCCGCATGAATGGGCCAGAGGGATCCAACAGCCAAAGGCACTGAGAGCTACTGAGAAATCCAAGAGAATCAACGGAAGGGGAGGGCCTCACACTCCACCTCGGTCCTGGTCTAGGCTCTCTGCCAGGGCCCCTCGGCCCCCTCGATCCCACAATGCAGCCACCACTGCCCACTTTTCACCTGGGCTAGGAATGGCCTCTAATCCCACCGCCTTGTGTGATCCAGCCGAGGCTTCTTTAAGTCTTACTAGAGCTGCTTTTTTAAGGACTGGTGGCTGGATCCTTCTTCATGCAAAGGACGGGGGGGGGGGGCAGCATCAGGATACATCCTCAAGTGCCGAGCCCTGAAACTGACCCAAGTAAGCTGGCCAAAAGGAGCCTGGGAGAGACTCCTGGGGCAGGTGCCGTCCCAACACAGACCCCACGTTGGCTTGGAGACGAAACGCTTCCCCTGAGCAAGGCATTTATTTATTTGCAGAAAGTCTTTCCAGGCCACCTGTCAGGGCAAGAGGCCTGTGCGCCACCAAGCAGTCACCCCAGGCCCCGGGGGGTCCTGAAGCCCGGGGCGGGGTGGATGAGAGTATACAAAGCAACTCAAAGGTGCCAGCTTAAGAGCCCTGCAGGCCCTGGATCAGACCAAGGAAGCACCATCCTGCTTCCCACAGTGACTGGCCAGGCGCCCAGGGCAGAACATCTGGAAGCAGAGCGCGAGGCGGTGGCGGTGGCCACGTGCAGAAGCTCTCGCACAAACGCGAGTGGCGGGAGAGAGAAGTCCCGCCCCTCCCGAGTCCATCTTTAAGCCACCTTTGCCCCGCCCCACACCCTTGTCCCTTGGTGGCGCTGAGAGATGGCCTTCCCAGTCTGAGACTGATACTACTGTGGGCCATGGGTGTCTCCATACATCTAGACACCTCTTCCTATCAAGAAGGGTTTCCCCTGCAAAATGCCCGCCAGTGCAGCCATTCTTTGGATCTGCAGCGGCTACGTCTGTGGGGTGGTGGAAATATGGGAGGGAAGGGTCGGCACAGTCTCCCCCAGAGCTCTCAGCCATCCTTACAGGATCTCTTCTACGGTGTTAGGCTTTATGACGAAGGGTGGTCTATAAATAAGGTTTAGATAAAAAGTAAACAAAATAAATGTCTCTGTAAGGCAGAACAGTATCAGTGGAGCAGTTGGGTCATTTTAGACCAGGGTGGGGAATCTGCCCCCCGATGTTGTTGGACTCCAACTCCCATCAGCCCCAACTAAAATGCCCCAAAGTCAGGGTTGATTTTATTAAGTTCAGAATCTGTTTCTTTTAAAATGTTTAAATTATTTTAATATGGTGTTTTATTATTTTATCTTGTTGTGCACTGCTCCGAAATCTTTGATGTGGAGCTGTATATAAATATTGTAAATAAATAAATAAAGGGAGTAGAGGTTCAAAAACATCTGGAAGGCCTCAGCTCTCCACCGATGTTTTGGACCCTGGACTTAATGGTCTTACTGGGGGAGGTGGGGTCTTTAGATAGCCGTGTGAGTCATTTAGCTGTAAAGCATGCAACAAAGATTTCTCTCCTCCCCGCCCCCCCATGTTCTAC
This sequence comes from Heloderma suspectum, assembly GCF_057233095.1. Taxonomy (NCBI): domain Eukaryota; kingdom Metazoa; phylum Chordata; class Lepidosauria; order Squamata; family Helodermatidae; genus Heloderma; species Heloderma suspectum. The sequence continues at coordinate 235,555,459 of NC_139462.1, forward strand.
AAATGCTTCTACATTCCTGACGTGATAGAGCAAATAAGCAACATTCCAACTCTGAGGGGGAAAAAAACATTTTGAACATGTGCAGCTTTTCATTTTAAACGCACTTAAATCATTGCACCATCATGGCTACTGAAATAAAATGGAATTTGCTTCTCCTGCCCTGATGCTAAGCACATTTGGTTCAGAATAAGCACCATTTTGTTGTAGAAAAGGATAATATATTGTTTCTCGTTACAATATTTTTAAAGTAAAAATGATACAATGAGCATCTGCAACCATGTACATGCCTGGCCGGCCCCCTGCCTCCACCTATAAAATGTTTTCAGAAGTCTCAGGGGTCATTTGCTGGCAGGTTTCAGCCCTGAGGTCCAGTATTACAGGGAGGGGAGGCAGGTGCCGGGAGGCAGAGGGAGTGGCTGCTTAAGGCCGCCCCGGGCTGCTTGGTCAAAGTGGGCTTTGAGGGGGAGACCTCCCCGTCTGCTGCTCTTCACCTTGGCTTCTCCACTGGCTATACATGGGCTGGCATGAAACAGGGAATGTGGTGAAGCAGGTTGGGCTTTGTGGTCGGGGCGGGGAGGTGTCACCAGCCTCACCTTCCTCTCCCGTCAGCAGGTTGGCACGGCGGGTTCTCGCTTGGACTCTCAAGGATGTGAGGTTGGATTCCAACACTGTGTATTCGCCGAGGCCTTTGAATGTGAAATTCATGCCATCAAAAGTGATAAAGTGAGGATCTCCAAAAGCTGCAGCTGTTAAACAAGCACAGAGAGAGATCTTAAATCATGAGAGTTAGGAAACTGACATGTCAAGTGGAAGGAGTTACCTGGAATCCTCTGAGAGCTGGCATCCAAATGACCCTGCACCTAACAGGTACCCAGGGAGATATGCAATAAAAATACCATAGAGGTACTTCACACCTGATGCAACAAGCACAGGAACACAACCATAGATAAAATCCAACCCGAGAGCTACAACTAAAATAAAAATTAAAGTGTGAGCGAAATCAAGCAGCATTAAAAGCCCAACGGAACAATACTGTCTGTACTGCCTGTCTAAAACATAGTAATGAGGAAGCCACCCTCACTTCCCTCTGGAAGGCAATGCACCACCAGGGTGCTGCCACCACAGAAAAGGCCCTGACCCAAGTATCCACCAACCCAGCCTCTCTAGGTGGAGGGACACATAACGGGCCTCTGATGAGGACTGTAAATTATGGGCAGGTTCATATGGGATGAGGTGCTGCTTCAGATATCCTGGCCCCAAGCCCTTTTGAGGCCAGGCATAAGCAACGTGTTTAGGCCTGTGGCCTCATTTGGCAATTTGAGAACCTATCCTGGGCACTATCACAAAATGGCTGACATAGGTGGCATGGCTAGTCACAAGGACAAATAAACTGCCCAAAAGACTAAGCACAAGGCAGAGGCAGAGTCTGAGCCCCAACACACTAAGCAACTCCTTTGAACCCACACTGTTCAGCACTGGCAGAAACCTGTTTCACAGACGGCAAATTCATTTCTCCCCACCCTGCCACCAGCTAACTTGTCCTGCCCTCAAATATTCTCTTCTTTCACGATGGATGTCTCCCTTCTTTTTCCTGCTGGCTGGGCACGCCGTGGGGGACAGCATCGTCTGGCAGCTGCCCGGCACCTTCATTTCCTGAGAATGTCTCTGAGCCCCACAGGTGGCCCAGAAGCATTCATGGGAAACGAAGACAGCAGTGGCTGGAGGCCCTCGCTTTGCTCTGAAGCTCCCCCAGCTGCCAGTAAGACAAATGGCACATTTCACTATTAAAAATAAAAAGTGGGAGGGGCAGGGCACCTGAGCAGGTCCCCAGAAAGGTGCCCAGAGGCACCCTGGAGCCCAAGGGGCCGTGTCGCCTGCCCCTGGCCTAAGGCACCATTACAATAATCTGTCAGTTTGAAACATTGTAAGGATTTTTTTAAAAGTTAATTGTCACTGCACAAAGTGTCTCTGAAAAATCCATTGCTGGTTTATTTCTTTTTTACTCCTTTTAAGAATCTCAGGATCAAAAAACGTTTTCCACAATTGGAAGTCTATACAACAAGGCTCCAGCCATTTTCCAAACATCTTTGAGGCTAACTGCTTGAAGCAGGAGCTCCCTGGATGTTCTGGATATCATACTGGTTGGTGGTCTGGTAAACATTGTTTACCTCGGCTTCCAAAAGGCTTTTGACAAAATCCCTCACCAAAGACTCCTTGCTGAGTTTGCTCATGAGTCTTTGGTGAGGGACTCTGTCAAAAGCCTTTTGGAATAAGAGGAGAGGTCCTCTTCTGCATCAGTAACTGGTTACAGAACAGAAAGCAGAGAGTAGGAATAAATGGTAAATTCTCCCAATGTTGTTTATTTGCTCAGTTGCTTCTGACTCTTCGTGACTTCATGGACCAGCCCACGCCAGAGCTTTCTGTCGGCCGTCGCCACCCCCAGCTCCCCCAAGGTCGAGTCCGTCACCTCCAGAATATCATCCATCCATCTTGGCCTTGGTTGGCCCCTCTTCCTTTTGCCTTCCACTTTCCCTAGCATCAGCATCTTCTCCAGGGTATCCTGTCTTCTCATTATGTGGCCAAAGTACTTCAGTTTTGCCTTTAATATAATTCCCCCAAGTGAGCAGTCTGGCTTTATTTCCTGGAGTATGGACTGGTTTGATCTTCTTGCAGTCCAAGGCACTCTCAGAATTTTCCTTCAACAAAATTCTCCCAATGGAGGTAAGTAAATCATAGAATCATACAATAGTAGGGTTGGAAGGGGCCTACAAGGCCATCGAGTCCAACCCCCTACTCAATGCAGGAATCCAAGTCAGAGCATCCCTGACAGATGGCTCTCCAGCCTCGTCTTGAACGCCTCCAGTGTGGGAGAGCCCACCACCTCCCTAGGGAATTGGTTCCACTGTCGTATTGCTCTAACAGTCAGGAAGTTTTTCCTGATGTTCAGCCGGAATCTGGCTTCCTGTCACTTGAGCCCATTATTCCATGTCCTGCACTCTAGGATGATTGAGAAGAGATCATGGCCTTCCTCTCTGTGACAACCTTTCAAGTACTTGAAGAGCGCTATCTTTTTCTTTTTCTTTTTTAGGTTCTAAACATTTCCATCTCCACCAGGAATAGGCCTCGGGTAACGAGAACGGGTCTTAACTGCCGTGCCGCCACTGCACCACCGCCCTCTTCATACATTCATACTTTTGCTTCCATAGACATGATGCTGGGAATACCTTTTAGTCTGGAATGGGTTGCATGCAGTGGAGGCTGATGGCTCCAATGTCAGCGGGGCAGGGGTCCCAAAGGGATCTGTATTGGGACCAGTGCTTTTCAACTTATTCATAAATGATTTGGAATTAAGAGTTTGCAGTAACATGGCTATGTTTGCTGAAGACACCACATCACTTAGGGTGGCTAAACCTAAAAGGGATTGAGCTCCAAAAGGATCTCTCCAAACTAAGAGAATGGGCATCAAAATGGCAAATGTGGTTCAATGTAAGCAAATGTAAAGTGATGCATGTTGGGGCAAGAAATTCCAACTCCAGTATAATCTGATGGGATTTGAGCTAGCATAGCAGTGACTGACCAAGAAAGAGATCTTGGGGTTGTGGTGGACAGCTTGATGAAAATGTTGACCCAGTGTGTGGCTGCTGTGAAAAAGGCAAATTCCATCTTAGGCATAATTAGGACGAGAACTGAAAATAAAACTGCCAAGATCATACTCCCCTTATACAAATCTATGGTGCAATCACACTTGGAATACTCTGTACAGTTCTAGTAACTGCACCTAAAAAAGGATATTGTAGAGCTGGAAAAAGTGCAGAAAAAGGCAACTAAAATAATCAAGGGGCTGAAGCAATTCTCCTATGAGGAAAGGTTACAACAGCTGGGATTGTTTAGCTTAGAAGAGAGGTGAGAAAGGGTAGACATGTTAGAGGTGTACAAAATTATGCATGATGTGGAGAAAGTGAAAGTGAAGACATTTTCCTCCCTCTCTCATAATACTAGAACCCAATGGGGTCATCTCATGAAGCTGATTGGTGGGAGATTCAGGACAGATTAAAGGAAGTAGTTCTTCAAACAGCACATAGTTAAACTATGGAATTCACTGTCACAAGATGTAGTGATGGCCACCCATTTGGTTGGCTTTAAAAGGGGATTAGACAAATTCCTGGAGGAAAAGGTTGTCAATGGCTGCTAGTCCAAGCTACTACTCCCCAAGTGCGACCTCCAGTATCAGAAGGAGTATGCCTATGCTGGGGAACATGGGTGGGAGGGTGCTTTTGCACTCGCGTCCTGCCCATGGGCAGCTGGCTGGCCACTGTGTGAACTGAATGCTGGGCTAGATGGACCCTTGGTCTGATCCAGCAGGGCTGTTCTGATGTTCTGTAAACGGACGACAAAAATTCAGTGAACTTACCAGCACGGGGTGGGCGGTATCTCCTGCAGCCACTGGAGGGACGGTGCTTGGAGTAGACCGAGCAGTTATCAGACCACAAGCAACAGTAGTAAAAGCTAATGACGTCATAAAGCCAGTGGGAAAAGCCAGGGACTCTGGGGGGCTTTTTGTAGGGGGGAGCACCCCAGTCATGCCCTCGATCAGGCGTGCTTCCCCCAATGGAGTCTCCTGTGAGGACCTGGGTTCCGGTAGCATCATAGCAGCACTGTTGCCCTGCAGCATATTGTGGGCTGATGGGAGGAAGAGAAGGGAAAGCAGCTCAAAATCCTTCAGAAGGCAGAGGCCTTTCCAAAGAGCTTCATGGGACTTGACTACGAGCCATTAGGCCAAACGCTGAGATACACCTGGAAGCAGAGACTTACCTAGCCTGAACAGACCTCACACAGTGCACTGCGCCTGGATGGTAAGTGCAGATGCTCCCTTTTTCTATATCACAGCCGTAGTCCGTCTGGAAGAGAGAGACGGAGAGCAGGTCAAAGTCATTGGAGCGCCATGCTAACTTTAACCCTGGCTAGACGAACTATTGGTTGATTGATTTAAAGCATTTATATCATACCTTTCAACAAAATTAGCAAGGTGGCTTACGCCAAATAATTGAAACAGAAAACCTACACATGTGGCAACCCCACGTAAAGTGTGTTACGGCAAACTATCCTGGGCGTTACCATGGCAGGAATGACTGTGGTCAAGTGGTGACTGCCAAAGCTATGTGTGCCATGGGGTTTCAGTGCTCGCTGTTCATTCACTGGATGAGTTTACACATTTTCTTTGAGGGCTCATCATTTTTTATTTCTGGCAGGAGTTGGTTAGTTACAACACTGGAACTTGGGAGTGGTGCAAAGATTCATGCAAACAGAAAACCAGCCCTGCCTGTTCTCTGAAGGGCAAACAGATAAGCTGAATGATCACAATATGGGTCACTGCTGCCAGTTGTGTAGCAGGCATCTCTGGCTGATGCCAGCATGCACCTAGGTGGTCTCCAAACTCACAGGCTGGGGAATGAAGCTTTGGGCAGGTCAGACATCCCAAGCTCTGTGGGGCAGCCTTTCCCACTCAGAGCCTGTTCTGGCTTCACAGCAATCCTCCTTTGATCCATGGAGGGTTGGGACCTTGCTCAGTTCAAAGGAGACGAAGATGCTTCCATAGTTAGCCAAAGAAGATGCTCCCATGGTCAGGCTCAGCCTTTTGGTCCTGCTAGATTCTCTGATGACTTCACTCTCACATGCACTGCCCTGCCAGCTCATTGGCGTGTCAGGCTGTCAGTCAATGAGAAAACCTTGTTTAAATGGGAGCCCATTCGCTCCAGAGGCACTTTCTGGTTTCTTGGACTCCAGGGCCTGAGATATCCTTCAAATTCCCCCATAAGGGCTTGCGACTTCCACTGAAAATCCATCTTTCAATCTTTCTCCACTGGAGGCAGCATATGACTTAATTTATCCTGACCAAAAGACATGCAGGAAAAGCCCCCTTAAGGGCTTGGAATTGCTAAATCATAAAAGAGCTCCTTCATAGGCCTGCATACATTTAAACAGTGGGCCAATCCTCTCTTTTGCTATTCTCTAGTTGTCCTTTCGTACACTATATTGTTAGGGTGGTTAGAAATGGTGGCCAAGAGGTCATAAGAGGAAATGGCATTTCATGGAAATGGCAGGCAATTAGCTGGGAACCGGCTGGCTAATTACCTGCCATGCCACTGCATGCCATACACCACCACATCCCGGGAGTGGTCGTAACCCACGTGGAGCACCTGCTTTGCACACGGGAGGCCAAGGGTCAATCCCGGCAGCATCTCCTGTTAAGAGGATGAGGAAGCGGTGGACGAGCATCGCCTCCCTCCACAGAGGCACCAGAGCACCTCTGCCACTTGAAAGAGACCCACCTGCTCCAACCTGGTGCCCTCCAGCTGTTCTGGACTTCAACTCCCATCAGCCTCAGCAAGCATGGCCAATGGTCAGGAATGCTGGCATTGGCAGTCCAAAACATCTGAAGGGCACCAGGTTGGGGAAGGCAGGAGCAGACAATACTGGCTAGATCAGGGGTCCCCAGCACAGTGCCCATAGGCACCTCCAAAGGCACCCATGAATGGGTCCCCAACATGATGCCTGCAGGCACCCAAATGTTTTAGACACACAAACATACACACACTTACATGAATTTGTATGAAATCTACACATTTTTCTACAATTATACATAGGCTTGAACAAATTCTCAAGGCACAATTACAAACAATTCCAACAAGAAAAAAAAAGGTGGAAGACAACAGAAGAAGCCAATGTGGCTTCACAAACAGCTTCGGGATGACCAGAAAACAAAAAGGACACATATAGGAAGTGGAAAGAAGGCCACGTAACAAAGGAAGAGTACAGGCAGGCAGCACAGAATTGCAGGGATGGCGTCAGGGAGGCTAAAGCTGAGAACGAGCTGAGGTTAGCAAGGGATGCTAAAAGCAACAAAAAGGCTTTATTCAGCTACGTACATAGTAAAAGACAGAGGAAAGCAATGGTGGTTCAGCTATTAAATAAGGATGGCAAAACGATAACAGATGACAAAGAAAAGGCAGAGGTGCTCAATTCCTACTTTGGCTCAGTCTTCTCCCAAAAGAGGGTCTATGAGCCCCCTGGCAAAGGCGAAGTACAGGCTGAAGGGGCAGGATTGCAGCTTGAGATCAATAGGTATATGGTCAAGGAACACCTAATTACTTGGAATGAGTTCAAATTGCCAGGGCCAGATGAACTGCATCCTAGAGTAATAAAGGAACTGGCAGAAGAACTCTCAGAACCGCTGTCTATTCTCTTTGAGAAATCATGGAGGATGGAGAAAGTGCCAGATGACTGGAGGAGGGCTAATGTGGTCCCTATCTTCAAAAAGGGTAAAAAAGAGGAACCTGGGAGCTACAGACCAGTCAGTCTGACATCAATCCCTGGGAAAATTCTGGAGCAGATTCCAAAGCAATCCATCTGTAAGCACCCTGAAAACAATACAGTGATTACTCAAAGCCAACATGGATTTGTCAAGAACAAAACCTGCCAGAAGAACCTGATCTCATTTTTTGATCAAGTAACCTCCCTTGTGGACTGTGGGAATGCTGCAGACATCATATACCTCGACTTCAGCAAAGCTTTCGACAAAGTGCCCCATGATATCCGGAGGAGCAAACTAGCTGAAAGTGGGCTAGATGAAACATCTCTCAGTTGGATCCACAGTTGGCTACAGAATCGGACTCAAAGAGTGCTTATCAATGGGACCTCTTCAAACTGGGGAGAGGTAATGAATGGGGTACCGCAGGGCTCAGTCCTGGGCCCAGTGCTCTTCAACATTTGTATTAATGACTTAGAGGAGGAGGTGCAGGGAATGCTGATCAGATTTGCAGATGACACAAAATTGGGCGGGATAGCCAATACTTTGGAAGACAGAAACAAAATTCAAAGTGATCTGGATAGACTGGAGCGCTGGGCAGAAAACAACAGAATGACTTTTAACAGGGATAAATGCCAAGTTCTGCATCTAGGAAAAAGAAACCAAATGCACAGTTACAAGATGGGGGATATGTGGCTCAACAACACGACAAGCGGGAAGGATCTTGGAATTGTTGTCGATCACAAGTTGAATATGAGCCAACCATGTGATGTGGCTGCAAAAAAGGCAAATGCTCTTTTGGGCTGCGTTCATAGAAGCATAGCTTCCAAATCCCGGGAAGTCCTAGTTCTCCTCTACTCAGCACTGGTTAGGCCTCATCTGGAGTACTGTGTCCAGTTCTGGGCACCACATTTTAAGCAGGATGCAGACAAACTGGAGAGGGTTCAGAGGAGGGCAACGAAGATGATCAGGGGACTGGAAATGAAGCCTTATGAAGAGAGACTGAAAGAACTGGGCATGTTTAGCCTTGAGAAGACTGAGGGAGATATGATGGTGCTCTTCAAGTCCTTGAACGGTTGTCACAGAGAGGAAGGCCAAGATCTGTTCTCGATCATCCCAGAGTGCAGGACACGGAAGAATGGGCTCAAGTGACAGGAAGCCATATTCCTGCTGAACATCAGGAAAAAGTTCCTGACTGTTAGAGCCATACAACAACGGAACCGATTACCTAGGGAGGTGGTGGGCTCTCCCACACTGGAGGCATTCAGGACGAAGCTGGACAGCCATCTGTCAGGGATGCTCTGACTTGGATTCCCACACTGAGCAGGGGGTTGGACTCGATGGCCTTGTAGGCCCCTTTCAACCCTACTATTCTATGATTCTATGAAAAGCAGACCAAATATCCAAATAAGTATCCATTTGAAGGTGGCTGCTATGTCACCCATCCAAATGTTGAAGGTGTTCTAAGGTCCTCAATCCACTACATTATAGGTGAGTGTATATCCTCTCAAGGGGGCCGCGGTGGCTTAGTGGTTAAGACGCTGAACTGCAGACTGGAAGGTCGGCAGGTCAGCAGTTCGAGACCCGAGTGCTGCGTGACGGAGTGAGCTCCCGTCTTCAGTCCCAGCTTCTGCCAACCTAGCAGTTCGAAAGCAAGAAATTGCAAGTAGATAAATAGGTACCGCCTCGGCAGGAAAGGTAGCAGCATTCCGTGCACCTCGGTGTTCCACATGACCATGGAAGCGTCTTCGGACAGCGCTGGCTCTTCGGCTTAGAAACGGGGATGAGCACCGCACCCTAGAGTCGGACACGACTGGTTGGGGACACCTTCACCTTTTTATATCCTTTCAAAGTTGTAATGTCAGTCTTTTGGCTGTTAAAAGGGTGCAGAGAATCCATTTACACTGCCTTCTTTGTTAATTTCCAAGAAGCAGGTCAATAATTTAAAAGAGCGTGTACATCAGTGTTCCAGTACAAAATTTATGTGTTCTCAAAAGCTGAATTAGACAACCCCTTATTAAAGAGACATTGTGGTGTCCAGTAGGCACAAAACAAAAGGCTTTGCTGAATAAGACACAGCCTAAGATCCACAGACGTGACAGACGCCAAAGCAGTGATCCACTGATTAGGAATGTTGTGCTGCTGCCCATAGCAGCTTCTCAAATTCCCAAATCTGCCCATTGGCCCAAAATGTTGGGACTCCTGGGCTAGAGGGACAAATACTCTGACCTGGTCTAAAGCAGCTTCCAATGTTCCTATAATTGCAAAGGGCTGCCTGTGTGTGTCTGTGTGTCTTTCTTGCCAATGACTGTCCTTGAGCTCTGTTCCTAATCTGTTGTGACTTCCTTGCTCTGTGGTTGTCACATTCTTTGTGGGTTAAACAGAAATGAAAGAGTTAGACCACAGGCTGGATCCAGATTTAGTCATACTTAGAGTAGACCCACTGAAGTCAATGGGACCTGACTAACATATGACCCACTGAGTTCATTGGGTCGACGCCAAGTATGACTAAATCTGGATCCAAGCCCATGGCTTTCATCACTCCATGGCAAGGCAGAACTATACCTTTCAAGGCAATCACCAGGACCTCTGCCCTACATTTGCCCCCCAGTGCTAATGCTGGGAGGGGGCTATCCGGGGACATCTTCCAGACTGTCTGGAGAAGGGAATCAGCATGGAAATGGTTTGCTTAGCCCTTCCTTTTCCACTGATTCTCTTGGGCAAATATTTCCCCGGATGCTTTAGTCTGTTTTTCCTCCAGCCAGGCTCCAAGACTGGAAGTATGCCCAGCCTGGGGAGGGAACATCTGAGGGATGGGGATTTACAGGGGAGAATTAGCAGGCCCAGAAACACTTAAGAGCCCCCTCACCCACTGATCTTCCCTGACAGATGCCCCCTTTGTGTTACGTTCACAAACACAGATTTGGGACCATGCGCTTGCTGAGAGTGATGTTGCTTGTCTGAGGGCAGAACCACACACTGGAGAAGAGCCTCCCCCTGCCCACCCCAGCCTCCTCCCCCCCCCGCAGGTCGCCATTGCAGCCAGGACCCTGATTTTGTTCCCCTGGAGGTATGCGAATGCTGCATTGAAGCGGGAGAGAGAGAGAGAGAGAGAGAGAGAGAGAGAGCACATCCACCTAGGTGCCCTGCTTTAACCTGGAGCCATTCGAGAAGCCCCTGAAAACACCAGGTTCAGGACCCTGAGAGGGTTCCTGTTCTTCTCCTCCAGTCAGCATCAGTTGAGGTTTTTATGCCCCCAGTAATGAACACCCCTCCGCTGAGAGCATCTTCAGACTAGACACACGAGACCTACGTGGAATCGGCCCATGTCTGCGCGGGCTTGTGCCAAAGTGCAGGGGCAATCCACAGTCTCCTCCAGGAAATCGGGCAGGCCCCTCTCTTTGAGGTCCCATTGCTGACACTTGGCTGTCGCCCATGTAGAGGAATCCTTCCGGAAGGCATCTTCCAAATGCCAGGCCAGCGCATGCTCTGTGCTCCAGATGGATGCCGCATTGCTGGTAGAGGGAAGCAGAACAGAAATGGAAATTGCTGTGTGTAACGCAGGGAAGAAGGTCTGATGTGTGCATGGGTGTGTGATACACATTAACCACCTGATGCTGCAAGGTCAACAGCTGCTTCTGCTGGTTCAGGCTACGTTGGCAGGAGCACCCTTTTCAGGACGCAAGGGGCTTCTCTACCAAAGCTGGAGGGGGGCTTCCTCCAGGGAGGAGTCAAACTGGAAATTACAGCCCCTTTCAGTCAATTGCAAACCGAAGCAAAACAGAGGGCTGAAGGCTCATCAAAGTGGAGTAAGATCAGATGGAAGGAAACTTAGTTATTGGCACGAAGAGTTACTGGGCAATAGGATCGTTCCATGACCGTCTCAGCTGGACCAGCTGCTGGAGGGGCAGCTAAGACCCAAGTGGGCTTCTGAGAAAGCAGAACATGGGTGCCATGAGAAGCCTATTTTTTTTATTTATTTCATTTCACTTCTATACCGCCCAATAGCTGAAGCTTTCTGGAACGTGCCTATGGAACGTGCCTGCCTGCAGCCTTCCCCTTGTGCTCATTCCTGTCCTGCCAGCATTGGTAAGACCTTGAGGAGGACCTCACCATACTGGACACGCCATACTAGACATGTTGCTGTGCTAACCTAGCAGGAGGAAGGGTCCAAAGCACTCGGGCATCCTGGAGCTGAAGCACTCACCTCTGACCATCAGAAGACACATTGGAAGAAATCCTCAGAGCCCCCAGTTCCCAGGCACTGTTCAGGGCGGAGGGCGCCGGCAGGAAAGTCCACTCCCCTGTGTTGGGGTGGTTTCTCCTCAGGGTATAAAGGTACTTCCATTCAGCGGCCCAGTGGCTGGAGTAAGGCCTGCCTGTGCAGGGGAGAGTGTGTGCGTGGGGGGGGAGGGGCTCAGACACCACAAGCCACACGTGGACTGAGCAGCCCTGCCCTGATGTGGCACATGGAGATCTAGCCGCTGCTGCCTGCAGAACAGCCTCTCCTGGAGCAGACAGGGGCCGTCTAGCCCCGCATTCCCAAGGTGGCCAGACCTGCCCCCCAGGAGGCTCCCGAGCAGGAAACAAAGGCAGCAGCCCCCCCTCCCTGGCTGTTTGTCAGACTATCCTGCCAGCAGAGTCGGAGCGCTCCGATGGGGAAGCCTCCGATGCTCCCCGAGTCCCTGCCAGGCTTGTGAGGGGGAGCAGCGTTCTCCGCCCTCCCTTCCTGTTTCAGGGTGCGTGTGTGCGGCCTCTTTCCCCCTCCCCTTGCAAGCCATTCGCGCCAGCGCCAGGGCCGCCACAGGTCTCTCCGCGCCCCTGCTGAGGGTGTGGTGTGACTGGGAATGAAAGCCGCCACCCGCCCACCTGCTCCGCTGCACTGTGCGCCCTGCCCGCAGCTGTGGCATGGGCTTACCCATTTCGTTATAGCCCCAGACTTCAATGTTGACGTGGCTGGCTTGGAGCATCTGCCGGTTCCACGTGATGGTCAGGCTTCCTCCAGTCCCAGGAGTGCCATAGTATTGCCACTTCGTTTCGTTCACTAATGTGCTTTTTTCCAAAGGGGACACTTTGCTATGATGAACTACATTACAGAACAAACGATGGTGACTGGTTGCTCATTTGCTTTATATGGCTCCTAAATAAATATGTGCAGCTAGTTGTGAGCTCCCACTAGTTGAACAACTGATCGTGGCCTGCAAACAAGCAGTTTTCGGAAAGGAGGGACATAGCCAGCCCCTGGAGAAGCCGCCCCTGCCCCCCACCCCTCACGCTGAGGAGCAGCATTGGGAGGAAAATGTCTTTGTGTGCACAGAAGGGATGGAGCCCCCCACACTTTGGAAATGGCAAAGCCAGGGAAAGGCTTGCTGGGTGGTGCTTTCTGCCCCACCCAATCCTGGCCTTCCACACTGCAGGGTGGAGCCGTTTCATTCAGGGCCTCGTGTCGCTTAAGAGCAGAGTGGGATGCCCCCGGGGCACTTGAAACGAGGACCGTTGCTTTGGGGAGCCCTGCTCTGCCCCTCAAGGAAATCGGTGAGACCAAGAGGTGTGTGGAGAGTCCTGCTTCTAGGGGAGAACGCATAACATGCACATTAGAGCAAGAATAGCAGATAATAGGTCACCTGACACCCATGTGCCTGACCAGGGAAATGTCCGGCCACCGTCACTAGACACTTCCAGGCTCACGATGCCAATCTGATAGAGCAAGGGGGATACGCAGTGAACACGTCCATCTTCAGCAACATAACCACTGGTCTCAACTGCCTGTGCAAACCTGCCAATATTAAGAACAAACCACACCGCAGCTAAAAGGAGCAACCAGCAGTCCCAACAGATAACTGCCTTCCCAATAGCCTTTGTGTCCCCCACCCCCATTTCCCACTCCCTTTCCCTCCCTTTCTGCGGCTGAAGGGTTTTGCTTCGCCTCCACTGGCTCAAACCCATGATACAATGGGAAAGTGGAAATTTAAAAATCCAGAATGGCTGCCAAAATCACCACATCTGAATTAAAATGGAAATATGTGTCTTATTTTATAGGCAGAACAACAATGAAAGGTTTACCACTATGGAAATAGCATCTGATATGACCTTAAAACAACACTTTACAGCTTCCAGCATCTCATATGACCTTAAAACAACACTTGAGAAGAGAAGACTGAGGGGAGATATGATTTGTTGTTCAGTTGTTCACTCGTGTCCGACTCTTCGTGACCCCATGGACCATAGCACGCCAGGCCTTCCTGTCCTGCGCTGTCTCCCGGAGCGTGCTCAAGTTCATGTTCATTGCATCGGTGATGCTATCTAGCCATCTCATCCTCTGCCGTCCCCTTCTCCTTTTGCCTTCAGTCTTTCCCAGCATCAGGGTCTTTTTCAGAGAGTTTTCTCTTCGCATTAGGTGGCCAAAATATTTGAACTTCAGCTTCAGTATCTGTCCTTCCAATGAGCACTCAGGGTTGATTTCCTTTAGGATGGACTGATTTGACCTCCTTGCAGTCCAGGGGACTCGTAAGAGTCTTCTCCAGCACCAGCGCTCTTCAAGTACTTGAAAGGTTGTCAGAGAGAGGAAGGCCAGGATCTCTTCTTGATCATCCCAGAGTGCAGGACACGGAAGAATGGGCTCAAGTGACAGGAAGCCAGATTCCAGCTGAACATCAGGAAAAACTTCCTGACTGTTAGAGCAATATGACAATGGAACCAATTCCCTAGGGAGGTGGTGGACTCTCCCACACTGGAGGTGTTCAAGAGGAGGCTGGACAGCTCTGATTTGGGTTCCTGCGTTGAGCAGGGGGTTGGACTCGATGGCCTTGTAGGCCCCTTCCAACCCTACTATTCTATGATGCTATGATTCTATGTGAGGATCAGCTGCACAGTGCGTGGAAGTCAGTGGGACTTCAGTTAGTCATGACTATCTTAAGTCCCATTTATTTCAATGGGTCTAACTCAGAGGGCTCTAGTAAAAAGCACAACAGGTCCTGCAAGCCCACCTGTGTTTTTAAAAATGTGTATTTTACAGCCCCCTCAACGGTTTAAAATATAAAAATAGAAAAGAATAAGGAACTGATGTTGTGTGCCCCAAATTAAGCTTTGGCAACCCAAAATCATACAGCCACGCATCCGGGAGAGTGCCCCCTCTCCAGTAGCGCTGAATCCTGTGGATGATTCCATAACCAGCGCTGTGGTTTTAATGTTCTATATATTTTAAATTGTTTTATTGTGTGTTGTTTGGTTTTAATTTTTGTGAACCGCCCAGAGAGCTTCGGCTATTGGGCGGTATAGAAATGAAACAAATAAATAAATAAATAAATATCCTGTCTGGCCCAAACCTTTCTGTACGTATAGCACACTCAAGTATGGTGGACCAAGGCAAAAACAGTTAAAATATGTAGAAAGAAATAAGGAACTGGAGCTCTGTACCCCAAGTAAAGTTTTGGGCCACCCCAAATCATACACGATTTGATGTGCACAGCAACACGCCATGCGCAACACTGCGACAACCGGGCCGGAGACGACCACTTGGAATCCGTCTGTGAGGGAGACGATGATGACAATGACTTTAATGATCCGTTAAAACGTTGGGGAAATCATTGTGCTTCAGCTTTGCTGTTTCTGTGGATTTGTGAATGCTGATATGACGCTGACATAATGCAAAATATTGTAATGGAATCAAGTTCCCTTTCAATTTCATCTCCCTGACACGTATTTCACCTAGAGTATGTTGCATATGTCAATTTGTTTCGTCACCTTGTGCTCAGATTGGAGCATAATGTATTTCTGGCTTCTTCTTCTTTTACACAATAAAGGTTTTCTTTTCAGTAAAATCTATTCATTACCAGCAGACATCATGGTTAATAGTTTTACTAGGGTCAAAGACTATTTTAAAAAAAACAGTGCCCCGCTGAATCTCTCAAGATGGTACCAACCACTCCATTTAAAGACCCGTGTATTTGGAATGGACTATGCTGACAAATGTCTGTGTGTGAGAGAGAGTATCAGCATCAGCCATGGGGAGGTATGGAAATGTAAATAGTAGTAGTAGTAGTTGTAGTAGTTATATAATAATAATAATAATAATAATAATAATAATAATAATAATAATAATAATAATAATAATAATAATAGTAGTACGCTGGGAATGTTATCTCAATAGAATTGTGACCAGCTGTTGCTCAGTGTCAGCCAACAGGCTAAATGGGGAAAATCTTGGTGTATAATACGCTAAATATAGACCATACCTCAGCCTCTTATGAACAATTTTATCCATAAGTGAAATCTAATAAACAGGATTTTTCCATACCTGACTTACAGATTTTTGCACTGCATGTTCTCAGTGATGCTCCCCAAAATTATTTCAATATATTACGGATTTTTTCCCAGCCACTTTGAGCCCTTTTGGGCCCTAACTGGGCAAAAGGTGACAAACTTACAGTCCCAAACAAGTATTATGTATATCTGGCTATTTTAAAAAAAATACAATTAGGGTCTTCTTTCAGTGAAAGCTAC
This sequence comes from Heloderma suspectum, assembly GCF_057233095.1. Taxonomy (NCBI): domain Eukaryota; kingdom Metazoa; phylum Chordata; class Lepidosauria; order Squamata; family Helodermatidae; genus Heloderma; species Heloderma suspectum. The sequence continues at coordinate 235,571,267 of NC_139462.1, forward strand.
TTATTACAGATGACATTGTAGCTAATAATTTTACAAGAGTCACCAGCTATGAACAAAAGGCTATCTCACGAATCCACTCCAGATGGGACTGGCCAACCCTTCTGGCCCATGGACTATGAAGCATCGTTTATGACCACACTGAAGAGCAGCTGCTGCCAACGATGCACATATTTTGGGGAAGGCGTTACGCTTCCCCACGTGGCTCCGTAAAGCTCAATGAGCTCTGCTCACCTGCACTTCACAGAAGAATGGGTGTTGAAGGTCACATTTAGAAGCGTAAAATCTTTTCCACCAAGCAGCGTTCCTGAGTAGGGAGAGACATTCAGGCAAAATTCCCAAAAATCTGGGCAGCAAGTTCCCAGGGACTCACAAGTCGGTTGGCACGAGCAGCTGGGCTGAGATGTCCCACAGTGACCAGAGCAAGAGTTTTGAGCTCCTAGTTAGAAAGTGGAAATTAAAACAGCAAAAGCCGGATAAAGCGTTGCCTCCTTCAGTACCAGAGTAACCAGACCCAGGGACATGTGTAGGGGTGTGCGTTGCTGGGGGAGCATCTTCCTTCTCCTGCCAGCTCTGTGACAAGTTGGTGCACAGAATTGACATATTCCAGTTCCAGTTAGCCCAGTTTCCTCTACCACGCATAAATGTGGGACGTTTCCTGAAATATTCTTCAAGAAGCTTCTCACAACCCTCACTTTTCCAGGAAATGTCTCTGTGTTGCTTGTACCCTTTGAAGAAGACACTGAACTGGAATAGGACACCCCTTTTCAGCATTTTTACAAGGGGAGGGGTGACACTTCTGTGACAGCACCTAGCATTTGGCTAACCTTCCCAGCAGAAAGGGTGAGGGCCTGAGTGAGTCCACTGTCAGCTTGGAGTGACCTTTACTCCCAGGGGAGCCACAGCAGTGGCTGCCCCAAATCCAGTTCCCTTCTGGGAACAGGAGAAGAATTAGAAAAGGAACTCCACCTCCATGAAGAAGGATGTCCCAAAAGCTGAGCAGCTCATCAGATCATCCTCTCCGCTTAATCAGCAACATTGGAGTTACATGGAGTGAAAAGTCAATGTAGTAAAAAACAGCAGTTACACTGGATAGGAATGAGCTGTGGATCACACGGTATGAAGTAAAACAGAAAGTTCTGCTAGAGGTACAAAGTGCCAGTCACCTGCACGTGACCCACAAAGCGCCCAGTCCCTCCAGCGCCTGCCTACACAAGATTAAAGACATGAGATTGTCTTCAGAATTTCGATCTTTCCAAGCTGAGGCCTTGCAGGTTTCCCCATCCCTTATGGACTGTTCCATGATGTGGTCTCTTTGTTCCGTTTGTGATGAGTTCTGTCACCATTCACTCAGTCTGTCCTTCCCCCTCCCCAGACACTCCTGCCTCAAGAAGCCCCCGTATAGTCCATTCCCCAGGTATGAGAAGAGGGTCACTTTGTTCCATTCATCACTTGGCTGGCTGGAGAAATATTTCTGATTGGGGACCAGTTGAACCCTGGCCTACTGTATCGCTGGGGTGATTTCCTGGCTTAAGACTGAGTGGTTATTGTGGCATCCATCCTGCCTCTTGCCGCTGCTCTCCCCAGAGTCTTTGCCCCTGTGTGGAGAGCTGGGTCAAGCTGTGCACTTCTGCCACCCACTTCCCCTCCAAGCCCCCTGCGCCCCACAAGGGCTCTGGGGAAGGGCCTGTGCACATCTCCTGCCCAATGAATCCACTGCAATCTGATCACACTAGGACTTGAGCCTCAGGACCTCCCTGGCTGGCTGGCAACTCCCCTGAACCTGCACTAGAGAGCACCGAAGAACCATGCCAAAGGCAAGAGCAGCAGACAGCTCCCTTCCTGCTGTGAGGGGCTCTGTGGCCGGCTGTTCAGACAAACGTGTGAGTCTCTCCCTCCCTCTTCGACCTGGAGACAGGCATGGCCAGGATGAGAGGAACAGAGAAAACCACAAGGAAGCCAGAAGACAGGCAATGGCGGGGGTGTCAAGGATGTGCTTGAGCATGTACTGTGGCTTCTTTCATCCTGTTGAACACGAACAGCATCAGGATCTTTCTACATATTCAAATCATTTTACTGTGGTCATTGGACCATAATAAAGAGTGATTGATATTCAAATCATTCAATTTGTAATTTAATCATCTGGGATGGGTTATCCAATGAAGGCCTCCTATTAGATATTCCCTTTCAAAGAGTGGATATAAAATTGTACCTACCTGCTTTCAGCCAAACAGTCATGTAGAAAAGAATGAAGGTGAAGGCACCGCTGGGGCAACAGAGTTTCATTCTTCATCCAGGAACTGATCTTTCCCTCAGGTTGCTCTCCAGAGAGGAGAGAATCTTTGTAGAGCTGCCCAGGAAGGAGAAGAGATCCTTGGACTCGTTGCTCAACGGTTCCTTAGGAAGTGCTGACAAGAAAGAGGAGCGGCAGGTCACATTCTTTTATACTGCCAGCAGCAGGAACGCCTCTCTCCTTCTTGCTCAGATGTAAACAGCAGACCTGCGTAGGGCCAAGGCAACACTGTGGCATGGCATGCTGTGATGGCGACATGCGGCGGCGGGGGGCAGGCGGAGCTTTACTCCCCTTCTTTTGCTCCTCACCGGGAGGGATTTGTCCTGGCTGGCACTTGGACGCTGGAGCACTGATTGCCATCTTTGTTTGGTTTTACTTCACTTCAATAACTAGGATAACAAGTATAACAAAGGACAAGTGTACAAATAGCAAGTATAACATACACCAAGTAATCGTGATTCTAAGACTGGGGTGGGCAAGTAGCCACCAAGATGCTTTGGCCAACCATGCCCATCAGCCCTGGCCAGCGCAGCCAGCAGCAAGGCCCTCCCTCCCAACAGGCTCTGCCGGCGGGGCTGATGGGAGTGGTCTGCCAAACAGCTGGAGGGCCGCCACTTGTCCACCCTTGTTCTGAAAAGCAAAATTGCTTCATAGGTGAATGTCTGCTCCACAAAGGAGAAACAGACAATGAAAACAAGACTTGAAAACAAGACTTGAAAACGGGGGGAAACAAACACATTTAAACACAGAAATGGAAAATTCGGCATCATGATATGCACAAGAACAGCCTTCCATGGAGGGACTGGAAACCATCCACTGCACCTCTTCTCTTATTTCCCATGCAGAAGTCCATAAATGCCCAACTTTTTGTCCTGGGGTTGCTGCATGACTAACCTCTCCCCACCCCAACACAACATGTGTAAAAGCAGGGATCTTATTCTTTAGCACTCTGTGCCAGGCTTCTCTAAGCCTCCTTAACCCTCCTCCTTATTTTTCCAGTTCTTTGCCACACTCACAGCCATTCTTGCAACACTCCCGCGCCCCCAAGATATGGGCATTTCCCCCTATATCTATATATAGATAAATGGAAGAGATGCCTCTGTGGGTTGGTAATTCATCAGTTATTATGGGACAGAAGAGAACATCCGGTGCCACACACACATATATACCCCTAATTCTTTTTAACATCGCCAGGAGAATTTTTTAGCAAACAGATTTCTGGATTCATTAGCATACCAACTCCACTTCCTACAATCTCTGTAACAGTAGACAAAAGTTAATTCTGTTGAAAATATTAATCATGTTTATGATTAAACATTTTTAGCCACCCCTCCTCCAAGGAGCTCTGGGTGGCATCCATGGTTCTCCTCTCCATTTTATCCTCACAACAACAACCTTGCGAAGTGGATTAAGCTGAGAGCTGGTAATGGGCCAAAGTTACCCAGTGAGCTTCATGGCTGAGTGTGGGGCATCTGAATCAGGGCCTCCAAGTCCAGCAGTCTACCCAGGATCTCACTACCTGGGACAAGCATCCCAGAACTGAGGCAGCACCACCAAAAATATGAATATCCTTCTGTTCTGACAATTAACTTGCATTGGTACCATTTTGATCCACCATTGACTCATAGCTGTTATCACCCCTGCACAATATTAGGCACAGCCAAACCTCCCCTCTTAATTTTCTGTGGCACTTAATTATTGTTGTCTTATTGTTCCAAAATGTAGCATTGGCCCAAGACTTTATTTATTTATTTATTTACGATATTTATATACCACTCCACATCAGAAGATTTTGGAGCGGTGAACAACACGGTAAAAGAATAAAGCAGCAGGTTAAAAGAGTTAAAACATTTTTTAAAAAGACAAACCCCAACAAAGTGGAATTTAACAAACCATGGCTGGTCATGCAAGGAAGGCCTCTTGAAATAGCGTCTTCAGGAGGCGCCGGAAGGAAGACAATGTTGGCGCCTGCCTGACCTCCAAGGGCAGGGAGGTCCACAGGAAAGGGGCCACCACACTGAAGGCTCTTATCCTGGTGGACTCCAACTGGGCCATGGGTCCATGCGGAGCCACCAGGAACATGCCCTCTGATGACCCCAGCGACCTGGCAGGTTGGTTATGCTGCTTGCAGCACAGTCCACTTAGGGCCAACACTTCAAAAATGTTGTTGCACCATCCAGATACTACTTTCTGCCTTCATCTCTCCCAACCCCAGCACTGCCTAAAACAGCTCACATAACCCTGCTGAATGACAAAGCTGGAACAGTGAAAATGAAGTAACTGATCAGGAGCAGAATTATTGTCAGTTTTAAGGAATATAGGAACCTGCCTTATACTGGGTCAGACCCTTGGCCCATCAGTGTCATGCCCTACTGGAGGGGTCCTGGAGCTAGAGCTCCCAGAGATGGATGATGCCATGGAGCTACCCCTGTCAGGAGGCTGCGCCCCCACCTTCCCGATCATCTGCTCCCATCAGTCTCCCACACTGGAGGCCTTCAAGACGAGGCTGGACAGCCATTTGTCAGGGATGCTCTGATTTGGATTCCCACACTGAGCAGGGGGTTGGACTCGATGGCCTTGTAGGCCCCTTCCAACCCTACTATTCTATGATTCTATGATTCTATGATTGTTAGTACATGCCCTGGTCTCCTCTCATCTAGACTACTGTAATGCGCTCTATGTGGCGTACCCTTGAAGACGGTTCGGAAGCTGCAGCTGGTGCAGAACGCGGCGGCTCACCTGATTAAAAGCAGCCGCTGGCGTGACCACATCACTCCGGTGCTGAAGGAGTTTCACTGGTTACCAGTTGTTTTCTGGGCCAAATTCAAGGTATTGGTTTTGACTTATAAAACCCTATATGGTTCCGGCCCAGCCTATCTCAAGAAGTGCCTTCAGCAGCATCAGACAGGCCGCTCAACAAGATCAGCCTCGGATGGCCTTCTCTCTGTCCCATCAGCCAGGACAGCTAGACTGGTGGGGACGAGGGAGAGGGCCTTCTCTGCGGTGGCCCCCACTCAGTGGAACTCCCTCCCTAGGGAACTCTGCCATGCCCCTTCTTTAATGAGCTTCCGCCACACATTAAAAATGTGGTTGTTTAGGCAGGCTTTTCGGGTGGGTTAGGGTATTTTTAGAAATATGATGTTTTAATGTAAAATTTTATTGTTTTAAACTGTTTGTATTGCTGTACGTCGCCCAGAGTGGCTGGGTGACTGTCCAGATGGGCAATTAAGAAAATAAATAAATGGGGCAGTATTGCAGGGAGGTAATTCATGGGAATGTTGGCCACAGCTAACCTTAGGATCTCTATAGCCTACAGTGTGGTTTCCTGGGATTTCTTTTTTTTTGCTCCTCCCATCCTTCCCCCACCTTCTTTCTCTGACTTCCACCATTGCTGGGAGCACACTTGTGTTTGCTCTCTTGCTCCTGCTTGTGTAATGGCGCTCAAAACTGACTGAACAATCTCCTTTTGAAACCCTATGCTGTACTTGCATCCTACATGCAGTAGTATTGTGAGTAAACTATTTAACCTTTTCTTCACTAAAGAAGAGTGTGGTCTCCTTTTTATTTTAAGATAACCTTGTGCGTAGGTGCGACTGGTAAATGCTCGTTCTCTTTTGCCTTTTTGTTTTTTCTCTCTGTGAATTGCCTTCCTAAGAGGAGGCATCATCACTAAATAATCCCATCACCAATCAGGGCATTTTTAAAGAAATTGTTACCGGGTGTTCATTTTTTCTTTCAAATGGCTTGCATGCAGAAGCCTCGCTACCATGTACAAACCCTAACATTTGGCTTAAGGTGAAGGTGGCTAAAACTAAATACAGGAGGGAATACAGCCTTGAAAATGCACTTACACAGGTTAGCAAAATTCTTACTAGCCTGCCCACCCACCAGGAAAGACATGAATTAAAAAGCAAACCCTTCATTATCATCACCTCTAAAACGCTAATTTCAGAACTTAGAACAACGTGTTAAAAACACAACTATTCTGGTATTACAAAAATATATAGTTGGGGATTATTGTTATTTTTGTTTTGCAGTAACTTAAAGAAGGTATTTTAAAAAACTGCATAGTACGCAAAAATAACACAAAACACTAAATCCTCTAATGCCAGCATTTTAAGATCACAGAAAAATTATTGTAGGATTAGTCAGGACTGAAAATAAAATATTTGTTATTTCATTTTTATATTTTGTAGTAAAAGAGCAATGCCTTACCTTTCTGCAAAGAACATTTTCTCTCTCCCCACCCCACCCACAGCCCCCAACATCTTTTTAGAAAATCAAGGATTTGCAGCTGAAGCTGCACATACACACACACACAGGCACACATACTGTATATCATTCTTCTCAAAACATGTATGGGTTTAATTTGTGCCAGATTTCGGTCCTGGGGCAAGGTGATTTCAATACCAAACTGAGTCACTAATTTAAACAAAAATCCCTCTGGACCCTCCAAGCATATTCGGAGGGCAGGCCTTCCCCCGCCCCCAAGTAAATAGTCATAGACATTAGATCAAGTTACACAGCGGGATTCCCAGGGCAGACGGCATGGTCTTCAGCCAGCTTTAAACTTTTGAGCCCTAAGCCTTTTCTTGGGAATTAAGGCCTGGCTTCTGAGCATATGCAGAATTCCCTTCCCATAGCACAGAAAGTGACCCTGACAAAAAAGGAAAAAGCAACAACACAAGGGATGGGGTGGGATGGAATCACTTTTTTTCTGGCCCCCCTTTCACACATCAGAGGTACTCACGCCTTAGTCAAGCCATACCGCACACCTTGACGCCCGACCCGGGGACCAGCGCCGCCGCGAGAGTTGCGAGCCCATCTGCTGCCTGCCGCCCAACCAGCGGGTCACGTCTCCTGTCCCCCGAGCGCCCCCTCGTGGCTGGAATAGGGCGCTAGTGGCCATGGCGTTGTACAAAGGGGGCGGGGGTCGCCGCTTGGGCTACAAGAGGCCTGGCCAGCTTCCCCGCTGGCTCCTCTGGCCCCCTCCCCCGTACAAACATCCCCTTCCGCCCAAGGATCCACGAGCGGCCGTAGCTTGTAAGGTTCCAAGGGCACTCTGCAGCTAAAGAACGATATTGACAACCCGAAGCATTCACATTTGAGTGACTTGGACAAGAAGAAGGAAGAAAAAAAAACGGCAGAAAGATGTTTAAGAAACAATTCGGCAGAGAATGACCTTATTCACTGGCATTGCTGCTGCCCCTGCAGCACCTAAGCCAAAATCAGACCCATAATCAGCAGTACCACCTCATATTTCTCTAGAACCCACTTCGGGGAAAACCATAATTGCTGCAATTTCTTAGGTTCCACAGCCACCGGCTCAAGCATAATCTCTAGTGGTTCAATGTAAGGAGCTCATCTGTGCGGAATCTACAGAAATCAGTCCTAAGCCTCAAGTCTACTGTTGCTGCACATGCACATGCTGACACGGTCACCCATGCAGAAAAGGAGGGCTTGGAAGAGCACTGCTCACAACCAAAACAGAGTTAGATTATTTCAGTAATCTCACTCTTGAAACTTCAAGCACATCATCATGTTGGTATAAAGGTTTTCATAGAATCATAGAATAGTAGGGTTGGAAGGGGCCTACAAGGCCATCGAGTCCAACCCCCTGCTCAGTGCAGGAATCCAAGTCAGAGCATCCCTGACAGGTGGCTGTCCAGCCTCCTCTTGAACGCCTCCAGTGTGGGAGAGCCCGCCACTTCCCCAGGTAATTGGTTCCACTGTCATATTGCTCTAACAGTCAGGACGTTTTTCCTGATGTTCAGCCGGAATCTGGCTTCCTGTCACTTGAGCCCATGATTCCGTGTCCTGCACTCTGGGATGAGCGAGAAGAGATCCTGGCCTTCTTCTCTGTGACAATCTTTCAAGTACTTGAAGAGCGCTATCATATCTCCCCTCAGTCTTCTCAAGGCTAAACATGCCCCGTTCTTTCAGTCTCTCTTCATAAGGCTTTGTTTCCAGTCCCCTGATCATCTTCGTTGCCCTCCTCTGAACCCTCTCCAGCTTGTCTGCATCCTTCTTAAAGTGTGGTGCCCAGAACTGGACACAGTACTCCAGATGAGGCCTAACCAGTGCTGAGTAGAGGGGAACTAGGACTTCCCGGGATTTGGAAGCTATGCTTCTATGAATGCAGCCCAAAAGAGCATTGGCCTTTTTTGCAGCCACATCACATTGTTGGCTCATATTCAGCTTGTGATCGACAACAATTCCAAGATCCTTCTCGCTTGTAGTGTGGTTGAGCCACGTATCCCCCATCTTGTAACTGTGCATTTGGTTTCTTTTTCCTAGGTGCAGAACTTGGCATTTGTCCCTATTAAATGTCATTCTGTTGTTTTCTGCCCAGCGCTCCAGTCTATCCAGATCACTTTGAATTTTGTTTCTGTCTTCCAAAGTATTAGCTATCCCTCCCAATTTTGTGTCATCTGCAAATTTGATCAGCATTCCCTGCACCTCCTCCTCCAAGTCATTCATAAAAATGTTGAAGAGCACTGGGCCCAGGATCGAGCCCTGCGGTACCCCACTCGTTACCTCTCCCCAGTTTGAGAAGGTCCCATTGAGAAGCACTCTTGGAGTTCGATTCTGTAGCCAACTGTGGATCCACTGGACCGTTGTTTCATCTAGCCCACTTTGAGCTAGTTTGCTCATCAGGAGATCATGGGGCACTTTGTCGAAAGCTTTGCTGAAGTCGAGGTATATGATGTCTACAGCATTCCCACGGTCTACAAGGGAGGTTACTTGATCAAAAACTGAGATCAGATTTGTCTGGCAGGACTTGTTTTTGACAAATCCATGTTGGGTCATAAAATGGACATTGACTGGCTGTTGAAGAAATACCGTTTTCTAAATAAGTCAGTTGAAGTTGATGGAAAACATAGAAGGCCTTACATCTGCCGTATTCCCTGTAAAACATATGAAACAGAAGCTGCTACATTTTCTAAAAATGGGATTGTTCCACTGGCCAGTGGAATCTGGGTTGAAAGCAAGCAGAAATGTGAAAGACTAATTGATCAACTTGAATCCAAGGCAGATAAAGCTGCATCAGAAGCAAATGAAGCTGCAAGACTGTGGAAACACCAAGCAGACAAGCACCCTTGGATGAAAGGTCTGAAGCTGCATCAGGCAGATGTAGTAAATCACCTGCTTGCCCTCTGTATTGATGTGTATAATGATTTGCTGTTGGAAACATCGACTGCTCATTCATGGCCAGCACATTCATTGGCAACCCTGAGAGCACAGTCAGAACAAGCACAGCTGAGTGCCAACAACTGGGATGTTCAGCTTGATAATTTTCAGCCCCATGGCTCAGTTTCACATTACAGAGATCCAGTTGTGTACAATGAGATGCTACAGAAAATTGGTGAACTAGAAATTAAGAAAGTTGCACAGCACCTGACAATAGCTATTTTATTTATTTATTTCATTTCTATACCGCCCAATAGTCGAAGCTCTCTGGGCGGTTCACAAAAATTAAAACCAAAAAGTGCATGATAAAACAATATAAAATATAAAAGCATTAAAACCACAATATAACAATACAACCGGAAGAAAACCAGAATAAAACCTTGCAGCAATGCAGAGATTTAAAATACAGATTTAAAACAGCAAAGCTAAAAGACTAGAAAGCTAAAATACTAAAACGCCTGGAAGAACCAAAAGGTCTTCATCTGGTGCCGGAAGGAATACAACACAGGTACCAGGCGAACCTCAGTAGGGAGCTCATTCCACAGCCGGGCTGCCACAGCAGTAAAGGCCCTCTTCCTAGTATTTATTATTTATTTATTATTGCATTTATATCCCACCTTTTTTCCTCTTGCAAGGAACCCAAGGCGGCTTACATTATCCTCCTCCTCTCCATTGTATCCTCACAACAACAACCCTGTGAGGTAGGTTGGGCTGAGACTCTGCGACTGGCCCAAAGTCACCCAGTGAGCTTCCATGGCCAAGTGGGGACTAGAACCCGGATCTCCCAGCTCCCAGTCCGTCACTCTCACCACTACACTACACTAGCTACACACTACACTAGTAGCCACCCGCCTCACTTCCTTTGGCAGGGGCTCACGGAGATGGACCACTGAGGATGATCTTAAGGTCTGGGTAGGCACATATGGGAGGAGGCAATCCTTCAGATAACCTGGCCCCAGGTATTAGTCTCTCTGTTGAACTTGATGGTGCAGATAGACAAAATAAATATAATAGAATCATAGAATAGTAGGGTTGGAAGGGGCCTACAAGGCCATCGAGTCCAACCCCCTGCTCAGTGCAGGAATCCAAGTCAGAGCATCCCTGCCAGGTGGCTGTCCAGCCTCGTCTTGAAGGCCTCCAGTGTGGGAGAGCCCACCACCTCCCCAGGGAATTGGTTCCATTGTCTTATTGCTCTAACAGTCAGGAAGTTCTTCCTGACGTTCACCTGGAAATAAATTTATTTTATTTGTTATATAATATAACAAATAATAATATAATAAATTTGTTCTTGCTAAGTACATGCTGAAAGATAACCCAGCTGAGATTCATTGTGCCTTCATTGGAGTGATTCAGCCTGAAAAAACAGGAGCAGAAGGTTTGCTGGAAGTTGTGCTGAAGGCATCAGTCTACTGGTGTCTCCTTTGAAATACTAGTGGGGATTACAGCAGATGGTGAAGCTGCCAGTACGGGTTGAAAGGCTGGAGGCTGGAAACGTCTTGAAGATCATGTTGGTCATGGATTACTGAGAGTATAGTGCCCGTGTCATCGATCAGATCTAGCAATGGAATCAGCCCTTGAAACAGTGCCTGAACTGAAAAAATGGCCACGTAAGCTTTCTGGCTTAGCAACATATTTTTGAACAGCTCCTTCCAAATTAAAACTCCCATACTGACTTTTCCCTGAATGTCATCCTTTTCCTCCATACTTCGAAGTACGTTTTGCAGAGCATGTAAGAAATCTCATTGTTGCTGTTTTACATAATCTTCCAGGATGCAGAAGTGTCTGGGAACAGGTGTCTGATTCTAAATAGCAAAGTGAAAAATATTCTGGTACAGGACTGCTGAAGACCTGGACCTCAAAGTCACAGCAGGTTATGTTAACAGGACTGATGGCAGACATAACACTTGCATTCCAAGAACGGCAAAAAGCATTGCAGCGGACCAACTTCATTCTACCCCATATACTGACTGCAAGAGATGATGCCCTTCGAAAACTTGACATCATTAGTAGTGCCCCTGTGCCAAGTGGTGAGGAAGAGATGTGAATTTCCTCAAAAAGCAGTAGTGAGACTGACACATCTGTAAAGGAGGAAGAGGAAGAGCAGCGGTGTAGTACTAAGCATGGTGCACCGCGTCAACGTGTGACAACTGGAAGGCGTTTGTGGTCTGCCACTGGAGTGGAGCCTGTGTCATCATTCTACTACTGCTCTACTGTTGTATTCCACTTCGCTAAACTTTCATACCTCTAGTTAGTGTTTCAGTGGCTTCCAATCTGAATTTGCATTCTTGGTTCATGGATTAAAATTTTTGTGTCCGTTTGTGTCCACTGGATGTCCAAAAGCTAGGCCTGGGTTGCCATTTGGACACACAGCTATTACTTAAAAATGCCAACTGCCCATGGGAAACCCATAGGCAGGACATGAGTGCCACAGCACCCTCCTGCCCAATTTCCCCATCAGTGTACATAGGCAACTGGCTCTGATACTGGAGATGGCATATAGCCATCAGGACTAGTAATCATTGATAGCCTTCTCCTCCAGGCAGGCTGGGAACGGGCCCTGGATCTTTTTTGAGCTGTGCCCCAGATAGTTTGAGCTGTCCTTATTGCCATTTTTTTACATTTTCCCATTGACTTGTACTGGAAAACAGAAACGGACATAGCTTTTTTAGTTTGTATGATAAATACACGAAATATGGAGACCTGGTAGCCCCCATGGATCTGATTGAACCTGCTCAATTTCAGGCAGTTAGGTCCAGTGGCTTTTGTGCTAGCCATGCATAAATCTTCCTTTTTTCAAAGACTAAAAGAAAAAGTTAAAAAACCCTATCAAGCCACATGGGATTAGAGATCCTAAACAGAAGGAGTTTAAGGTGACCATTAGGAGGTCACTGTCCCTAATCTACTATCCCCAGGACACGGAATAATGGGCTCAAGTTACAGGAAGCCAGATTCCGGCTGAACATCAGGAAAATCTTCCTGACTGTTAGAGCAATACGACAGTGGAACCAATTCCCTAGGGAGGTGGCGGGCTCTCCCACACTGGAGGCGTTCGAGACGGGGCTGGACAGCCATCTGTCAGGGATGCTCTGACTTGGATTCCTGCACTGAGCAGGGGGTTGGACTCGATGGCCTTGTAGGCCCCTTCCAACCCTACTATTCTATGATTCTAATCTCTGCTGTAGGGTGTTTTTTTTGAGGTGCAAACAACCTCTCTCCCCCTATGTTTCTGCTCTTTTATGCCCACTGTTGGGAGCTTGCTTGCAATTAAATTTTGAAGAGGGAGAAGGAAGGGAAGCAAGAGCTCCTTGTGAAATACTGGTATTTCACACAGCATCTAACTTTACTGTCCCAAACTGGAAACTTTGGCTTCTGCAGAAGTTTAGTAGCTTCAGTACATCAAAGGATCCAATTAGCCCCCACAAACATCTTTCTCCCCCTCTACTTTTATTTCTCCTAAATAGCTACAGGACTCAAATTATTCCAAAAGGAGGGTTAGGACTATGTGGCATCATGATCGAGGAACTGCTGAGGCTTTTAAATAGGTTCTACAGTTTTAAAAAAGCTAGAAAAAGCCCTCAGCCACCTCACCTCATAAATTCATTTAAGTACATGCAATCCTTACAAACCCTCCACAGCCTCTAAATTCCTCTGAAGTACTACCTCTCTGAAAGGAACCACTTGGCTTAGGGAATTCTCTCTCCCCCCCCCCCGCATTTCCAATCACTGTTCCTCTTTTCTTCTTCCTTCCCCTATCCTGTTCTTTCTTTCTCTTCTTTATTCCACCAGGAGCATATTCCCCAAGATATTCTCTTCAGTGGGCAAGAGAAGTTCTGAACTGTATTTGACTTTATAGAAACAGACAAGAGGGTTGGTTTTTCTCCTTCTCACTCAAGTCTTTGAGAAAGGTGGGTTCACATGGTTGCAGAGAAACAAATCTGGGGCTGTTTTGTTTGTCAGTTGCCATTATCCAGCAATAGGAAGGGCTGTAGCTCAGTGGTAGAGCACATGCTCGGCATGCAGAAGCTCCGAGGTTCAATCCCCAGCATCTCCAAGTAGGGCTACGAAAGAATCCTGCCTGAAACTCTGGAGAGCTGCTGCTGCCAATCAGTGTCGACAACACTGGGCAAGATGGACCCAGAGTTTGACTCAGTATAAGGCAGCTTCTTAAGTTCCTATGAACAGAAAGCTTTAATAAAAATAGGAGTTTGGGGTTTGTTTTTAAGTGGAGGGGAGATAAATACAGCTCATTTATACAAGCCTATGTATGCTTACTCAGAAGCCCCATTATGTTTAATGAGGCTTACCCTTAGGAAAGTGTGCATAGGATTCCAGAACAAGTTATTTTTGCAGGGAGGTTCGCACCCTGATGTTCTGCATGTTTACTCAGAAATAAGCCCCAAGTTGTCAGCATGGTACTGCAGGATTAATACAGTGCCTACCCAATTCAGTCTAATGAACTGACTACCCTTTCAACTCAGTTCTATGCATGTATTAAGGATGAAACTTTAGAAAAACAAATAGCCAATGATTCAAGGAAGCATGATATAGTAGTAATGGGGGACTTCAATTTGCCCGATATTTGTTGGGAGACAAATTCTGCAAAACAGGGCCCCTCCAGGAAATTCCTGACTTGTGTGGTGGATAACTTCCTCCTACAGAAAGTAGAGGAAGGAACTAGAGGATCGGCTGTCCTTGACTTGATCCTAACCAACAGAGATGACTTAGTGGATAAAGTAGCAGTTACAGGAACTCTGGGGGAAAGCGACCATGTTGCACTTGAGTTCTTGGTTCTAAGGGAAGCAAAAGCCAAGTGTAGCCAAACGCGTACCCTGGATTTTAGGAAAGCTGATTTTCATAAACTCAGAACCATGATCAGGAAGGTCCCATGGCAAGCGACGCTAACGAGAAAAGGAGTCCAAGATGGGTGGGAGCTTTTTAAAAAGGAAATTCTCAAAGCACAATCACAAACAATTCCAGCAAGAAGAAAAGGTGGAAGACAACAGAAGAAGCCAAAGTGGCTTCACAAGAAGCTTAGAGATGACCTGAAAACAAAAAAAGGACACATATAGGAAGTGGAAAGAAGGCCAAGCAACAAAGGAAGAGTACAGGCAGGTAGCACAGAATTGCAGGGATGGCGTCAGGAAAGCTAAACCTGAGAACAAGCGGAGGTTAGCAAGGGAGGCTAAAAACAACAAAAAGACATTCTTCAGCTACGTGCGTAGTAAAAGATAGAGGAAAGAAATGGTTGTTCAGCTATTAAATAAGGATGGCAAAATGATAACAGATGACAAAGAAAAGGCAGAGGTGCTCAATTCCTACTTTGGCTCAGTCTTCTCCCAAAAGAAGATCTATGAGCCCCCTGGCAAAGACGAAGTAAGGGGCAGGATTGCAGCTTGAGATCGACAGGCATATGGTCAAGGAACACCTAATTACTTGGAATGAGTTCAGATCTCCAGGGCCAGATGAACTGCATCCTAGAGTAATAAAGGAACTGGCAGAAGAACTCTCAGAACCGCTGTCTATTCTCTTTGAGAAATCATGGAGGACGGGAGAAGTACCAGATGACTGGAGGAGGGCTAACGTTGTCCCTATCTTCAAAAAGGGTAAAAAGGAGGAACCTGGGAACTGCAGACCAGTCAGTCTGACATCAATCCCTGGGAAAATTCTGGAGCAGATTCCAAAGCAGTGATTCCTCGAAGCCAACGCGGATTTGTCAAGAACAAATCCTGCCAGACGAATCTGATCTCATCTTTTGATCACGTCACTTCCCTTGTGGACTGTGGGAATGCTGTAGACATAATATACCTCAACTTCAGCAAAGCTTTTGGCAAAGTGCCCATGATCTCCTGATGAGCAAACTAGCACAAAGTGGGCTAGATGAAACAACGATCCGGTGGATCCACAGTTGGCTACAGAATCGGACTCAAAGAGTGCTTCTCAATGGGACCTTCTCAAACTGGGGAGAGGTAATGAGTGGGGTACCGCAGGACTCAGTCCTGGGCCCAGTGCTCTTCCACATTTTTATGAATGACTTGGAGGAGGAGGTGCAGGGAATGCTGATCAAATTTGCAGATGACACAAAATTGGGCGGGATAGCTAATACTTTGGAAGACAGAAACAAAATTCAAAGTGATCTGGATAGACTGGAGCGCTGGGCAGAAAACAACAGAATGACATTTCATAGGGATAAATGCCAAGTAATGCACCTAGGAAAAAGGAACCAAATGCACAGTTACCAGATGGGGGATACATGGCTCAACAACACGACAAGTGAGAAGGAGCTTGGAATTGTTGTCCATCACAAGCTGAATATGAGCCAACAATGTGATGTGGCTGCTGCAAAAGGCAAATGCTCTTTTGGGCTGCATTAATAGAAGCATAGCTTCCAAATCCCGGGAAGTCCTAGTTCTTGGCATTTAATTAAAATGAATGGGATTTAATTAAAAAACAACAGAATGGCATTTAATAGGGACAAATGCCAAGTTCTGCACCTAGGAAAAAGAAACCAAATGCACAGTTACAAGATGGGGGATACGTGGCTCAACCACACTACGAGAGAGAAGGATCTTGGAATTGTTGTCGATCACAAGCTGAATATGAGCCAACAATGTGATGTGGCTGCAAAAAAGGCAAATGCTATTTTGGGCTGCATTCATAGAAGCATCGCTTCCAAATCCCGGGAAATACTAGTTCCTCTCTACTCAGCACTGGTTAGGCCTCATCTGGAGTACTGTGTCCAGTTCTGGGCACTGCACTTTAAGAAGGATGCAGACAGGCTGGAGAGGGTTCAGAGGAGGGCAACCAAGATGATCAGGGGACTGGAAACAAAGCCCTATGAAGAGAGACTGAAAGAACTGGGCATGTTTAGCCTTGAGAAGACTGAGGGAGATATGATGGTGCTCTTCAAGTCCTTGAACGGTTGTCACAGAGAGGAAGGCCAGGATCTCTTCTCGCTCATCCCAGAGTGCAGGACACGGAAGAATGGGCTCAAGTGACAGGAAGCCAGATTCCGGCTGAACATCAGGAAAAAGTTCCTGACTGTTAGAGCAATATGACAGTGGAACCAATTCCCTAGGGAGGTGGTGGGCTCTCCCACACTGGAGGCATTCAAGACGGGGCTGGACAGCCACCTGTCAGGGATGCTCTGACTTGGATTCCTGCACTGAGCAGGGGGTTGGACTCGATGGCCTCGTAGGCCCCTTCCAAGCCTACTATTCTATGATTCTCCATTGTATTTATATTAATTATTCCAGTAACACTCCACTGTATGGCAAAGTAATCCAGCACAATATGAGGCATCTTTGGGGCTTTGGCAGGGACAGAGGTGGGTGAGGTGCTGCTGTCACTAGCAGCACCGTGAGACCAGCTGTCTGTCCCCTGGTCCAGATAGCGTGTCCCGGTGCAGTAGGGCAGCAGAGCGTGGAGGCCAGTCGCAGGGCTCGGAGGTCGCTGCTCGAGGAGGCTGGCGTGGGCATGTGCAGTAGTCACACTCTTGCCCAAGGCGGAGCAGCATCTCCCTCTGTAATGGAAGAGGGGAGTCCACTCATGGACGTTAGGTCAGAGGTGTCTGACGTCGTCAGCGTGGTGGAGGGCGAGGAGGAGGTGATCCTCCAGGGTGTGTTGGAGGATCAGCAGGCAGAGGCTCCAGCACCCAACCCCTCTTCCATTGTTCCCCCCGCTCGTGTGGTGCCCCCCCCCCGGCAAGCCGTCTGTATCTCCTCCCCCAAAATGTCAGGGCAGCATTGTGTGGGACCATTTCGAGTTGGGAGCCAATCCCAGCACTGCCGTGTGCCGCCACTGCAAGGTGTCTCTGAGCAGGGGAAACAGCCAGAGCACTACAGCACCAGCAGCCTGCTCCTGCACTTAAGGAGGCAGCACCAATCAGTCTTGCTCAGGGAAGAGGCCCCCATGTCCCAGCAGGACAGCAGCAGGGGCATGCATAAGGCTGGTAGTGGCTCCAGAACTCTCCGCCTCTCAACCCCAAGAGGCTTAGGCAGGCCACCGTGGAGGACTAGGGGTGGTGGAACTCTGGGTCCACCAGTGGAGGTTTCCAGCACCTGACCAAATCACCAACTGCATTGGTGCGATGGTGGCGTTGGATGACCAGCCATTCTGCCTCATCAAAAATGTGGGGTTCAAGAGGTTGATGGCCCTGGTGGTGCTCTACTACAGGCTGCCATGTCACACCACCCTTAGCAGGTGGGGTGCCCTCCCTGTACCAGGCATGCCAGGAGAAAGTGGTGGACCGTCTGCGCCAGGCAGAGTCACAGATGGCGCGCTTCACCTCGGACATTTGGCCCAGAGGGCGGAGCGCACGCTTACTTGTCCCTGACAGCCCACTGGTGGGCAGCCCCAGGGACAGTAGTGGCCAGCACTTCCAAGACTGGCAGGAAGGATGGGTATTGCTGGGACCTCCTTCATGTGCAAGTCATGGACCAGTCCCACACAGCAGCAGAGATAACAGAGGCCATGAACAGCGTGGTGGAGGGGTGGTTGGCCACTCATCTGCGGATACATAGTCATGGATGGGGGCGCCAACATGGTGAAGGCTGTGTGCAACAGCGGATTCGAGGGTATCCGCTGCATCGCTCATATCTTCAACCTGACTGTAAGGAACGCCCTCAGAATGGGCAGCAGCAAGGCATATCCCACCCCCCTGTTTGGCACCTGTAACCTGTTGGAGAGATGCAGGAAGGTGGCGGGGCACTTCCACCACAGTGCCAAGGGCAGTAGGCTGCTGTGGGAGAAGCAGGGGCTCCCACAGCACAGGCTGGTGCAGGACATGGCAACGCACTGCAACTCCTCCTTCCTCAAGCTCGAGCATATGTTGGAGCAACAGTGTGCTGTCCACGAGGTGTCTAGGGTCAGGGACACTGGCATCCAGGCACCCCTGGGCAGGCAGCAGTGTGATGCCATGTCCCAGCTCATGGTGGTCCTCAAGCCGTTCCTCAAGGCCACTGAGTCCCTGAGCACCAGCACTGCACTCCTCAGCAAGGTGATCCCTGTGGCCCAGCATCTCCAGAAACAGACAGGTGAGTTTCTGGAGACCAGGGATCCCATCACAGGCAGGCACTTCCTGCCAGACGTGCGGGAAGTGGTGACAAGGCTGAGGGATGGCCTAGTTCGGCGGGTAGAGCTCCTGTACTGGGAGAGGACGTACATGTTGGCCACCATGTGCGATCCCCACCTGAAAGACGGCCTTTGTGGGGACAACTCCCGGATGCTGTGGCTGGAGAAACTGGTGGGGCAAGTGAGGGGAGAATGGGCGAAGAGGCTGGGGGAGGTGGAGGAGGAGGAGGCAGGGAGACTGTTCCCTATCCCTTCCAGCGGCATCAGTCCCAGCAGGACCAGAGGCCAGGGGTTATGGGCCAGGGCAGTGCAGTCAGCAGTTAGGGGGAGAGGCACCCAACCCATCCGCCAGGACGCAGCCACAATGTCTGTGCAGCATTACCTGGCAGAGGACAGGACCATGGACCCCATGGCTTACTGGTCATCCCGCAGCCAAGTTTGGCCAGACTTGGCTCATGTGGCCAGGGAAAGACTCAGCTGCCCACCCACCAGTGCTCCAAGCGAGAGGGTGTTCTCCATGGCAGGTGACATGGTGACACCCCACCGCTCCTGCTTGGACACCAACGTAGTGGAACACCTGGTCTTCCTCAGAGTCAACCTGCCCCTGCTGGGCTACCCCACCCTCAATCCCTCAGGCGACCAAGCTGCACACACAGCCACGCTAACTGCTCTGTTTTTCCTTCTTTGGGCTGCTTTGTCTTGTCTTTCCTTGAGTCAGGCATGGCATTCCAGTTATTCATTTGTGATAAGCAGGACATTACTATTCTTTCTATTATTATTATTTCGCTGAGCTTCAGTACACCAACCCAACTATGGTTTTACTCAAGGGGATGATACTCCCATGTCTATCTGTAAAGGTCCTCCACTCAGGGCATGTATGTCCTCCTCCTCCATACTTAAATATGTCAGTCTCTGTGCTCAGTGACAGAGCCTAGCTCTGAATGTAAGGGGTGCAGTTACGTCTCTGTGTCTCCCTCCGATTCTGCTGAGATGGCATGGGTCTGCTATGTGGATGGGCCCTCTTGGCAGGCAGGCTGTGTTGTCTTCTGCCCTCAGGGAAAGAGTCTCTGGAGAACCAGTTCTGATATTTTATTATTTTTAATAACAATGCCTCCGCCTTGCATTGGTGGGTTTTTTGTTTCAAAGCAGTACATTCCTGTATTACTTGGGCTGGAAGAGAATAGTTCATTCTCCAGTTTCATGTCCCGGTGAATAATGCCGTGTCGATGCCCCCCTCTTCCCTTTGGCATGTCGGGAGCCGTCTTTCTGTATTGCTCCTGCATTTGCTCTTGCAGCCGGGCCCAGGGCGGCAGAGCTGCAGTCGCCCCTCATGGTGTTCCTCTGTGTAAGCGCCCTCCGGAAGGTCTTGGCTTTGGTTTGTCTCCGTGTCCAACCGCCTGGCCCCAGGCGGGTCTTCCGTGAAGAATATGCCCTGTTGGGCTACTTGTTGTCCCCTCTCAAGAATAACTTTGAGTGGGCTAGGCACTGTCCACTTCACAGAATCGTGTTGCCCTTTCAGAGTCAGATGCCCCGGGGGGCAAGGCACTGTCTCTCCTTCCCTAGTCAACAGTCAGATGCCCTGGTGGGCAAGGCATGGTTGGGTTTCAAGGCACTGTTGTCCTTTTCCTGGCCTACCTCCTCACCTACCCTCTTAAGAGAGCATTCAGCTCTCCAGAGTATGGGTGGGAGGTCTCACACTCAATCTTCTCTTAGGGGCAAAGTGCTTCCCAGTTACCCACCACCATCTCTGCATTACATTCAGTATTCAGAGTACAAAATGTTAAATGGCAGGACAAATAATATATGCTTGGGGAGCAGAAAAAGAAGAATAGTGAAACAATACATAACTATTGCAAACCCCCACTGCCTCCCTGGTACCAGAATTGCCCTCCCATGGACGTTCATTAAAGGATTTATCATGTACTCATCCCGACAGGGACCTCTCATTACTGTATTTTATTCTTAATCTCCTCCATTTCATTCCCTCCCTTGTGGTCTTAGAGTCTGCAATTGTTTTGTTTCTCCCCACGGCCCCCTTGGCACTGGAATTGTGCTCCCAGGGATGTTCCTTTAAGAAAATTGTAGTCATACCTTCCAATTACTGGGCCTCAAAAGAGTCCTGTATTGTTATTCGGGAATTGTTAATCAGAGTATTGTTATTCAGAGTTACAGGAACTCTGGGGGAAGTGACCATGTTATACTTGAGTTCTTGGTTCTAAGGGAAGCAAAAGCCGAATGTAGTACCCTGGATTTTAGGAAAGCTGATTTTCATAAACTCAGAACCATGATCAGGAAGGTCCCATGGCAAGCGACTCTAATGAGAAAAAGGGTCCAAGATGGGTGGGAGTTTTTAAAAAAGGAAATTCTCAAGGCACAATTACAAACAATTCCAACAAGAAGAAAAGGTGGAAGACAACAGAAGAAGCCAATGTGGCTTCACAAAAAGGTTAGGGATGACCAGAAAACAAAAAAGGACACATATAGGAAGAGTTGGGATTTTTTGTCCCAACATGCATCACTTTACATTTGCTTACATAGAACTGCATTTGCGAATTGGAGACCCATTCTCCTTTGTCTCCCTTTACTCGCCTCTTTTCTAAGCTAAACAGTCCCATATGTTGCAACCTTTGAACTGTGTACAGTTCTGGCCTTCGCAAGTAAAAAAGGATATTGTACAGTTGGGAAAAGGTGCAGGAAAGGGCAGCCAAAATGATCAAGGGGCTGGACCAACTTCCCATAAGGAAAAGTCGCAATGTTTGGGGCTGCTTAGTTTAGAAAAAAGGTGAGTACGGGGAGAAAGTACAGAGGTGTACAAAGTTAGCCATGGTATGGAGAAAGTGGGTGGAGAGATGTTTTCCTCCTTTTCCCATAATACTGGGACCCAGTGGGCTCATCCTAGGGAGCTGATTGGTGGGAGATTCAGGAAAGATAAAAGGAAGGGCTTAGAATAATAGAATCATAGAATAGTAGGGTTGGAAGGGGCCTACGAGGCCATCGAGTCCAACCCCCTGCTCAGTGCAGGAATCCAAGTCAGAGCATCCCTGACAGATGGCTGTCCAGCCCCGTCTTGAACGCCTCCAGTGTGGGAGAGCCCACCACCTCCCTAGGGAATTGGTTCCATTGTCGTATTGCTCTAACACTACAGTCAGGAGGTTTTTCCTGATGTTCAGCCGGAATCTGGCTTCCTGTCACTTGAGCCCATTATTCCGTGTCCTGCACTCTGGGATGATCAAGAAGAGATCCTGGCCTTCTTCTCTGTGACAACCTTTCAAGTACTTGAAGAGTGCTATCATATCTCCCCTCAGTCTTCTCTTCTCAAGGCTAAACATGCCCAGTTCTTTCAGTCTCTCTTCATAGGGCTTTGTTTCCAGTCCTCTGACCATCTTTGTTGCCCTCCTCTGAACCCTCTCCAGTTTGTCTGCATCTTTCTTAAAGTGTGGTGCCCAGAACTGGACACAGTACTGCAGATGAGGCCTAACCAGTGCTGAGTAGAGGGGAACTAGTACTTCCCGGGATTTGGAAGCGATGCTTCTATCAATGCAGCCCAAAAGAGCATTTGCCTTTTTTGCAGCCACATCACTTTGTTGGCTCATATTCAGCTTGTGATCGAAAACAATTCCAAGATCCTTCTCGCTTGTAGTGTGGTTGAGCCACGTATCCCCCATCTTGTAACTGTGCATTTGGTTTCTTTTTCCTAGGTGCAAAACTTGGCATTTATCCCTATGAAATGTCATTCTGTTGTTTTCTGTCCAGCGCTCCAGTCTATCCAGATCACTTTGAATTTTGTTTCTGTCTTCCAAAGTATTAGCTATCCCGCCCAATTTTGTGTCGTCTGCAAATTTGATCAGCATTCCCTGCACCTCCTCCTCCAAGTCATTCATAAAAATGTGGAAGAGCACTGGGCCCAGGACTGAGCCCTGCGGTACCCCACTCGTGACCTCTCCCCAGTTTGAGAAGGTCCCATTGATAAGCACTCTTTGAGTCCGATTCTGTAGCCAACTGTGGATCCACCGGATCGTTGTTTCATCTAGCCCACTTTGAGCTAGTTTGCTCATCAGGAAGACTGAGGGGAGAAGACTGAGGGTAGAGATGATAGCGCTCTTCAAGTACTTAAAAAGTTGTCACAGAGAGGAAGGCCATGATCTCTTCTCGATCATCCCAGAGTGCAGGACCCGGAAGAATGGGCTCAAGTTAGATTCCGGCTGAACATCAGGAGAAACGTCCTGACTGTTAGAGCAATATGACAGTGGAACCAATTACCTAGAGAGGTGGCGGGCTCTCCCACACTGGAAGCATTCAAGATGAGGCTGGACAGCCATCTGCCAGGGATGCTCTGACTTGGATTCCTGCACTGAGCAGGGGGTTGGACTTGATGGCCTTTTAGGCCTCTTCCAACCCTACTACTCTATGATTCTGTGATTCTTCAAGCCTCCGCCTGCCTGCCTGCCTGCGCCCGGCTTCATCTGCAAGCCTCCGTCTGCCTCTGCCTGCCCACCTCCGCCAGGCTTCTCCAGCCTGGCCTCCTACGCCAGCCTACTCCTGCCTCTGCCATGCAGACTGTGCCTCCCTCCACAGGACTGGCTAGGCCTCTTGCTTTGTGCCCTAGGGGAGAAGTCACCCAACTGGGTCGTGCTTGAGAAAGGAATAGGCCCTTTTGGCGGGCTGGAGTCAGTTTGTATCTGCCTTTCTGGCACCAGGCCACTGCTCACTAGAGAATATGCATCAGTGTGGTCTTGTTAGCAGGCCCAGACTCCTCTTCCCAACACAATATGCCCTAGTGGGAAAGGCATGACAGTTTGGTCCATTCTTTTCTTTCTTTCTTTCTTTCTTTCTTTCTTTCTTTCTTTCTTTTTCTTTCTTTCTTTCTTTCTCTCTCTCTCTCTCTCCTTCCTTCCTTCCTTCCTTCCTTCCTTCCCTTGGTAGATCCGCCATTTAGAAAACCATGGTAACTATTCCCTGGGTCCATGTCTGCACCCCAGGCAGCTCTTCCCTATAGCGGGGCTCGTGGGCAGGTAGGGGTGGTAGAACCACCACCGGTGCTGACAGGCATAGCTCCTGAGCCATCTGCCTGGGTCAGAAGACCTCTGAAAGCATGAGGTCAGCAGAGATGACCAACTGCATACACAGGAGAAATTATGCTCCCTTGCACCACTGTGTTCCTTCAGATCCCTAGAATCAGCTTGTAAGCATTCTCAGACCAGCTGAACCCGGCTTCCGTTGGTGGGGTTTTCCTTTCTTTCCGAACAGTAGATTCCACTTGGGCTGGAAGAGAGTGGTTCATTCTCCCGTTTCAAGTCCCAGTGAATAATGCAGTGTCAATGCCCTCCCTCTTCCCTTCGGCATGTAGGGAGTTCTGCATTGCTCCTTCATTTGCTTGTGGTGTTGGGCCCTGGGCGGTAGAGCGGCAGTCCCCCCTCAGGGTGTTCCCCTCTGTGAGTGACCTCTTGACACTCTTGGCTAGGGATGTCAGAGAATTCCGCCACGGACTCCAGCCCCCCGGAGTCTGTGGCAGAACGGCCTCCCCACCACCACCACCCCGTGGAATCCCCCCGGGGACGGACCTACCTGGTGGCAGATGCGGCGGTGGCAGTGGCTCCGGACGAAGCTGCGGATGAAGCGGTGGCGGTGGCTCCGGCTGCTGCCAGGCTGCTGTGGCCGCAAATGGCAGCCATCTTAGCGGCCGTCATTTGCGTCCCTACGCAGGCCCATGATAGGCTACATATATATTTACGTAGCCTATCACGGCTAAAGCAGGGACACAAAGGGCGTCCCCTACGCCATTTGCGTTCCCATTTTAGCTGTGATAGGCTACGTAAATATTTACGTAGCCTATCATGGGCTACCATAGGGACGCAAATGGCGTCCCCTACTCAGGACACCATTTGCATCCGCACCAGCCCGGCAGCGGCCAGAGCCGCTGCCGCCGGAGCCGAAGCTGCAGCCAGGTAGGCTCCATTTCGCGAGGTTTTCGCGGGGTGGAGGGATGGGGGGCTCTGTTCCGCCACAGATTCCAGGGGGCTGAATTCACTGGAATTCAGCCCCCCTGGGATCTGTGGCAGAATTCTCTAACATCCCTATGCCATGGGGAAAAAAGGCAATGGGGGCTGAATCGGAGGACCTTCCCTCATGATACGAATCAGTTCAGAGCAGCAGCATGCCTCCCCGGGGGAAAGCGCCGCATCCAGGAAGTTCCAGCTCTGGCTTATGTATTTGTAGCTCTCCCTGTGCCAGATGCGCAGTCCAGAAAGGCTGTCTTCTATAGGGCTGCACCTACGAAAAAGCGGAGGGAGAGGGGCAGCCAGAGGAGGAGGAGGCATGGGGAGTTAGGACTGGTGAATGAATGGTTGTATCTTGCATAGGGATGGCGGAGAATTCCGCCATGGATTTCAGTGAGGCCGGGCATTCGGCCCCCCGAAACCCGTGGCGGAACGGCCTCCCACCCCCCCGCCACCCCGCGGAATCCCCCTGGAACAAAACGTACCTGGGACAGCGGCGGTGGCGGCTGGTCTTTCGGCCGGCTGCTGCAGCCGCCATTTGTGCCCTGCCAGGCTGCCGTGATAGGCTACGTAAGTAAATACTTACGTAGCCTATCACGAAAAGAGCAGCGGCGCAAACGGTATAGCAGCCGCTTTTGCGTTCCTGCTCTTTGCCATGATAGGCTATGTAAATACTTATGTAGCCTATCACAGCAGCCTGGCAGAATGCAAGTGGCGGCTGCTATGGTGGCCGCCGTTTGCGTCCACAGCAGCCCGGCCGCAGCTGGAACTCTGGCTGTGGACAGCCCTGGCCGGCAGCTCCGGAGACCCACTGCGGTACAGAGCTGGCCAGAGAGGATTCCGGGGGGAGGGACGGAGCGCCTCCCCCGCAACGCAAATCACACCTGCGAAAAGGTAAGTGACTTTCGTACATCCCTAACAGTACTTCGGCTACTGATGCCCGACTTCCCCGCCAAGATCGTTACTCAGTCACCAGAATGGGTCGTACAGTCCGGCACTGGAATAAACAACAGCACATAGAAATGTCTTCCAGCCTGCCTGCCAGGTAAAGCGTATGTGCAGCCACAGAGAATGAGGCAGTGACTCTTCAGACTAAACTTGTACTGCACTTCAGAGAAACCTGCACTATTGGTCATAGTGACTCCCGCTTCAGCACACGATCCATTCTGAGTTTGCTTTGAGTTTCATGCAAAACTGAAATTTCACCTGCACCTAGCACACAAGCCAGTGGGCCGAACTGCCTGGTCTTTGGGGGAGCGATGCCCTGGAGGGGTGCTGGGAGGGGCCCAGGTGTCACGCATGTGCATGGAAACAGGGAGAAGTTACAGCTCTTGGCTTTGGGAGATTTCCTGGAAAAACCCAAATTTCATCTGTGCCTGGAACACAAGCCAGTGGGCCAAAGTGCTTGGAATTTGGCAAGCGGGATGCCCTCGAGGGGGGCTGGGAGGGGCCCAGGTATCACACACGTCCATGGAAACAGGGAGAAGATACGGCTCTTTGCTTTCTAAGTTTCTTTGGAAAACCTCAGATTTCACCTTCGCCTAGCACAAAACCCACTGGACCAAAGTTTCTAAACATTTGCAGGTGGCCTCCTCTCCAGTAGGGTGGAGAGGTCCCCCAATTTCATGCCTGTATCCTAAACACTGAAAAAGTTAGGACCATTTGTGTTTTCCCATGCATGTCAATGGGAAAACGCCAAAACTGCGCAATCCGGATATCGAAATCTTGCTTTGGATTTGGATCCAAGTCAGATCAGAGGGGGTCTGAATTGGTCTGAGGTGGATTGGGGTTGCTTCAGATGATCCAAAGCAGCATCCGAAGTGGATTAGGGTGTCCATGCACAGCCCTACTTTTAAGAACCTAGCAATGCCCCTGGCTCCAGGAATTTGTCCAAGCCCTTTTTGAAGCCATCCAAATTGGTGGCCATCACTACATCTTGTGGTAGTGAACTCCATAGTTTGACTATGTGCTGTGTGAAGAAGTACTTCCTTTTACCTATCCTGAATCTCCCACCAATCAGTTTCATAGGATGACCCCATTGGGTTCTAGTATTACTTTCTCCACACTGTCCAGTTCTCCAGAACTGTCCAGAGTATTCTAAGTGTGGTTGCACCATAGATTTGTATACGGGCAGGAAGATATTGGCAGTTTTATTCTCAATTCCTTTTCTAATAATGCCTCACAATGAGTTTGCCTTTTTGACAGCAGCCGTACACTGGGTTGACATCTTCATCGAGCTGTCCACCACAGCCCCAAGATCTCTTTCTTGGTTGGTCACTGCTAGCTCAGATCCCATCAGGCTATACTTGGAGTTGGGATTTTTTGTCCCAACATGCATCACTTTACATTTGCTTACATTGAACTGCATTTGCGAATTGGAGACCCATTCTCCTTTGTCTCCCTTTACTCGCCTCTTTTCTAAGCTAAACAGTCCCATATGTTGCAACCTTTGAACTGTGTACAGTTCTGGCCTTCGCAAGTAAAAAAGGATATTGTACAGTTGGGAAAAGGTGCAGGAAAGGGCAGCCAAAATGATCAAGGGGCTGGACCAACTTCCCATAAGGAAAAGTCGCAATGTTTGGGGCTGCTTAGTTTAGAAAAAAGGTGAGTATGGGGAGAAAGTACAGAGGTGTACAAAGTTAGCCATGGTGTGGAGAAAGTGGGTGGAGAGATGTTTTCCTCCTTTTCCCATAATACTGGGACCCAGTGGGCTCATCCTAGGGAGCTGATTGGTGGGAGATTCAGGAAAGATAAAAGGAAGGGCTTAGAATAATAGAATCATAGAATAGTAGGGTTGGAAGGGGCCTACGAGGCCATCGAGTCCAACCCCCTGCTCAGTGCAGGAATCCAAGTCAGAGCATCCCTGACAGATGGCTGTCCAGCCCCGTCTTGAACGCCTCCAGTGTGGGAGAGCCCACCACCTCCCTAGGTGACTGGTTCCATTGTCATATTGCTCTAACAGTCTGGAAGTTTTTCCTGATGTTCAGCCGGAACCTGGCTTCCTGTCACTTGAGCCCATTCTTCCATGTCCTGCACTCTGGGATGATTGAGAAGAGATCCTGGCCTTCTTCTCTGTGACAACCTTTCAAGGACTTGAAGAGTGCTATCATATCTCCCCTCAGTCTTCTCAAGGCTAAACATGCCCAGTTCTTTCAGTCTCTCTTCATAGGGCTTTGTTTCCAGTCCTCTGACCATCTTTGTTGCCCTCCTCTGAACCCTCTCCAGTTTGTCTGCATCCTTCTTAAAGTGTGGTGCCCAGAACTGGACACAGTACTGCAGATGAGGCCTAACCAGTGCTGAGTAGAGGGGAACTAGTACTTCCCCGGATTTGGAAGCGATGCTTCTATGAATGCAGCCCAAAAGAGCATTGGCCTTTTTTGCAGCCACATCACATGGTTGGCTCATATTCAGCTTGTGATGGACAACAATTCCAAGATCCTTCCCGCTTGTAGTGTTGTTGAGCCACGTATCCCCCATCTTGTAGCTGTGCATTTGGTTTCTTTTTCCTTGGTGCAGAACTGGGCATTTATCCCTATTAAATGTCATTCTGTTGTTTTCTGCCCGGCGCTCCAGTCTATCCAGATCACTTTGAATTTTGTTTCTGTCTTCCAAAGTCGTAGCTATCCCGCCCAATTTTGTGTCATCTGCAAATTTGATCAGCATTCCCTGCACCTCCTCCTCCAAGTCATTCATACAAATGTGGAAGAGCGCTGGGCCTAGGACTGAGCCCTGCGGTACCCCGCTCGGGACCTCTCCCCAGTTGGAGAAGGTCCCAGTGATAAGCTTCTTCAAAGGGCACATATTTAGACTATGGAATTCGCTACCATGGGATGTAGCGAAGGTCACCAATTTATTTTGTTTCCCTTATTTGGCAAATTCCAGTTTCTTGCCTCCATCGTTCTCTGACTGTATCATTGCATTCGGAAATTGTGTGCCAATCTATTGCTCGGGCAGAGGTGCAGAACTGGTTTGGGGTGGGGGGACAGATTGCCCCCCACGCCCCACATCGGGGCCAGGTGACATCAGGGAGCGTGGTCCCGCCCCTGGCCTTACGTCAGGCATGTGGCCCCACCCCCGAGCTCCCCCTCCCCTTTTCGTCGTTCCGGAGGCAGGGGCGGTGCTGTGCCTCCTCCCGGCACAGAGGCAGTCCAAGCGGCCCGGCCCGCGGTCTCTGTTCCGACGAAGGGTGGCGGGGGGAGGCGGGGTGGCCCGGCCGCGAGACCGGCCCGTGTGCGGGAGGGCGCTGGCAACGGCGAGCTTCTGGGCGAACGTCCACGCCGGACTCCCCCACTCTTCCTTGTTTTGCTTCACCTCCACCCTGGAGAAAGCGCCCTCGTCCGCGAAGACTTGCCAACTCTGCTTCTCTGCGGCAGCTTTTGGAGAGTATATATATTAGATAATCTCCCCACTGACGCAGCAGGGCCACCTACACTTTCAGTCCTGCGCAGTTGTGTGGAAACCTGGCAGGTAGCCTATTTTAACACTGCAACAGCGGCATCTAGCGTCCAGAAAGATTGCTGCGGAACTATTCCAGGTGTCCCGCAAGACTGTAATGAAAGAAATAGGTAATCTTTTCTGGAGCAGAGAATTAAAACAAGATCTAACGCCTCAGTTTTCACCTGGCACCTGTTTCCTGCTAAAGGAGGAAGCAAGCCCACTCAGTAAGTTACGCGGAAATAATTTCATTGATAGGAGAGCTTTTGCACAGGGCTCAGTAACAGACTGAAAAGCTGTAGTTCTGTTGTTCAGACCTGCAAAGACATCCCTCCCCATCCCAACGGCATGCGAGGGGGAGCAGCAGTAGGCTTTTCCCAAGGCCGTGGCGACAGTGCAGCACACGGTCTCCCCAGCTACCAACCATAGCCCCAGACGCATCGGGAAAAGACCAGCAGCAAGAGTGCTGCATTTATGGTGCCATAGAACAACCCCTCACGACGGCACCTGAACAGTGGAGCCACCCCCAGTGATGCCAGTGCAGTGGAGCCGCGCCCTGGCAGCTGCTCCAAGGCAGGACCAGCCCCTAAGCCTCCATGGCATAGCAGCAGCCATGGCACGTTAATGGCATGGAAACACCCACCCAGTCCAGCCACAGAGCAGGAAAGCTCTCCTTCCCGGCAGCATGAACAGGGACTGGCAGGCACAGGCCTTAACTGCCTCTGAAATGTGATGCTGTTTCTGGGGGAGGAGATGCTTCTTCTACAGCAGGCAGGTCAGCATAATAGATTTGCATCACGGGGCCCCTTTATTCATACAAAGGAATTTTTTAACATAGTAATCTTGGTGTTTGGCTTCTGGATTCTGCCAATGAATTGTAGAACAAAATATTTCCATTTTTGATTTCCAGATTCCATCATGTTTCCTTGAGTTCTTGAGAAATTATGCTCCAGTCGTTTGATTCTTACCTGGCAGGTCAGTTCTAGAAGTTGGTGCTGGGGGACTATTGCTCTGTGCCCTTGTGCAATTATGGCCTGGGGTTCTGCAAGACTCCATTTTCTTTCTCCATGCTGTTCAACATCTACATGAAACTGCTGAGTGAAGTAATCAAAGAGGCTCTTGTTGAGGGTGAAAGTGGAGAGTGCAAAAGCTGGTTTGAAACTCAACATTAAAAAAACTAAGATCATGGCATCTGGCCCCATCACTTCCTGGCACATGGAAGGGGAAGAAATGGAAGCAGTGACAGATTTTATTTTCTTGGGCTCCAAGGTCACCACAGACGGTGACTGTAGCCATGAAATTAAAAGACACTTGCTCCTTGGGAGGAAAGCTATGGCAAACCTAGACAGCATAGTAAGAAGCAGAGACATCAGCTTGCCGACAAAGATTTGTATAATCAAAGCTATGGACTATAAGGAAGGCTGAGCGCCGAAGAATTGATGCTTTCGAACTGTGGTGCTGGAGAAGACTCTTACGAGTCCCCTGGACTGCAAGGAGGTCAAATCACTCCATCCTAAAGGAAATCAACCCTGAGTGCTCATTGGAAGGACAGATACTGAAGTTGAAGCTCAAATATTTTGGCCACCCTATGCAAAGAAAAAATTCCCTGGAAAAGACCCTGATGCCAGGAAAGACTGAAGGCAAAAGGAGAAGGGGACGGCAGAGGATGAGATGGCTAGATAGCATCACCGATGCAATGAATATGAGCTTGAGCACACTCCGGGAGAGAGCGGAGGACAGGAAGGCCTGACATGCTATGGTCCATGGGGTCACGAAGAGTCGGACACGACTTAATGACTGAACAACAATTATCGATATGCTGATGACACCCAGACAGATTAACAGGTGTGCTCACCAGTGCAATGATGTCTGTGTTTTCACCGCACAAGGTTTTGTGAATAGCAACTCTGACCATTAATTATCACTGTCTGTACTTTTCGCATTTCAATTCCCTCTGACCACACTGTTTACAATCCCCCACCCTCACCCCCAACCATGAGTATATAAATCTGCCACCTTGAGGTTAACACTTCATGCACCTGATAAAGTGGACAGTGGCCATGAAAGTTTATTCCACAAGACTCTAAGTTGTTTTTCCAGGCCTTTGCTCTGTTTCAGCATGGCTCTTCTTATGGTCTTAGAAGCCTGTGTTGAACAATTACAAAATGATGGCCAATTGAAATTCATTTTGGGCAACAACACAAAATTTGTACCACACTGATGCTGAGAAAATGAAATTTTAAAAATTGAAAATGGCTGCCAGAACCACTACATTTCAATTAAAACTGAAATGTATGCATCATTTTGTAATCAAAACAACAATGTAAAGATTACAACTCCAAAAATAGCACCTGGTATTATTGTAGAACAACTCTTTACAACTTCAAGTTGTGAAGGTAGGCCTTGTAAGTAGTTTGGTTCAGGCGAGGTGCCTGATGGGATTGAGAGAGAGAGAGAGAGAGAGTGTGTGTGTGTGTGGCCATGAGAAGGTAATTGTAACTTGCTCATAAGCAAGAAATTCCTATCCACCAAAGTAACTCATCCCTAAAAATAAGAAGGCCGCTGTGCTGATAAGGCTGTGCTGAATATGCTCTGACACAGCATAGACTGTGTTCCTCAGTGCAGGAAGCCTGATTCCCAGGCAGTCTCCCATCCAAGTACCAACCAGAGCTGACCCTGCTTCGCTTCCGAGATCAGACAAGATCAGGCACATCCAGCCCTTTGCTCAGATGAGTCATTCAATAAAAAAGAAAGAAAGAAAAGGGTGTGTGTTTGTGTGTGTGGCAGGGAGGGAGGATTTGCTCTTCAAGTACTTGAAAGGTTGTCACAGAGAGGAAGGCCAGGATCTCTTCTTGATCATCCCAGAGTGCAGGACACGAAATCATGGGCTCAAGTGACAGGAAGCCAGATTCCAGCTGAACAGCAGGAAAACTTCCAGACTGTTAGAGCAATATGACAATGGAACCAGTCACCTAGGGAGGTGGTGGGCTCTCCAACCCTACTATTCTATGATTCTATAAACACTAATTGGTTTCTGAGCATGCACAGTGTGTTTTTCTTTGTTCTCCAACTTTCAGTCTGTATAAACACATCCTGTTTTCTTTTTAGGGAAGAGAGATAGTTTCATCTGTCTCTCCCACGGCCGTGATGTGCTGTAATAAATTTCTGACTGTTCAACCTAACCTGCCTTGGATATTTCTGTAAAAATTTGGTGCCATGACTCAGATCCCAAATGCTGAGGAGAATCGAACCAATTTGGACTGCCATTCACTGAACATCCCAGAAGCACACACCAAGGTAAGAGACCTTTTGAAATCTCGAAGTCTGGGACTCAGTGTGAGGCTGTCCATGGAACTATTCTGCCTTGGCTGATGGGATACCACCATTAAAGAGAGTCAGTAATTTAAGCACTTGGTAAGTTTTTGTTCCCCTTCATGGATCACTGCCTTGTTGTGGCGAAGGGGCTTGCGTAACTCAGTGAAGCCATAAGCTACGCCGTGCAGGGCCACCCAAGACGGACAGGTCATGGCAGAGAGTTCTGACAAAATGTGGTCCACTGGAGAAGGAAATGGCAACCCACTCCAGTATTCTTGCCAAGAAAACCCCATGGAATGTATCACAAGGCTAAAAGAGATGACGCCGGAAGATGAGCCCCTCAGGTCGGAAGGTGTCCAATATGCTACTGGGGAAGAGCAGAGGGTATTTCCAAGTAGCGCCAGAAAGAGTGAAGTGGCTGGGCCAAACCCGAAAGGACACTCAGCTGTGGATGTGTCTGGTGGTGAAAAGAAAATCCGATGCTGTAAAGAACAATATTGTTTAGGAACCTGGAATGTCAGATCAATGAATCAAGGTAAGCTGGAGGTGGTCAAACATGAGATGGCAAGATTGAACGTCGACATCTTGGGAATCAGCGAACTAAAATGGACAGGCATGGGCGAATTTAATTCAGGTGACCATCATATCTACTATTGTGGGCAAGAATCCCTTAGAAGAAATGGAGTAGCACTCATAGTCAACAAAAGGGTGGGAAAAGCAGTACTGGGGTACAATCTTAAAAAGGATAGAATGATCTCAGTACGAATCCAAGGCAAACCATTCAACATCACAGTAATTCAAGTCTATGCCCCAACCACTGAGGCCGAAGAAGCTGAGGTTGATCGGTTCTATGAAGACCTACAACACCTTCTAGAATTAACACCAAAAAAAGATGTCCTCTTCATCATAGGGGATTGGAATGCTAAAGTAGGAAGTCAAGAAATCACGGGGATAACAGGCAGGCATGGCCTTGGTGTACAAAATGAAGCAGGACAAAAGCTAATAGAGTTTTGCCAAGAGAACATGCTGATCATAGCAAACACTCTTTTCCAACGGCACAAGAGGCGACTCTACACATGGACATCACCAGATGGTCAATATCGAAATCAGATTGATTATGTCCTTTGCAGCCAAAGATGGAGAAGCTCTATACAGTCAGTAAAAACAAGACCTGGAGCTGACTGTGGCTCAGATCATGAGCTGCTTCTTGCAAAATTTCGGCTTAAATTGAAGAACGTAGGGAAAACCACTAAACCGTTCAGGTATGACCTAAATCATATCCCTGATGAATATACAGTGGAGGTGAGGAATAGATTTCAGGGATTAGACCTGATAGACAGAGTGCCTGAGGAACTATGGACGGAGGTCCGTAACAATGTTCAGGAGGCAGCAACTCAATCCATCCCAAAGAAAAAGAAATGCAAAAAAGCCAAGTGGCTGTCTGATGAGGCTTTACAAGTAGCTGAGGAAAGAAGGGAAGCGAAAAGCAAGAGAGAAAGGGGAAGATATTTCCAATGAATGCAGAGTTCCAGAGAATAGCAAGGAGAGACAAGAAGGCCTTCTTAAATGAACAATGCAAAGAAATCGAGGAAAACAACAGAATGGGAAAGACTAGAGATCTTTTCAAGAAAATCGGAGATATCCAGGGAACGTTTTGTGCAAAGACGGGCATGATAAAGGACAAAGAAGGCAGGGACCTAACAGAAGCAGATGAGATTAAGAAGAGGTGGAAAGAATACACAGAAGAACTATACAGGAAAGATCTTAAAGTCCCTGATAACCATGATAGTGCGGTCACTGAACTTGAGCCGGACATCCCAGAGAGTGAAATCAAGTGGGCCTTAGGAAGCATTAGTAACACCAAAGCTAGCGGAGATGACAGTATTCCAGCTGAGCTATTTAAAATCCTAAAACATGATGCTGTTAAAGTGCTGCATTCAATATGCCAACAAATTTGGAACACTCGACAGTGGCCACAAGACTGGAAAAGGTCAGTTTACATCCCAATTCCAAAGAAGGGCAATGCCAAAGAGTGTTCAAACTACCGTACAATTGCACTTATTTCAAATGCCAGCAAGGTGATGCTCAAAATCCTACAAGCTAGGCTTCAGCAGCATGTGAACCGAGAACTACCAGAAGTACAAGCTGGGTTTCGAAGAGGCAGAGGAACTAGAGATCAAATTGCCAACGTTCGCTGGATCATGGAGAAAGCAAGAGAATTCCAGAAAAACGTCTATTTCTGCTTCATTGACTACGCTAAAGCCTTTGATTGTGTGGATCACAACAAACTGTGGCAAATTCCGGAAGAGATGGGAGTACCAGACCACCTTACCTGTCTCCTGAGAAACCTGTACGAGGGCCAAGAAGCAACAGTAAGAAGCAGACATGGAACAACCGATTGGTTCAAAATTGGGAAATGAGTACAACAAGGCTGTATATTGTTGCCCCGCTTATTTAATTTATATGCAGAGTACATCTTGAGAAACGCTGGGTTGGATGAATCACAGGTCAGAATTAAGATTGCTGGGAGAATTATCAACAACCTCAGATACGCAGACGATACCACCCTAATGGCAGAAAGCGAAGAGGATCTCAAGAGCCTCTTGTTGAGGGTGAAAGTGGAGAGTGCAGAAGCTGGTTTGAAACTCAACATTAAAAAAACTAAGATCATGGCATCTGGCCCCATCACTTCCTGGCATATAGAAGGGGAAGAAATGGAAGCAGTGACAGAGTTTATTTTTTGGGGCTCCAAGATCACCGCAGATGGTAACTGTAGCCATGAAATTAAAAGACGCTTGCTCCTTGGGAGGAAAGCTGTGGCAAACCTAGACAGCATAGTAAGAAGCAGAGACATCACCTTGGCTCAGTCTTCTCCCAAAAGACGGTATATGACCCCCCTGGCAAAGGCGAAGTACAGGCTGAAGGGGTAGGATTGCAGCTTGAGATCGATAAGCATACGTTCAAGGAACACCTAATTACTTTGAATGAGTTCAAATCTCCAGGGCCAGATGAACTGCATCCTAGAGTAATAAAGGAACTGGCGGAAGAACTCTCAGAACCGCTGTCTATTCTCTTTGAGAAATCATGGAGGATGGGGGAAGTGCCAGATGACTGGAGGAGGGCTAACGTTGTCCCTATCTTCAAAAAGGGTAAAAAGGAGGAACCTGGGAACTACAGACCAGTCATTCTGACATCAATCCCTGGGAAAATTCTGGAGCAGATGATAAAGCAATCCATCTGGAAGCACCTTGAAAACAATGCCGTGATTTCAGACAAATCTGATCTCATTTTTTGATCAAGTCACCTCCCTTGTAGACCGTGGGAATGCTGTAGACATCAGATCACTATCTGGTGACGTTGGACTTCTTGGTTCCACAACCCCTCCGCAGGGGTGGAGGACCCATTAAAATGGTCCGCCCCAGGCGTCTTATGGATCCAAATGGATTCCTGAACGCGCTTGGGGATTCTCTGGGGCATGCCAACGGCCACTCGGTGGGTGGCTGGAATGCCGCAATCACTGGGGCATTAGATCGGGTGGCTCCGAAACACCCTCTCCCCCTGAACAGGGCTCGGACTGCACCATGGTTCAATCCGCAGTTACCAGCTCTGAAACAGGAGGTGAGACGGCTAGAGCGCCGGTGGCGGAAGTCTCGCTCCAAAGACGATCAGACACGGGCTAGAGCTGTATCTTCAGCCTATCACGTGGCGGTGAAGGCAGCAAAAAAGGAATATTATGCTGCCTCCATCGCGTCTGCAGAGCGCTGCCCCAGGAGGCTGTTCCAAGTGGTCCGGAGCCTGGTCGGTCCTGTGGCTCCGAAACCACTGGAGCATTCTAAGGCCTCCTGTGAGGCTTTGGCAAGGCACTTTGCAGATAAAATTGATGAGATTAGGTGTGTTACTCTGCACACTGCGGATACAGTTAGTGAGCAAGAGGCGGCCTGTGGCAAACCAGTTTTGTGGGATCAGTTCCAGCTTCTTCCTCCTGATGAAGTGGACAAGGTGCTTTCATCTGTAAGGCCGACCACCTGCTTACTTGATCCTTGCCCATCTTGGCTCATTATGAGCTGCAGAGAGAGACTGGGTGAGGGGATCAAGGCGGTGGTGAACGCCTCCCTTGAGGAGGGAGTGATGCCATCAGCCCTCAAGGAGGCAGTGATAAGACCGCTCTTAAAGAAGCCCTCCTTGGATCCTCAAGTTCTGAACAACTTTCGCCCAGTCTCAAATCTGCCATTTTTGGGCAAGGTGATTGAGCGGGTGGTGGCGGTGCAGTTGAAGGCACACTTGGAAGAAACTGATTATCTAGACCCATTTCAGTCGGGCTTCAGGCCTGGGCATGGGACAGAAACGGCCTTGGTCGCCTTGGTGGATGATATGAGGAGGGCTCTGGATAGGGGTGAATGCTCCATCCTTGTTCTCCTCGACCTCTCAGCAGCTTTTGATACCGTTGACCACGGTATCCTCCTGGACCGCCTGGAGGGGTTGGGCATTGGAGACACTGTATTGCGGTGGTTCCGGTCCTTCCTCTCCGGCAGGTACCAGAGGGTAGCACTGGGAGAGGAGGTTTCGGAGCCATGGCCACTTACTTGTGGGGTGCCACAGGGTTCCATCCTCTCCCCGATGCTATTTAACATCTATGTGAAGCCACTGGGGGCTATCACCAGGAGGTTTGGGGTGCAGTGTCATCAATATGCGGATGAGACGCAGCTCTACCTCTCATTCAAATCTTCACCAAGGTTGGCTGTAGAATCCCTGTCCAAATGTCTGGAGACGGTGAGTGGCTGGATGGGGAGGAATAAGCTGAAGCTGAACCCTGACAAGACCGAGGTACTTTTGGTGGGAGACAAGAGGAGGCTGGGGGACGTTGACCTGGTGTTGAATGGGGTACGGCTACCCTTGAAAGACCAGGTCCGCAGCCTGGGGGTCATTTTGGACTCCCAGCTGTCCATGGAGGCTCAGGTGTCAGCTGTGAGCCAGACAGCGCTGTATCACCTCCATCTGATACGGCGGCTGCGCCCCTTCCTTCCCGACCATCTGCTCCCATCGGTAGTACATGCCCTGGTCTCCTCTCGTTTAGACTACTGTCATGCGCTCTACGTGGGGTTACCCTTGAAGACGGTTCGGAAGCTGCAGCTGGTACAGAACGCGGCGGCTCGCCTGATTAAAGGCAGCCGCCGGCGAGATCACATCACTCCAGTGCTGAAGGAGTTGCACTGGTTACCAGTTGTTTTCCTGGCCAAATTCAAGGTGTTGGTTTTGACCTTTAAAACCTTATATGGTTCCGGCCCAGCCTATCTTAAGGAGCGCCTCCAGCAGCACCGGACAGGCCGCTTAACAAGATCAGCCTCGGATGGCCTTCTCTCTGTCCCATCAGCCAGGACAGCTAGACTGGTGGGGATGAGGGAGAGGGCCTTTTCTGTGGTGGCCCCCACTCTGTGGAACTCCCTCCCTAGGGAACTCCGTCATGCCCCCTCTTTAATGAGCTTCCGTCGTGCATTAAAAACGTGGTTGTTCAGGCAGGCATTTGGGGTGGGTTAGGGTATTTTAAAAAAAATGTTTATGGTAAAATTTTATTGTTTTAAATTGTTTTATGGTGGGTTGTACATCGCCCAGAGTGGCTGGGTGACCAGTCAGATGGGCGATTAATAAATTTAATAAATAAAATAAAATAAATAAATATACCTCGACTTCAGCAAAGCTTTCGACAAAGTGCCCCATGATATCCTTATGAGCAAACTAGCTCCAAGTGGGCTAGATGAAACAGCGATCCGGTGGGTCCCCAGTTGGCTACAGAATCGGACTCCAAGAGTGCTTCTCAATGGGACCTTCTCAAGCTGGGGAGAGGTAACGAGTGGGGTACCGCAGGGCTCAGTCCTGGGCCCAGCACTCTTCCACATTTTTATTAATGACTTGGAGGAGGAGGTGCAGGGAATGCTGATCAGATTTGCAGATGACACCAAATTGGGAGGGATAGCTAATACTTTGGAAGACAGAAACAAAATTCAAAGTGATCTGGATAGACTGGAGCGCTGGGCAGAAAACAACAGAATGACATTTAATAGGGACAAATGCCAAGTTCTGCACCTAGGAAAAAGAAACCAAATGCACAGTTACAAGATGGGGGATACGTGGCTCAACAACACTACAAGTGAGAAAGATCTTGGAATTGTTGTCGATCACAAGCTGAATATGAGCCAACAATGTGATGTGGCTGCAAAAAAGGCAAATGCTCTTTTGGGCTGCATTAATAGAAGCATAGCTTCCAAATCCGGGGAAGTACTAGTTCCCCTCTACTCAGCACTGGTTAGGCCTCATCTGGAGTACTGTGTCCAGTTCTGGGCACCACACTTTAAGAAGGATGCAGACAAACTGGAGACGGTTCGGAGGAGGGCAACAAAGATGATCAGAGGACTGGAAACAAAGCCTTATGAAGGCCTATGAAGCCCTATTATTATTCAATAATAGTCTTCAGACACATGTAGGAAGAAAGCCAGACTATGAAGCACATGGTCTTCAATGTCTATATACTAATGCCCAGAGTATGGGAAACAAACAGAAGGAACTTGAACTCTTAATACAAGAGGGAAATTATGACCTGATAGGTATAACTGAGACTTGGTGGGATGACTCTCATGACTGGAATACAGCAATTGAAGGATATAACTTGTTCAAAAAGAACAGGAGGAACAGAAAGGGAGGTGGGATTGCACTGTATGTGAAAAATACATATCTCTGCACAGAAATACAGGAGGAGGAGCTTGGTAGCCCCATCGAGAGCATCTGGGTTGAAATAAATGGAGCAAAGAATAAAAGCAACCTGGTGGTCGGAGTCTACTACCGGCCACCCAATCAAGGAGAAGACGAGGATGAAACTTTTGAAAAGCAAATAGCCAGTGTTTTAAGGAAGCATGATGTAGTAGTAATGGGGGACTTCAATTTCCCCGATATTTGTTGGGAGACAAATTCTGCAAAACATGGCCCCTCCAGGAAATTCCTGACTTGTGTGGCGGATAACTTCCTCCTACAGAAAGTAGAGGAAGGAACTAGAGGATCGGCTATCCTTGACTTGATCCTAACCAACAGAGATGACTTAGTGGATAAAGTAGCAGTTACAGGAACTCTGGGGGAAAGCGACCATGTTGCACTTGAGTTCTTGGTTCTAAGGGAAGCAAAAGCCGAGTGTAGTCAAACGCGTACCCTGGATTTTAGGAAAGCTGATTTTCATAAACTCAGAACAATGATCAGTAAGGTCCCATGGCAAGCGATGCTAGCGAGAAAAGGAGTCCAAGATGGGTGGGAGCTTTTAAAAAAGGAAATTCTCAAGGCACAATCGCAAGCAATTCCAACAAGAAGAAAAGGTGGAAGACAACAGAAGAAGCCAATGTGGCTTCACAAAAAGCTTAGGGATGACCGGAAAACAAAAAAGGACACATATAAGAAGTGGAAAGAAGGCCAAGTAACAAAGGAAGAGTACAGGCAGGTAGCACAGAATTGCAGGGATGGCGTCAGGAAGGCTAAAGCTGAGAATGAGCTGAGGTTAGCAAGGGATGTTAAAAACAACAAAAAGGCTTTCTTCAGCTACGTGCATAGTAAAAGGCAGAGGAAAGAAATGGTGGTTCAGCTATTAAATAAGGATGGCAAAACGATAACAGATGACAAAGAAAAGGCAGAGGTGCTCAATTCCTACTTTGGCTCAGTCTTCTCCCAAAAGAGGGTCTATGACCCCCCTGGCAAAGGCGAAGTACTGGCTGAAGGGGCAGGATTGCAGCTTGAGATCGACAGGCATATGGTCAAGGAACACCTAATTACTTTGAATGAGTTCAAATCTGCAGGGCCAGATGAACTGCATCCTAGAGTCATAAAGGAACTGGCAGAAGAACTCTCAGAACCGCTGTCTATTCTCTTTGAGAAAACATGGAGGACGGGGGAAGTGCCAGATGACTGGAGGAGGGCTAACGTTGTCCCTATCTTCAAAAAGGGTAAAAAGGAGGAACCTGGGAACTACAGACCAGTCAGTCTGACATCAATCCCTGGGAACATTCTGGAGCAGATGATAAAGCAATCCATCTGGAAGCACCTTGACAACAATGCCGTGATTACTCGAAGCCAACATAGATTTGTCAAAAACAAGTCCTGCCAGACAAATCTGATCTCATTTTTTGATCAAGTAACCTCTCTTGTAGACCGTGGGAATGCTGTAGACATCATATACCTCGACTTCAGCAAAGCTTTCGACAAAGTGCCCCATGTTATCCTGATGAGCAAACTAGCTCAAAGTGGGCTAGATGAAACAACGATCCGGTGGATCCACAGTTGGCTACAGAATCGGACTCAAAGAGTGCTTCTCAATGGGAACTTCTCAAACTGGGGAGAGGTCACAAGTGGGGTACCGCAGGGCTCAGTCCTGGGCCCAGTGCTCTTCAACATTTTTATGAATGACTTGGAGGATGAGGTGCAGGGAATGCTGATCAAATTTGCAGATGACACAAAATTGGGAGGGATAGCTAATACTTTGGAAGATAGAAACAAAATTCAAAGTGATCTGGATAGACTGGAGCGCTGGGCAGAAAACAACAGAATGACATTGAATAGGGATAAATGCCAAGTTTTGCACCTAGGAAAAAGAAACCAAATGCACAGTTACAAGATGGGGGATACGTGGCTCAACCACACTACAAGCGAGAAGGATCTTGGAATTGTTGTCCATCACAAGCTGAATATGAGCCAACAATGTGATGCGGCTGCAAAAAAGGCAAATGCTATTTTGGGCTGCATTCATAGAAGCATCGCTTCCAAATCCCGGGAAGTCCTAGTTCCCCTCTACTCAGCACTGGTTAGGCCTCATCTGGAGTACTGTGTCCAGTTCTAGGCACCACACTAAGAAGGATGCAGACAAGCTGGAGAGGGTTCAGAGGAGGGCAACAAAGATGATCAGGGGACTGGAAACAAAGCCCTATGAAGAGAGACTGAAAGAACTGGGCATGTTTAGCCTTGAGAAGAGAAGACTGAGGGGAGATATGATAGCGCTCTTCAAGTACTTGAACGGTTGTCACAGAGAAGGCCAGGATCTCTTCTTGATCATCCCAGAGTGCAGGACACGGAATAATGGGCTCAAGTGACAGGAAGCCAGATTCAGGTTGAACATCAGGAAAAACTTCCTGACTGTTAGAGCAATACGACAGTGGAAACAATTCCCTAGGGAGGTGGTGGGCTCTCCGACACTGGAGGCGTTCAAGACAAGGCTGGACAGCCATCTGTCAGGTCTGCTCTGACTTGGATTCCTGCATTGAGCAGGGGGTTTGACTCGATGGCCTTGTAGGCCCCTTCCAACCCTACTATTCTATGATTCTATGACAAAGATTCATATAATCAAAGCTATGGTTTTCCCAGTAGCAACGTATGGCTGTGAGAACTGGAGTATAAGGAAGGCTGAGCGCCGAATAATTGATGCTTTCGAACTGTGGTGCTGGAGAAGACTCTTACGAGTCCCCTGGACTGCAAGGAGGTCAAATCAATCAATCCTAAAGGAAATCAACCCTGAGTGCTCATTGGAAGGACAGATACTGAAGCTGAAGCTCAAATATTTTGGCCACCTAATGCGGAGAGAAAACTCCCTGGAAAAGACCCTGATGCTGGGAAAGATTGAAGGCAAAAGGAGAAGGGGACGGCAGAGGATGAGATGGCTAGATAGCATCACTGATGCAATGAATATGAATTTGAGCACACTCCGAGAAAGAGCGGAGGACAGGAAGGCCTGGCATGCTATGGTCCATGGGGTCATGAAGAGTTGGACACGACTTAACGACTGAACAACAACAACAACAAAATGGAAAATGGAAGAACTGGAGGTATATTATGGGTGCACAAAAGATGCACACAAACAAGTGTAAACTGCACCAAGGGAAAATCTTGGGCAGTGCAATCCTAGTGCCTGATGAGGAGAGTGCTGACACTGGAGCCTCTGAGATATCCAAACTCTGCCGAAAGAAGCCTGGCAGGTCAGAAGGGAGGAAGGAGCAGGGATTTTGTTTTCTGTCTTCCATTGTTGTGAGCAGCGGGAGGAAAATTAGTGATGACGGTTCCAGAGCTGACGTAAATCCCCCACCCCCAGGTTGGGGTTGCACGTAGGGCTGGGAGGGACCTCTTCCGGCATGCCCAGGGACAGCCCAGCGATTCACCCCCTTTTCCTGCTCTCTGACTTCAGAGCTGTGATTCAAGAGAGCAGTGGCTAAGGATGTTTCTGCAGGGACTAGGAAGGGGTCCTGGGCTCAGATCTCCCCTTCCAAGGTTGGACATCTCTCTACGGCCTTGAAGGGGTGGTGGTGGTCTAATCTATTCTATGGTCCCTCAAGCAGCCTCAGTACTTGGGAACTCTCCCTGACTATTTTCTTGGTTCACAGCTTTTCATAAAAATAAGTTAAGTTCTGTTCATCTCCGCTGGCTGTTTTAGTGTTCCACTGGCTTCTTGTTGCTTCCTGTATTTTTCTAAAAGTTAAGTGTATTTTGTTTCATTAGCATGTAAAGGGCTTAATTTATATTACTGTTTTTGTGACCCACCTCAACAATATTTTTATTAAAATGTAGGGTGACATATTTTAAAATAATAACTAGCATAGAAGTCACCTTTTCTGCAAATACTGTACACTGTGGGTTGACATCTTCATTGGTTATTCATCAGACCCCATCAATGTATATGTGAAATTAGAATGTTTTGCCCTGATGGTCATCACTTTGCACTTGGGGCCAAACTGATCTTGACACCATTCATGCAATTAGCAACTATCTGAATGGTTTTTAAAGTGTAAATAGTAGCTGCAGGGGCCCGATTCAGACTGTGACCGGGGAGGCGGGCGGGAGACGCTGGACTTGAACTGTTTGGCCCCTGCTGCAGTTCTGATCTGTAACAGGCCCCAACCCCTGCTCTTTGTACTGGATGGAAGCCTTCATCACTACACAATCCAAGGAGGATTTCTTTAGGAGTGATCTCACAACCACCTAAGGCAGCTGGGACCACTCCCACTCTAGCCAGGTGGCTTGTGAGCTGCAGGTTCACCTTGGCATTGCTTGCCTTGCGTGACAACTTTTGTGGTATGTGGACTGGTGTAGTCTCCACCTCTGCACAGCACCTACAGGAAGGGCTGCTGGCAGGCTGGACACACCTGGACGTACTGCCTTTGCCCCTGCCATGTTCACTTTTGCCTGCCAATGGCCAACACCTTGGGCTATTGCTTTGGCATTAAACTCTTGCT
Organism: Heloderma suspectum; assembly: GCF_057233095.1. Taxonomy (NCBI): domain Eukaryota; kingdom Metazoa; phylum Chordata; class Lepidosauria; order Squamata; family Helodermatidae; genus Heloderma; species Heloderma suspectum. Next base: position 235,614,808 of record NC_139462.1, read on the forward strand.
TGGCTTTGACTGGTCTGGTTAGTGGCTTCTTTGGGGGAGTTGCTTGTGGTGATCAGCCCCATCCTTCACATCTCCAGGCAAAACCTGAAGCTTCTTCTTGTTTGATGCTGACCTTGTACTCCTACCCCCCACCTCTGTTGGAGAACTCTGGATCATGGAGCCCAATTCAGGAATCATTGAGGCCAATTCAGTGCCTTCGGTATGGTGTAGATTCCACAGTGGCATCATCTTGCACTGAGCCCACAGTTTCTAATTGCAATCTACACCTGTCCTTATTTATATGAAAGCAGTTATTTAACCCAATCGACCAATGCTAACATGGCTTTGAAAGCTGTCTTCCATGCATGAAACTTCCAGTGAAGCCTCAACAGGCCCCTGAGCAGGGAGGGCAAGCCAGACTCCAGGGGTGGGGCAAGATCTCTGTCCCCACAGGCATCACCCAACTCAGACACAACACCAGGAGCAGTGTCAAGGTGAGGCTGAGCATGGCTGAGGGGGCAGCAACAGAGAAAGGGGGTGCTGAAGTGACTGCTCATTCACCCTTGGAACAGCTGGAAGGGAGTGGGGGTCTCCATGGTTTATCTCCCCTCTTCTGACCATGGACAGTTTTTTTTATTATTTCTAATGGGAAAGCAGTGCCTTAATCTGTTTGGCAGTTTGGTGCTTGAGTTCAACATGCTTCAAGGGTCAGTAGGTTTTGGATTGTGCAGGATTGTGCAGCTTGCAAAGAAGTCAGGGCTTGCTTAACTGGAAGAGCAGTGAAGATGCAGCTGCCTGCATGTGCATCAGCCTCTTTCTGGAAGGGAATAGTTAGGATCTAGACTTAGAATTAAGGAACCCCAAAAGGTCATTCTGTCCAGATACTTCTGGAAGATGGCTGTTGCTCAGGAAGTATTATAGACAAACATGTTAAACAGATGAGGGGGTGTCTCTAATTGGTCTTGCTTCTGTTGGTGAAGAGTGTGGGATGCTTCAAAGAGCACCCTCAGCCTGAGAAGATGTTCTGATGAACCTGGGCAGTTGCCTCACAACAGGCTGCCAGTTTTGAGACTTAGAGCATTTCTACATGAGGTTTTTATTGCATGCTCTTGACTACTCACTCACGGAGGTTTGTGGTTCCTTTACACGACCTCCAGGACATCTCTCATGCTTTCTGCCCTTTATCCCACTTTTAAAAAGATGAGATAACTTGATAAGGAACACTAATTCAATGTATCAGCAGTAATGATGGAGTTGTGCCAAAAACACAGCATCATCTAGTGGCTGTAAAATGAAACATATAGAACTTGCCCAGAAAGGCAGCCCCCTGCCCCGCTGCCTGTGTCAGGAGACGATCTTAATCCCGCAAAGAATCCAGAAGCAGAAGCCTCAGTAAGTTGTAGGATAAATAGCCTAGTGTGGTGTAGCCCTTAAGTACTTTCCCAGCTGCACTGGCTGCCAGTCCCTGTCCAGGTCCAATTCCAAGTGTTGGTATTAACATTCAAAGCCCTAAATGGCTTGGGGCCAGGTTACATGAAGGATTGTCTCCTCACGTAGGTACCTGCCAGACCCTAAGACCATCTTCAGGGGTCCTTCTCCAGGAGCCCCTGCCAAAGAAAGTGGGGCAGTTGGCTACCAAGAAGAGGACCTTTTCTGCTGTGGCACCCAGGTTGTGGAATAAGCTTCCCAGAGAGACTCGCCTGGCACCTACATTGTACTCTTTCAGGTGCCAGGTGAAGATCTTCCCCCCCGCCCTGAATTTTAGCATTTTAGTCTTTTAACTTTGCTGTTGTAAATCTGTTACTGTATTTTAAATCTCTGTATTGCTGCTAGGTTTTATTCTGGTTGTATTTTTATACTGTAGTTTTCAGCTTTTTGATTTTATACTGTTTTAATCTGTACTTTGTTGTTTTAATTTTTGTGAACTGCCCAGAGAGCTTCGGCTATTGGGTGGTATAGAAATGTAATAAATAAATAAGTAGGCAAAAGGAGTTTTTAAAATGTATGTCCAGTGCTTAGAATTCTCTGAACCACCCAATAGCTACAATTAAAGGCTTTCCTCCTGTCTATTCTTCAGATAAGAGTTCTTTATCTTCAACAAAAAATAAATACAAATGAAGATGCATTGTTGTATCAAGTTAGAAAAAATATATTGTTCTACCAAGTTTATTCCCATGTCTAATCATTTTACAACAAGACCCAAAATATGTTTTGCTTGCCCCCATCCCCTTCAGAGCCTGGGAGAGCATTTATTTCTCCTTTGCAATGAATGATGCCTCCAGCTGCGTGGAATTCGGGGTGGGGCTCCAGGCAGCATCTGCTCCGGCTTCAATCCCAGCACGGGAAGGAGTAGGGTTAGGCATGATATGCAGGGACTTCCATCTCCTGGACGGTCTGTGGGGTTTTTGGGTCAGATTCTAATATGAAAAGTGCTGTTAAAAAATTGCAATAATACTTAAGCATTTGTGGCCCATGGTCAGAAAAGCATTCGGTAATAAGTACAAGGAGGCTGTCAAAGACAAAACATCAGGCTGAAGCTAAATTCTAGGCCTCAGTCTCATGATTGTTCAGAGAGACTCCCAACTTGTTTTAGCTCAGGAAAAATGCTGCTGCTTTTGCTGATAGAACAAGACAGTAGTCATTGCAGGCTGTGTGATTAGGGCTGTATCTGTGCGTCCTGAGAAGAGAAGGAGGCACAGGTTGTGCTCAGTGGAATAGCTAAGGCTGTTTCAGGGGCCCACAGCAACTATTTTTCATGAGCTGTCTGCTTCCCTGGCCCATGTGGGGTGAGACGGGGCTAGTCTCATGGGCACCCTCGGAGTGTTCTCATCTTGTGTGATTTTCCTGGCACTGTCTGACTTGTGATAAAGGCCTCCACAAGACTAGTACAGGACGGGTTCTATTACCTGAGGAAGTCGGGTGCTCGCACGATCATGTGCTGGAAATCTTCAAAGGACAGCTTGCCATCATTGTCCAAGTCAGCCTCGTCAATCACCTTGTTACACACCAGACACACTTCCTCTGGAGTCAGTTCTTTGCGGGTCAGTTTGTTGACAGTCTTCTCCAAATCAGATTTGCAGATATAGTCATCGTTGTTAAAGTCTGCTGAAAGGAGCACTTGGAACTCTCAGAGTTGGCAGAGGGGAGAGCATCCCCCCATCGGCTCTAAGCTTCTCGCTCTGTGAGTCCAGTGCAAGCTTGCCCAGCATGTCTCCCTTTGGCCTGCATGGGCATCCAAACCCATAGATGGGGCTGGCCCAAGACATCTGGCTGCCTGAGGCAAAGGCTGTGATGCTCCCCTGCCCACATTCCATGTGCAGAGGTCCACTGGTCTGGCAACTGAGTCTTAGTTCAGCACTGGTGATGGGTCAGCACCCCGATGCACCTGAGGGCAGCAGGATAGCGTTGGAGGTGCCAGGCAGCCTTGCAACACCTCCCCACCCATAGCATCTGCTGCCTGGGGCACTGGCCTCACTCTGCCTAGTGGCAGTGCTGATCCCTGGAAGCATCCCTGGGGGGAGTACTGCTTATGGAAATGCCAGCATTGCTTTAAAGCATATACGTGCACGCGCACATATGCATATGCATGTGCACGCGCACACACACAGAGCCCCTCTGCAAATGTGTGGATGCTTGGCTCAAAAAAGAAAAACTTCAACGGAGCATTCAGTTTTCAGTGAGGCTCCCGTTGACTACAAGCTGGTTCCAGGGTCCCCTTTGTGCTTTAATCGCTCAGGACAGGAAGAAATCCAGGAGGTGCAGCTTTTCCTATCACTTGACCTTGCTGCCTGGAAAAACTGTACCTACTGAATATTCTACTGTCTTGCAGCTGTTTCATGGAGCCTCTGTCATGCTTTCCTGAGAGCTGCCTTCCCTTCCCATTGCTGGGTGATCACCAGCAGCACAGGTGAATTGCAGGCCTCACTGGTTCCAGCTCAGTAATGCACTCTGCCTTGCTGCGGACAGAGTCCTCGGAGGCCCCATAAAGAAAGGTTGTCTGGTACTATCAGCCTGAGAAGACTGTGGGAGCAGCACGCAGCACTTCCCTGCACAAAGGACCCCCCCCCCTCCAGCCACAGCCAGCTCCAGGGCTCCCGAGGACCACTCACCATAGATTTTGAAGGCGTAGTAAGCCTTCAGGTCACGAGGTGCCATTTCACTCATCACTGAGAACATATCCAAGAAGTCGTCTAAAGCCATGTTGCCTTCGCCATCCTCAGAGAAGACCTCAGCTATCCGTTGTCGGAAGGGGTTGTCCTGGGAGAGGAGACAGGGTGGAAAGTGCAATAGAGCGGATTCTTTTCAGACCAGTTCCTTACTCCCCCTTTGGCCCTATAGCCATCCTCCTCCTGGACGACCAAAGAGAACACTCTTCCTCTTAGGCAGCTGGACCCCTTCCCCTCACTGTTTCCCCCAGGAACTGACATGTGTTTTTTTCTTGGTGGTGGCAGTGGTGGTTGCTGCAAAAGATCCAGTGCGGCCTGCCTGTGGCAGCCTCCCTTGGCACGGGTGGCAGCAGCAGAACTGTCGACACCTGCCGTGGTCACCTTTCTCTGGAGCTGAGAGGCTTTTCTCAGCTTTTAAAAATGTGCAAGCGCAAGTACTGGTGGCGTCTACCTGCACTGAGCTCATCTTCCAACCTGTGGCGGCAGCAGGACGAGAAATATTGGCAGTCCCCAAGATCCGTTTTGGTGCTCGCATGATGCCCCCAGCCCCAGCAGGGTCATCTCCAACCTGGTGGACAAAAGATGCCAGCCCCTTGTGTGGTGCCACCACCAGAGGCGTTGTTGTTGTTGTTCAGTCGTTCAGTCGTGTCCGACTCTTCGTGACCCCATGGACCATAGCACGCCAGGCCTTCCTGTCCTGCGCTGTCTCCCGGAGCGTGCTCAAGTTCATATTCATTGCATCCGTGATGCTATCTAGCCATCTCATCCTCTGCCGTCCCCTTCTCCTTTTGCCTTCAGTCTTTCCCAGCATCAGGGTCTTTTCCAGGGAGTTTTCTCTTCGCATTAGGTGGCCAAAATATTGGAGCTTCAGCTTCATTATCTGTCCTTCCAATGAGCACTCAGGGTTGATTTCCTTTAGGATGGACTGATTTGACCTCCTTGCAGTCCAGGGGACTCGTAAGAGTCTTCTCTAGCACCACAGTTCGAAAGCATCAATTCTTCGGCGCTCAGCCTTCCTTATAGTCCAGCTCTCACAGCCATACATTACTACTGGGAAAACCATAGCTTTGATTAGACGGACCTTTGTCGGCAAGGTGATGTCTCTGCTTCTTACTATGCTGTCTAGGTTTGCCATAGCTTTCCTCCCAAGGAGCAAGCGTCTTTTAATTTCATGGCTACAGTCACCGTCTGCGGTGATCTTGGAGCCCAAGAAAGTAACATCTGTCACTGCTTCCATTTCTTCCCCTTCTATATGCCAGGAAGTGATAGGGCCAGATGCCATGATCTTAGTTTTTTTAATGTTGAGTTTCAAACCAGCTTTTGCACTCTCCTCTTTCACCCTCAACAAGAGGCTCTTGAGATCCTCTTTGCTTTCTGCCATTAGGGTGGTATCGTCTGCATATCGGAGGTTGTTGATAATTCTCCCGGCAATCTTAATTCCGACCTGTGATTCATCCAACCCGGCATTTCTCATGATGTACTCTGCATATAAGTTAAATAAGCAGGGTGACAATATGCAGCCTTGTCGTACTCCTTTCCCGATTTTGAACCAATCGGTTGTTCCATGTCTGGTTCTTACTGTTGCTTCTTGACCCTCGTACAGGTTTCTCAGGAGACGGGTAAGGTGGTCTGGTATTCCCATCACTTTCAGAATTTGCCACAGTTTGTTGTGATCCACACAATCAAAGGCTTTAGGCGTTACAAGAGGTTAAAAGAGGCCCGTGGCGTGGCAGAGGCTGCCTGCACTTGGGGCTGTGCTGCTGCCACAGGTGCCATGGAGAAGCTTAAGGAAAGGGCCCGGGCCCCCGAATGGAAACCGTCTGGGGTGAGGAGGAGCCAAGAGAGGCAGCTGGTTTCTCAGCTGAGCCGACAGAGCATCTGAGTGTTGTGGTCTCGTCTTCCCTCCCTCAGCTGCAGCCAAATGACAGGAAAAAAGGGAAACCAATACTCTTTACTGTTCCATTAGATTTCACATCTTTTAATTGCAGCTGGCACATCTGAACATCCTTCTTGTTTGCTTGCTGAAATTTTGTACAACTCCAGTAACAAACTTCTCAAATAGATTGTGTTCATTTTCAGTCACTTCTTGTGCATTCAGTAGTTATAACCCTTCAGCTTATTAGTTTATTGCCATGATCAGGCAGGAGGCATAACACTTTCAGAATAATAAAGTCTATTCAGTGATGAGAAAGTGTTGCACAAAATGCTAGTTTCGCCCCCTGGAGGCTGGTCCAATTTGCCCCAAAGAGGAGAGTCAACTGCAGGCTGGGTCCAACTCAATTTTATTGTTTGCAAACCGTTCGACAAAGGAGCTCACGCTCAAAAGCAGAGTCGACCCCTGGCAACCCCCGCGCTACAGTTTTATCACTTAGCCTGCATTCCTCAGCCAGCGTGTTACTTTTGATGGGTTGCCAGCGGTTTGCTTAGCAACCTTATCTTTGGGTTACTGTCTGCTCATTCCAGGCATGCGCAGCTCTTACAGTACTACGTGCTGCTTAAGACACGTACAATGGCTTTTAGGTTACATTTTCGATGGTGTTATAGGCCCCTTCCAACCCTACTATTCTATGATTCTATAAATACTAATTGGTTTCTGAGCATGCATAGTGTGTTTTTCTTTGTTCTCCAACTTTCAGTCTGTATAAATGCATCCTGTTTTCTTTTTAGGGGAGAGAGACAGTTTCGTCTGTCTCTCCCACGGCCGTGATGTGCTTTAATAAATTTCTGACTGTTCAACCTAACCTGCCTTGGATATTTCCATAACTATTTGGTGCCACGACTCAGATCCCAAATGCTGAGGAGAATCGAACCAATTTGGACTGCCATTCACTGAACATCCCAGAAGCACACACCAAGGTAAGAGATCTTTTGAAATCTCGAAGTCTGGGACTCAGTGTGAGGCTGTCCATGGAACGATTCTGCCTTGGCTAACAGGATACCACCATTAAAGAGAGTCAGTAATTTAAGCACTTGGTAAGTTTTTGTTTGTTGGGTGGGGTGGGGTTACAGAGGTCCATGGGATATGGCATCAGGTGAATGGGAGTTGCCTTGTATGAATTGAGGAAAAGAGTAGAACAAGAGTTGCCTGGTATGAATTGAGGTAAAAAGGAACAGGGCAAATTATAGTCACCGGAGCGTTGTGTGAGCGAGTTTTCCTTCTTCCCTCCATGGTATGAGCTGGCCGACAAGGCACGGACCTCCTGAATAAATCATTCCTGAATGAACAGAGATTGCAGTGAGTGACCCGAACTTTCCTTCACTCCCTGCCATGGTATGAGCTCCTTTGACCACAAGTGACTAATTGTGCCTCCAATTCAGTGAGAATCGGTCTCTGTACCTTGGAATTTGGCAGTGCCTTTCATTTCTCGCAACCTGTGGAGACCTCCTGATTGTTTTCCTGTGTGCTCCTGTATGAATTAAGGACGGGGTCGGATTCTTCCAAAGAAATTCCATAGCCCCCAAAGGGATGCCTTCAGTGTACATGTACAGGAAGTACAGACTTAAGACTTGCAAGTTTTGGACAAATAGAACTTGACCCTTCCAATTTCCCTTGATTGGGACCTTTGATTTGGACAGAATTGTGCATTTAAAGGGAGTCTTGGAATCTCGGAATCCAAGGTGGCACAGGGTCAATAGGAATGCATTCTTTGATTGGTATGTTGAGACATCAAAGAAGTCAGCCAAGTCCCGGGGAGCAGAGTCTTAAGGACTCCCAAGACAAACTGAAAGGCCAAGCGCACATTAGAATAATGTTCTACCATTGCTGCCACTTTATTTATTTTATTTATTTATTTCATTTCTATACCGTCAAATAGCCGAAGCTCTCTGGGCGGTTCCGAAGCTCTCTGGGCGGTTTTTGGTAACCCACTGAGCATTAGAAAAATCAGTGTCTCCACTGGCCTGGCCAGCCGATGGCAACACTTCACACCTCCGAGCTGCTTCATAGAATCATAGAATAGTAGGGTTGGAAAGGGCCTACAAGGCCATTGAGTCCAACCCCCTGCTCAATGCAGGAATCCAGGTCAGAGAATCCCTGACAGATGGCTGTCCAGCCTCGTCTTGAATGCCTCCAGTGTGGGAGAGCCCACCACCTCCCTAGGGAATTGGTTCCATTGTCATATTGCTCTAACAGTCAGGAAGGTTTTCCTGATGTTCAGCCGGAATCTGGCTTCCTGTCACTTGAGCCCATTATTCCGTGTCCTGCACTCTGGGATGATCAAGAAGAGATGCTGGCCTTCCTCTCTGTGACAACCTTTCAAGTACTTGAAGAGCACTATCCTATCTCCCCTCAGTCTTTTCTTCTCAAGGCTAAACATGACCAGTTCTTTCAGTCTCTCTTCATAGGGCTTTGTTTCCAGTCCCCTGATCATCTTGGCTGCCTTCCTCTGAACCCTCTCCAGTTTGTCTGCATCCTTCTTAAAATGTGGTGCCCAGAACTGGACACAGTACTGCAGATGAGGCCTAACCAGTGCTGAGTAGAGGGGAACTAGTACTTCCCGGGATTTGGAAGCTGTGCTTCTATGAATGCAGCCTAAAAGAGCATTGGCCTTTTTTGCAGCCACATCACATTGTTGGCTCATATTCAGCTTGTGATCGACAACAATTCGATCACAAGCTGGATACATGGTTCAACAACACTACAAGCGAGAAGGATCTTGGAATTTTTTGAGTAATCACGGCATTGTTTTCAAGGTGCTTCCAGATGGATTGCTTTATCATCTGCTCCAGAATTTTCCCTGGGATTGATGTCAGACTGACTGGTCTGTAGTTCCCAGGCTCCTCCTTTTTACCCTTTTTGAAGATAGGGACAACATTAGCCCTCCTCCAGTCATCTGGCACTTCCCCCGTCCTCCATGATTTCTCAAAGAGAATAGACAGCAGTTCTGAGAGTTCTTCTGCCAGTTCCTTTATGACTCTAGGATGCAGTTCATCTGGCCCTGCAGATTTGAACTCATTCCAAGTAATTAGGTGTTCCTTGACCATATACCTATTGATCTCAAGCTGCAATCCTGCCCCTTCAGCCTGCATTTCGCCTTTGCCAGAGGGGACATAGACCCTCTTTTGGGAGAAGACTGAGCCAAAGTAGGAATTGAGCACCTCTGCCTTTTCTTTGTCATCTGTTATCATTTTGCTATCCTTATTTAATAGCTGAACAACCATTTCTTTCCTCTGCCGTTTACTATGCATGTAGCTGAAGAAAGCCTTTTTGTTGGTTTTAGCATCCCTCGCTAACCTCAGCTCATTCTCAGCTTTACCTTCCTGACGCCATCCCTGCAATTCTGTGCTATCTGCCTGTACTCTTCCTTTGTTACTTGGCCTTCTTTCCACTTCCTATATGTGTCCTTTTTTGTTTTCCGGTCATCCCTAAGCTTTTTGTGAAGCCACATTGGCTTCTTCTGTTGTCTTCCACCTTTTCTTCTTGTTGGAATTGCTTGTGATTGTGCCTAGAGAATTTCCTTTTTTAAAAGCTCCCACCCATCTTGGACTCCTTTTCTCGCTAGCATGGCTTGCCATGGGACCTTACTGATCATTGTTCTGAGTTTATGAAAATCAGCTTTCCTAAAATCCAGGGTACGCGTTTGACTACACTCGGCTTTTGCTTCCCTTAGAACCAAGAACTCAAGTGCAACATGGTCGCTTTCCCCCAGAGTTCCTGTAACTGCTACTTTATCCACTAAGTCATCTCTGTTGGTTAGGATCAAGTCAAGGATAGCCAATCCTCTAGTTCCTTCCTCTACTTACTGTAGGAGGAAGTTATCCGCCACACAAGTCAGGAATTTCCTGGAGGGGCCCTGTTTTGCAGAATTTGTCTCCCAACAAATACTGGGGAAATTGAAGTCCCCCATTACTACTACATCATGCTTCCTTAAAACATTGGCTAGTGGCTGTTCAAAAGTTTCATCCTCGTCTTCTCCTTGATTGGGTGGCCGGTAGTAGACTCCGACCACCAGGTTGCTTTTATTTTTTGCTCCATTTATTTTGATCCAGATGCTCTCGATGGGGCTACCAAGCTCCTCCTCCTGTATTTCTGTGCAGAGATATGTATTTTTCACATACAGTGCAATCCCACCTCCCTTTCTGTTCCTCCTGTTCTTTTTGAACAAGTTATATCCTTCAGTTGCTGTATTCCAGTCATGAGAGTCATCCCACCAAGTCTCAGTTATACCTATCAGGTCATAATTTACCTCTTGTATTAAGAGTTCAAGTTCGTTCTGTTTGTTTCCCATACTCTGGGCATTAGTATGTAGACATCGAAGACCATGTGCTTCATAGTCTGGCTTTCTTCCTACATGTGTCTGAAGACTATTATTGGGCGCTATCAGAGCTGTTCTCTCCATTACAGTTCATGCACCTATGTCCATTGTTACCCCCAACATTACATCTCCCTTCCCCGTAGGATTCAGTTTAAAGCCCTCCTGATGAAGTTCTTCATGCTGTGGCCAAACATATTCTTCCCAGCCTTTGTGAGGTGCAACCCATCCCTAGCCAACAGCCCATCTTCCCGGAAGTATAGCCCGTGGTCCCAGAATCCAAATCTCTCTCGTCGGCACCACCTTCGTAGCCAGTCATTCACCCGGAGTATTTTCCGTTCCCTTTCTATCCCTCTTCTAACTACTGGAAGGATGGATGAGAAAACTATCTGGGCCCCAAAGTTCTTGAGTTTCCTTCCCAGAGCTTCAAAGTCTGACGTGATCTCTTCGTAGCTCCGCTTGGCGGTATCATTTGTTCCCACATGGATGAGAAGAAAGGGATCCCTGTCAGTGGGCTTTATGAGTGCAGGCAACCTTTCAGTCACGTCTCTAATTCGTTCTCCCGGGAGACAACATACCTGGCAAGTCCACGGGACTTCGTGACATACTTGGGTCTCGATCCCATGCAGCAAGGAGTCTCCCACTACTACCACTCTTCTCTTCTTGTTGTTGTAGGCCTGGGTTTCATCGCCTCTGTTTGACTGACCTTCAGCCTCTTGCTCATTCTCATGCAGGTTCCCCTGTGATTCTTCCTCTGCAGGCTGTCCTCCAGTCTCATCCGCAAGTACGTGGAATCGGTTCCACAGCTCCACTGCTTCCACTGGTGCAGAGTGGCGTCTAGTTCTTCTTCTCCTAACTGTCACCCTTTTCCAAGGAGTATCTTCTACTCCATATTTCTTCACCTCAGCATTTCCCACTGCCTCATCTTGCTGTTGCTCTTCAAGCTTCTGGTCTTCCCTTTGCTGCTGTAGTTCCCCCATTCTGTCCAAGAACTCTTCGTGTTCTCTTATTCCCCGGAGGGTCGACAGTCGCCGCTCCAGTCCATTTACTTTTTCTTCCAGCAGCGTGATCAACTTGCACTTGTTGCAGGTGTAGGCCATGTTGTTCTCAGGCAAGAAAACAAACATTGCACACACCTTGCAGGTCACCACCACTGGAGAGTCTTGTCCTTCCATAGCCTCTTTTCCTTTTTTGTGTCTAGCTTTGTGATTGTTCTAGACTAGCCTGTGCCTGTTCCTCTACTCAGTAGAAGTTAAAAGCAGAGTCCCACTGGTGTGGAAGTGTGTGTTTCAAGACAAATAAATGGAAAAACGTTAGTTAAAAAATAAAATAAAATAAAAATGGAAAAAAATGTTAGGGGCCTCCCCCTTGACCTCCCCTGCCGAACTCCCCTGGCCAACTCCTGTTTGCTCCCCCTGTTCACTCGCTCTGGTCGCTCGCTCTCTGGAAGCTTGCTTGCTTCTGTAGTCCCTGGACCAGCTGGAGGAGCTTGCTCTGCTCTGCTCTGTTCAGCTGGGAGGCGGGAAACAGGATGACAACATAGCATCTGACAAGTTGATCTCTGGAGGGATGTTCAACTGATTTGGGTGTGTACACATAGGGAATTCTTTGCTCCCCTTTCTCCAGTGGTTAAGAGAACCACCCTGATGGAATATTTTCCATCTTGGCTGGTAAACTCTTATAAGGTATCATTTCCCCCTGTGAAGGTTTGAGGCCTACAGAGGCAAGGGAAGGTAAAAAGATCAGGGCTAGAGGCCTGGGTTTTTCTGTTGGGAGGGGGTATCCCTGAAAGGAGTAGTTTAATTTCCCTGTTCAGTTTCATTTTCATTTCCCCAGTTAAGTTCCATTTCTTCAGGTTTGAAGCAGTACTTTCGGTTCTGTGGGAGGAGGGTATATAAAGAGAGCCAGTAAGAGCAGAATCAGGGGAGGGAGCAGGAAGAAGCAGCCTGGAGAAGTCTAAATGCAGATAGGGTAAAGGAACTTGCATTTTGCAACTTTTGTTTCTCTTAATGCCTTTTGTATCACTCAGCTATATCGTGTAAATACCTTTAGTTGTAATTTGCTTGCTTTAATTTACCAGTAAACTGTTGTGGTTAAACCCTATGTCTAGAGTTTCAGTCACCCCACGTCTACAACCTAAACCCTACATTATTGGGACAGGGATGTTTAAAAGAAGTGGGGCTCTTAAGGAGGCAAGAGATCCTTAAGGAGTTGCTCAGGGGGTCCAGGTCAAAAGAGAAACCCTGACACCCCCGCTTCCCATAGAGGAAACTCTGGAATTAATTCCAGTTGTGGCTAACAAGAAGCATGGCTCGGTATTGGCTGTGCAATGCCTGGGCACAGAGCCAGCCAGAGAGGGCCAGCAGGCCATCAAGTCCAACTCCCCCTGCAAGGCAGGGCCAGCAACCCTCTTTCTACCCCCACTGCCTATGAGCAAACCCACGCAAGCCAAAGGCAGCAGGTCGGTGCCTGCAGAGCAGCTGTCGAGCCCCATGCAGAGACGGGGTGCCCTCTGTCCTGGAGAAGGCGATCAGCTCTGATCCCTGGGCTCAGCAAAGAGGTTTCTGTTGGCTTCCATGAACTGTGGCAACTCCATCGCACTCTCCCCCGTGGAAGAGGCTTCTGGAATGGGCTTCTGTGTTCAAGATGCTAGGTGGCTGGTTGGATCCAAATTTAGTCATACTTAGACAGCATCTCTACACCAGCCTAGAGCCCCACATTTAAAATGGGGTGTTCTGCTTCCGTTTTAACTGCAGGATCACAATGGACTCCCTTGACATGTGCTTCCTCCCCCACTCCTTTCCCCTCCTTCTCCCTCTTGTCTGAGTCTTCCATGTGTATTATTGGTCTAGCTCCTCTTCTTGCAGCTTTTCCTTTTTCATGGAGGGAACTCAAGTGGAACACAAGCGGGGTGATTTGATAGCTCATTATCAGATCAGAGATAATAGATTGATTTAAAAATGGAATAAAGGTCGTTTGTGCAGGAGATGCCCTGGAGGTTAAAAACATCATTTAAAAGGCCCAACAAACTTCCATGAACAATCTCAATAGCAAGATAAAAGCTCAGTGTGAAGGAGCCCACAGTAGACCCACTGAAATCAATGGGGCATACGTTAGCCTTGACTAACCTAAGTTCGATTTATTAGAAGTATAATAAATACTTATAATTTATAAGTGTATAACTTGTAACTAAGTCTGGGTCCAACCCATATGATTTCCTGGCCATGGGCCATTAGTATACGAAGCACCAGGGGATTGGGAGGATGTGGCCGGGGCTTGTCCCCCGGTGGGGCTTGCTGGCCAGTACCTTTAGCTCCGGCATGCTGCCAATGAGTTCATAGGGGAGCTTCACGCTGGGTCTGTTGGTGTAATCGAGCGGGACCAGCTGAGGGGCCAGGTCACGGTACCTGTCAAACAATCTGCAAGCAAGGAAAGGAAAGGTGTCTTTCTCACCTGTCTGATTCAGGACCAGGGGTGGCCTGGGCTCATCACTGGGCTGGCAACAGTCAGACATCAGTGAGTAACACACAGGATGTGACATGAGACGGGGATGTTTTCTGGATTTCAGATATCAAGAAAGCTGGGGCCCCCAGCACAGCCTCAGCAGGGGAGGGACCCTTGGATGCCTGGCTGTGCAGAGGCCATCCTTGGCTGCTCTTTTGTTAACCTAACTCCGCTTGCCAGCCAAATGTAATTTTCTTTGGCAGCAAGGAGGGCTCAGCACTCTACTGTGCAGAGGAAGCAGGTGGGAGCGAAGGAGGGTGTCTTCCCACTCCCCAAAGGCTGAAGGGGAAAATTAGAAGCAAGTCAATGCTTCTATCATCTCAAAGATGTTAGACAGGCTCAGGATGCAGCAAGGGGAAAAGATGGTTGGATGGCTACCTGAGGCTGCCTTTACATTAAAGAAAACCGCCACAGTCCTCCTGTTCTGGAGCCTTTCCGCATTTATCGTGGGCTCCCAGACAGCGACCACATGGTTGCTGAGAGGGGAAGCTTTTAATTTTCAAGGTTCCATAGAACTCAATGAAACAGCACCATCTAGTGGCTATTTTAATCGTGTTATATTCAGCATTTTAAAAAATGGTTCATTAGTTCCGGGTCTATTTGAGACGGAATAACCAGAAAATACCTCTGGATGTGCCCTGGAAGTTAACAACATCATGAAAAGGACCCACAAACTTCCATGAGTGAGCAATCTCAATAGCAGGATAAAAGCTCAGTGTGAAGCAGCCCTGAAGGACTCCTGAAAGGCCACCACTCTGTGTGTGTGCACAGATGTGTGTTTGTGTCTGCAGATAGGGGGTTGCTGGCTTTGCTTTGGGTTGGTTGTGGTTTTGAGCTTTCTTTGATTTTTTTGCTAGTTCTGTGAACTATAAAAAAAAATATCCTTCCATATATCCTCTCACCCATTCACAACAGTGTTCCCTGGAATCCTATGAACATTTACTTGGGAATAAGTCCCAGATACCTTAGGAATACCTAAATATGAGTAAATATGCATAACACCAGGCTGCTCAAGTCTCTTCTTGCTCTGCCCACTTTAAAGGGTATTTAATAATTTATGTTTCCCTTTTAAAGTTGTTGGGTTGGATCCAGATTTAGTCATGCTTAGAGTAGACCCACTGAAATCACTGGGACAAGTTAGTGATAAAATTAAGTCCTATTGCTTTCAATAGATCTACTCTAAGCATGCCTATATCTGTATCCAACCCTTTGTTTAAATTTGCTGCTTATTTCTACTTTATTATGCTCAGGTTTGTTTGTTTTTTACTAAGTTGTTGTATTATTCTTGGGATAGGTCCAGATTTAATCATACTTAGGGTAGACCCACTGAAATTAACAGGATGTCCAACTTAAGTCCCATTGATTTGAACAGATCTGCTCTAATTATGACTGAATCTGGATCCAAAGCCTTATTGTGTAGCCAGCCAATTTGAGACACATGTAGAAAGTTGGGCCACACATCCTCGACGAGCTAACTAAGAAATAAGGGCAGCAGCACTGAGAACTTTGCAAAAGTGGAGGCAGTGAGGGTGTGTGTGTGTCTTTTTTGCCTTTCTTTGCCCCTTGTTACTGCAATGGGTCTGAGGAGTCTTTGACGTCCACAGCTGTCATCAGGGGAAGTGGGAGAGAACAATGAGGCAGAAGTTTCAAAAGGGTTCCCTATCAATAATAGATGCCTTATTCATTATACAATTATGGTCTTGGCTTCCATTCCTCACATGAAAACATACCCATACTTAGGTTTCATGAACTACAGCCTTTTGCTCCATTTGTTTTTCTTGCTATACAGCACACAACATATTACAGAGGAAGGGCACATTTCTCCTGGCCTGGACCCTTCTCAATCCCATCTTGTCCCAAGATCTCAGCCCACAAGTCTTGTGTCATAGCTCTCTCTGGTGGGTGTTCACTTATTCATTTATGCATTAATTTATATCCCACCTTTCCTTCAAGGAGCTCAAAGCAGTGTACAGTGTTCTCACACACCCCGCATCCCCAGCAATCATTTTATCCTCACAATAACACTATGTGGTTAGGCCTTTTCTGTGGTGGCTCTCTGATTGCAATGCTCTTTCCAGTGAGGCCCACCTGGTGCCAACATTCTCATCTTTTCTGCACCAGGTTAAGACTTTCCTTGCTTTTTTTTTTTTAATTAAAGAGGAAGGAGACTAAGAAATCCAATAAATAACGATAACAATAGTCTTAGATGAGCTGACTTCATAGCTGAGTGGGGTTTTGAACCCAGGTCATAGAATAGTAGGGCTGGAAGGGGCCTACAAGACCATGACGTCCAACCCCCTGCTCAATGCAGGTCTCCCAAGGTCTTAGGCCAAACCTCTAGCCACTGTACTTATTTATTTATTTATTTATTTATTATTTCATTTATATCCCACTTTTCTTCCATCGTGGAACTCAACGTGCCTACATGTAGTTCCGATGTGGTCTCCCCTCCAAGCACGGGCCAGACCCAGACCTGCTTAGTTTTAGCAACGTAGCTGTCTCATACGCCTTCAGACCATGCCTGGGACCACATTATCTCTTAATTTCTGCAGAGCCATAACTTCCTCAGCTGGGGGATGGGATGGGTCAGGGGAGCTATAAGACACAACAATAAAATGGTTGTAAATATTTTGGTTTCATTTCTTTTTTTTCCTTGGAAAACTCAAGATTCAGAAAAGAAATAATTTGCTAAGATGGAAAATATGAATTATAAGTTGGAAGATCTGTAGTCCCTCATCAAGTCACTCACATCAGCCTGCCATGGGGCTCACCTTCTCCTTTATGGAAGGAGTCTAGGGTGCTTCCAGATGGGCAGCTCCTAGTGCTACCAATCAGATAGTGTGCAACAATTCCATCTCTTACGCCTTAACAGTGTGTGTGTGTGTGGAAAGAAAAGAGAGGGAAGAACCTGCATGGGAGGGTTACAAGTGGAAAACGTCATCTGGACCACTAGTAAAATTCCATGAGCAAGGACTACATGATAGAAACCTCATCTGGAACCACACTTTAAAAAACCACACTTAAAAAAAACTTGAGCAGAGGCAGGAGTCACCCTCCAACCATGCACCCTCCCCTCCATGCAAGGAAGGGAACAAGCACAATTGGCGGGCAATTCTTACCCTTGCACCTGTCAAATCTGCTTGGTCTCCTTCCGTACAATCCAGCTCAGGATCTCTTGAGTGCAACATGCCCTGCAGCCCATCCTCAATGCCTTCCTCATCCTGATCACACCCCCAACAACGGAAAACTTGGGGTACCGCAGGGCTCAGTCCTGGGCCCAGTGCTCCGCAACATTTGTATTAATGACTTGGAGGCGGAGGTGCAGGGAATGCTGATCAGATTTGCAGATGACACAAAATTGGGCGGGATAGCTAATACTTTGGAAGACAGAAACAAAATTCAAAGTGATCTGGATAGACTGGAGCGCTGGGCAGAAAACAACAGAATGACATTTAATAGGGATAAATGCCAAGTTCTGCACCTAGGAAAAAGAAACCCAATGCACAGTTACAAGATGGGGGATACGTGGCTCAACCACACTACAAGCGAGAAGGATCTTGGAATTGTTGTCAATCAAAAGCTGAATATGAGCGAACAAGGTGATGTGGCTGCAAAAAAGGCCAATGCTATTTTGGGCTGCATTCATAGAAGTATAGCTTCCAAATCCCGGGAAGTCCTAGTTCCCCTCTACTCAGCACTGGTTGGGCCTCATCTGGAGTACTGTGTCCAGTTTTGGGCACCGCACTTTAAGAAGGATGCAGACAAACTGGAGAGGGTTCAGAGGAGGGCAACAAAGATGATCAGGGGACTGGAAACAAAGCCCTATGAGGAGAGACTGAAAGAAATGGGCATGTTTAGCCTTGAGAAGAGAAGACTGAGGGGAGATATGATAATGCTCTTCAAGTACTTGAAAGGTTGTCACAGAGAGGAAGGCTAGGATCTCTTCTCGATCATCCCAGAGTGCAGGACACGGAAGAACGGGCTCAAGTTACAGGAAGCCAGATTCCAGCTGAACATCAGGAAAAACTTCCTGACTGTAAGAGCAATACGACAATGAAACCAATTCCCTAGGGAGGTGGTGGGCTCTCCCACACTGGAGGCGTTCAAGACGAGGCTGGACAGCCATCTGTCAGGGATTCTCTGACTTGGATTCCTGCATTGAGCAGGGGGTTGGACTCGATAGCCTTGTAGGCCCCCTTCCAACCCTACTTCTATTCTATTCTATTCTATTCTATTCTATTCTATTCTATTCTATTCTATTCTATTCTATTCTATTCCATTCCATTCCATTCCATTCCATTCTAAAACAAACGCACACAGCTGGCAGACACAGCAGTTTCTCCCACTACTGGCGATTTTCATGGGGAGGTCATGGCACTCCTGTTCCATGGGATGGAAAAAATACCTCTTTTTTTGCGTTTGCGGAAAATACAGGATAGGCTGGGGAAAATGGCAGGAGACGCCCTGGAGGTTAATGGCATCATCTAGAGAGCCTGCAAACTTCTGTGACAGAGCCATCTCAATAGCAGGATAAAAACTCCGTGTGAAGAGAGCCCAAGTTAAAGAGCACATATGGCTAAACACATTTGATCCAATATGTGTTCGGCATCTCTAAAAAGCCAGAGCACCAAGCTCCATTTCCCTCAGCATGGAAAAGGGTAGAAGCTGTGCTTCTTCCATCCCTAATCTTTTAAAAACTCATATTCCTGATATAAGCATTTGGATCTTACATGTTTGTAGTTTTCTCACCTCAGAATTTCTTTCCTTGTGAAAAATGTTGTATCCTGAAAGGCAAAAGAAATACAAAATCCAGCACTGGAGAGGATGTAAATGGAGAAGACCCCCCACCCTGGCGTAATTTCTGATTCTCTAATGGGAACTGTTGGTTCCTTGCCCCACCCCCCAGTGCTGTAGATGCCCCCCAACTGCCGAGGCAAACTGTCCCACTGCTGGACTTACCAGAAAGGGACACAATAAGCTCCTTGAATCTACAAAAAGGCAGCAGGTCATTGCTCTGACTCGGCCATGGTCACTGCACCGTCATCGTCTCCCCCAGGGCTGCTTTCACACATGGCATTTGCAGTCTCTCCCCATTTCACACCCTCATGGGCTCCTTTGCACACTTGAGCTAAGAAGTAGCAGCTGTCTTCCACAGTCTGCCCTGCATTAGCATTGTCCAGTTGTCTGCACAAATAATGCAGGTGATGAAATCTCTTTTCCTACCTGATATGCATCCAGCTGTTCCGGAGTGAAGATGGTCTGCTTGTTACCCATTTCTGAGCCCCAGGACTTGTCCCATGCCTCCTGCCCCAGGCTTGCCTTAGGGAGGCTGAATATCGAGATTATGAACAGCAACAACAACGGGACTCTCTGAGGCTGGAGGGGATCAGGTGTCGCTTGCTCCGCTCTGTGGATCCCGCCTGGATCATAATAGGGGCATTTCATCAAATCTTTGGTCCAGCGGTGGCGGTATGAGGCGCTTGTCCAGCACCACTCCCCTGCCCCTGGAGCACCCAGGCAGCTTCAGATTACGCCCAAGGCCAACACCAGTCTCGCTTGCAGGGCGACCAAAGGAGTGGGTGGGTGGAACTGTACACAGAGGAGCTGGACCACTGCTCAGGGGTGTTGTCTGCCTGCATCCCACTGTTAGGAGTCCCTGCTCTCCCTTCAACATCCCCCCAAGTGGACTCAAGCAGAACTTGTTCTGAACGGCCCACAAGCTCGCCCGCCCTCCCTCCCTCCCTCCCTCCCTCCCTCCCTCCCTCCCTCCCTCCCTCCCTCCCTCCCACACACACCCAGTGCACACTTTCCAGTGCCTTCACAGCTCAGCAGTCGCACAACTTGTTCCTTGAAATGGGAAGGTGATTTTTCTCTCTGTGTGTCCTGGACCTTGTAGATTTAAAAGTCTCTGAACACGTGAACAAACTCACATTGCAAGATGACCAGGGCCAAGGCTGGCCTCTTGTCATGCCTTGGCCAGCCTTTCTTCCACACACTCAGACTTTTTCAAGCAGTAGGGTGAGTGACACACAGAAACATGGCAAGGGCACAAGGGCGAGGGGCCTCATGAAGGTACAGTGGAGGGCCCAGAAAGAGAGTTCCTTGTGGGTGGCGTGATTCTGGGCAGGGATGTTAGAGAATTCCGCCACAGATCCCAGGGAGGCCAAATTCCAGTGAATTTGCCCCCCTGAAATCTGTGGTGGAATGGAGCAACCCGCCCCACCACCCCACGAAAGCCCCGTGAAACGGAGCCTACCTGGCTGCAGCTGCGGCGGCCACTGCCGGGCTGTGGCCGCAAATGGCGGCCACTATGCCAGCCGCTATTTGCATCCCTGGCAAGCCATGATAGGCTACATAAGTATCTATGTAGCCTATCACGGCTCAGGGCAGGGACGCAAATGGCGTAGCCGCCGCCATTTGCGTCTGTGTCTTTAGCTGTGATAGACTATGTATATATTTACGTAGCCTATCACAGCAAAAGACAGGGGCGCAAATGGCGTAGCGGCCATTTGCACCTGTCTTTTGCCATGATAGGCTATGTAAATATATACATAGCCTATCACGGCAATAGGATGGAACACAAATGGCTGCTGCTGTAGCTGCTGCCATTTGCGTCCGTGTTTTTAGCTGTGATAGGCTACGCATATATTTATGCCATTTGCATCCCTGTGCAGCCCAGCAGCCGGATGTCTGGCTGCGGGCGGCCCCGGCTGGCAGCTCTGCGAAGTCGCCGCGGAGCGGAGCCAGCCGGGGAGGATTCCGGGGGGAGGGACAGAGCACCTCCCCCCCCCCGCGGATTGCCTGGTGCGGAGCCAGTTAAGTTTCATACATCCCTAATTCTGGGGGAAGGGAAGCCAAGACCAAGTGTGGATGACAATCCTTCCTTTTCCAGGCTAAAGTGACCCAGCTCTTCCAGTTGTTCCTCATAGGATTTGGTTTCCAGACCCCTCACGATCCTGGTCACTTTTCTCTGGATATGCTCCAATTTGTCAATGCCCTTCTTAAAATGGGCCTCCCAGAACAGGACACAGTACTCCAAATGCAGCCTAACACAGAATAGAGTGGAACTATTACTTCCTGTGATTTGGACACTCTGCTTCTCTTAGAATCATAGAATCATAGAATAGTAGGGTTGGAAGGGGCCTACAAGGCCATCGAGTCCAACCCCCTGCTCAATGCAGGAATCCAAGTCAGAGCATCCCTGACAAATGGCTGTCCAGCCTCGTCTTGAAGGCCTCCAGTGTGGGAGAGCCCACCACCTCCCCAGGTAATTGGTTCCATTGCCGTATTGCTCTGACACTCAGGAAGTTTTTCCTGATGTTCAGTCGGAATCTGGCTTCCTGTAACTTGAGCCCATTATTCCGTGTCCTGCACTCTGGGATGATCAAGAAGAGATCCTGGCCTTCTTCTCTGTGACAACCTTTCAAGTACTTGAAGAGTGCTATCATATCTCCCCTCAGTCTTCTCTTCTCAAGGCTAAACATGCCCAGTTCTTTCAGTCTCTCTTCATAGGGCTTTGTTTCCAGTCCCCTGATCATCTTTGTTGCCCTCCTTTGAACCCTCTCCAGCTTGTCTGCATCCTTCTTAAAGTGTGGTGCCCAGAACTGGACACAGTACTCCAGATGAGGCCTAACCAGTGCTGAGTAGAGGGGAACTAGTACTTCCCGGGATTTGGAAGCGATGCTTCTATGAATGCAGCCCAAAATAGCATTTGCCTTTTTTGCAGCCACATCACATTGTTGGCTCATATTCAGCTTGTGATCGACGACAATTCCAAGATCCTTCTTGCTCGTAGTGTGGTTGAGCCACGTATCCCCCATCTTGTAACTGTGCATTTGGTTTCTTTTTCCTAGGTGCAGAACTTGGCATTTGTCCCTATTAAATGCCATTCTGTTGTTTTCTGCCCAGCACTCCAGTCTATCCAGATCACTTTGAATTTTGTTTCTGTCTTCCAAAGTATTAGCTATCCCTCCCAATTTTGTGTCATCTGCAAATTTGATCAGCATTCCCTGCACCTCCTCCTCCAAGTCATTAATAAAAATGTTGAAGAGCACTGGGCCCAGGACTGAGCCCTGCGGTACCCCACTCGTTACCTCTCCCCAGCTTGAGAAGGTCCCATTGATAAGCACTCTTTGAGTCCGATTCTGTAGCCAACTGTGGATCCACTGGATCGTTGTTTCATCTAGCCCACTTCGAACTAGTTTGCTCATCAGGATATCATGGGGCACTTTGTCGAAAGCTTTGCTGAAGTCGAGGTATATGATGTCTACAGCATTCCCACGGTCTACAAGGGAGGTGACTTGATCAAAAAATGAGATCAGATTTGTCTGGCAGGACTTGTTTTTGACAAATCCATGTTGGCTTCGAGTAATCACGGCATTGTTGTCAAGGTGCTTCCAGATGGATTGCTTTATGATCTGCTCCAGAATTTTCCCAGGGATTGATGTCAGACTGACTGGTCTGTAGTTCCCAGGTTCCTCCCTTTTTACCCTTTTTGAAGATAGGGACAACGTTAGCCCTCCTCCAGTCATCTGGCACTTCCCCGGTCCTCCATGATTTCTCAAAGAGAATAGACAGCGGTTCTGAGAGTTCTTCTGCCAGTTCCTTTATGACTCTAGGATGCAGTTCATCTGGCCCTGGAGATTTGAACTCATTCAAAGTAATGAGGTGTTCCTTGACCATATGCCTGTCGATCTCAAGCTGCAATCCTGCCCCTTCAGCCTGTACTTCGCCTTTGCCAGGGGGGTCATAGACCCTCTTTTGGGAGAAGACTGAGCCAAAGTAGGAATTGAGCACCTCTGCCTTTTCTTTGTCCTCTGTTATCATTTTGCCATCCTTATTTAATAGCTGAACAACCATTTCTTTCCTCTCCCTTTTACTATGCACGTAGCTGAAGAAAGCCTTTTTGTTGTTTTTAGCATCCCTCGCTAACCTCACCTCGTTCTCCGGTTTAGCCTTCCTGACGCCATCCCTGCAATTCTGTGCTACCTGCCTGTACTCTTCCTTTGTTACTTGGCCTTCTTTCCACTTCCTGTATGTGTCCTTTTTTGTTTTCAGGTCATCCCTAAGCTTTTTGTGAAGCCACATTGGCTTCTTCTGTTGTCTTCCACCTTTTCTTCTTGTTGGAATTGTTTGTGATTGTGCCTTGAGAATTTCCTTTTTTAAAAGTTCCCACCCATCTTGGACTCCTTTTCTCGCTAGCATTGCTTGCCATGGGACCTTACTGATCATTGTTCTGAGTTTATGAAAATCAGCTTTCCTAAAATCCAGGGTACGCGTTTGAGTACACTCGGCTTTTGCTTCCCTTAGAACCAAGAACTCAAGTGCAACATGGTCGCTTTCCCCCAGAGTTCCTGTAACTGCTACTTTATCCACTAAGTCATCTCTGTTGGTTAGGATCAAGTCAAGGATAGCCGATCCTCTAGTTCCTTCCTCTACTTTCTGTAGGAGGAAGTTATCCACCACACAAGTCAGGAATTTCCTGGAGGGGCCATGTTTTGCAGAATTTGTCTCCCAACAAATATCGGGGAAATTGAAGTCCCCCATTACTACTACATCATGCTTCCTTAAAACATTGGCTATTTGCTTTTCAAAAGTTTCATCCTTGGCTTCTCCTTGATTGGGTGGCCGGTAGTAGACTCCGACCACCAGGTTCCTTTTATTCTTTGCTCCATTTATTTTGATCCAGATGCTCTCGATGGGGCTACCAAGCTCCTCCTCCTGTATTTCTGTGCAGAGATATGTATTTTTCACATACAGTGCAACCCCGCCTCCCTTTCTGTTCCTCCTGTTCTTTTTGAACAAGTTATATCCTTCAACTGCTGTATTCCAGTCATGAGAGTCATCCCACCAAGTCTCAGTTATACCTATCAAGTCATAATTTCCCTCCTGTATTAAGAGTTCAAGTTCGTTCTGTTTGTTTCCCATACTCTGGGCATTAGTATATAGACATCGAAGACCATGTGCTTCATAGTCTGGCTTTCTTCCTACCTGTGTCTGAAGACTATTATTGGGCGCTATCAGCGCTGTTCTCTCCATTGCAGTGCATGCGCCTACGTCCATTGTTACCCCCAACATTACATCTCTCTTCCCCGTAGGATTCAGTTTAAAGCCCTCCTGATGAAGTTCTTCATGCTGTGGCCAAACACATTCTTCCCAGCCTTTGTGAGGTGCAACCCATCCCTAGCCAACAGCCCATCTTCCAGGAAGTATAGCCCGTGGTCCCAGAATCCAAATCTCTCTCGTCGGCACCACCTTTGTAGCCAGTCATTCACCCGGAGTATTTTTCGTTCCCTTTCTATCCCTCTTCTAACTACTGGAAGGATGGATGAGAAAACTATCTGGGCCCCAAAGTTCTTGAGTTTCCTTCCCAAAGCTTCAAAGTCTGACGTGATCTCTTCGTAGCTCCGCTTGGCGGTATCATTTGTTCCCACATGGATGAGAAGAAAGGGATACCTGTCAGTGGGCTTTATGAGTGCAGGCAACCTTTCAGTCACGTCTCTAATCTGTCCTCCCGGGAGACAACATACCTGGCGAGTCCACGGGTCTTCGCGACATACTTGGGTCTCGATCCCACGCAGCAAGGAGTCTCCCACTACTACCACTCTTCTCTTCTTCTTCTTGTAGGCCTGGGTTTCATCGCCTCTGTTTGACTGACCTTCAGCCTCTTGCTCACTCTCATGCAGGTTCCCCTGTGATTCTTCCTCTGCAGGCTGTCCTCCAGTCTCATCTGCAAGTACCTGGAATCGGTTCCACAGCTCCACCGCTTCCACTGGTGCAGAGTGGCGTCTAGTTCTTCTTCTCCTAACTGTCACCGTTTTCCAAGGAGTATCCTCTACTCCATTTTTCTTCTCCTCAGCATTTCCCACTTCTGCCTCATCTTGCTGTTGCTCTTCAAGCTTCTGGTCTTCCCTTTGCTGCTGTAGTTCCCCCATTCTGTCCAAGAACTCTTCGTGTTCTCTTATTCCCCGGAGGGTTGACAGTCGCCGCTCCAGTCCACTTACTTTTTCCTCCAGCAGCGTGATCAACTTGCACTTGTTGCAGGTGTAGGCCATGTTGTTCTCAGGCAAGAAAACAAACATGGCACACACCTTGCAGGTCACCACCACTGGAGAGTCTTGTCCTTCCATAGCCCCTTTTCCCTTTTTGTGTCTAGCTTTGTGATTGTTCTAGACTAGCCTGTGCCTGCTCCTCTACTCAGTAGAGGTTAAAAGCAGAGTCCCACTGGTGTGGAAGTGTGTGTTACAAGACAAATAAATGGGAAAAAGTTAGTTAAAAAAAAATGTTAGGGGCCTCCCCCTTGACCTCCCCTGCCGAACTCCCCTGGCCAACTCCTGTTTGCTCCCCCTGTTCGCTCGCTCTCTGGGAGCTTGCTTGCTTCTGTAGTCCCTGGACCAGCTGGAGCAGCTTGCTCTGCTCTGCTCTGCTCAGCTGGGAGGCGGGAAACAGACTGAAGCTTCCCGCCCAGTCAGCTGCTGGGAGTACTCAGGCCACACACCCCCAATTCAGTTGGAGCTCTCAGAAGCTCCTGGTGAGCTCACAGCCAGTCAGAAGGATAAAGGGCAGCGCCCTGGGCTTCCTGCAACCCACTTACCTCTTAGCCTCTGTCTCCTTTGTCTCCTTTGTCTCTTCAATCACTGCAACTCCCCTGGCCAACTCCTGTTTGCTCCCCCTGTTCGCTCGCTCTGTTCGCTCGCTCTCTGGGAGCTTGCCTGCTTCTGTAGTCCCTGGACCAGCTGGAGCAGCTTGCTCTGCTCTGCTCTGCTCAGCTGGGAGGCGGGAAACAGACTGAATCTTCATGCAGCCTAAGATTGCATTCGCTGGGGTGTTTCCACCAGTGATTTACTCTGAGTCGGCTGTGTGTTGAGGTCGTTAGGGACAGATGACGTTGTGGTCATCCAGCAGCCACCTCAGAGCTTGTCAGGGAAAACCTGGATTTCCTGAGACTGCTTACTGATTCTTTTCCTTAAGTTGGGTTCTCCCTGGTGTAGTTGTTATATGCCCCAACCCCGGCATTTAGCTCGGGTATGCTAGCCCTGCCCAGGGGTGTGCCTTTCACTGTGACCCCAGTCAAGGGGTGTTTCCTCCCGTTGTGCTGAATGAGGCTTGCCCTCTGAATGCCCACAGAAATGACAGAGAACCCCCTCAACTGACATGGTACAGCAAGATCTTGGGGCTCCTATTCTCCTTTGTTTGGTTTATTGCCTTAGGAAGACACTACTTCAACCCTTCTTTATAGAGATCCCATGGGTTAAAATGGGGTCTGGTTTCCGTCTTTGTGTTGACTGCTGTCTTTCCCACAACAAACCCATTAGTGTCTCCTCAGAAGTAACTCCCATTGTTGTCCATGAGATCCTGCAAGTTAAAATGGGGGCTGGTTTCTGTCTTTGTGTTCTTCCCTCGCTTTCCCAGCACAAACATATGCATGTCTATTCAGAAGTAATTCCCACTGCGCTCAATGATGCTTGCTCCTGAAATGTGTGGCCAACCAGGATTTCCTGGGAAACCTTGTGAAAGGCTTTATTGAAATCAAGACATACCAGGCCCACAGCATTCACATGTTATACCGAACTAGTAACTCTATCAAAAAAGGTCTGGCATGACTTATAGAATAGTAGGGTTGGAATCACAGAATCATGACAATTCTATTATTCCTGATAGAAAGATGGTAGACATGGTGGGAAAAAGCAGGAGTTTCCCGCCTCCCAGCTGAGCAGAGCAGAGCAGAGCAGAGCAAGCTGCTCCAGCTGGTCCAGGGACTACAGAAGCAGGCAAGCTCCCAGAGAGCGAGTGAACAGAGCAAGTGGACAGGGGGAGCAGACAGGAGTTGGCCAGGGGAGGTCAAGGGGGAGGTCAAGGGGGAGGCCCCTAACATTATTTTTTTTAACAAACTTTTTCCCATTTATTTGTCTTGTAACACACACTTTCACACCAGTGGGACTCTGCTTTTAACCTCTACTGAGTAGAGGAACAGGCACAGGCTAGTCTAGAACAATCACAAAGCTAGACACAAAAAGGGAAAAGAGGCTATGGAAGGACAAGACTCTCCAGTGGTGGTGACCTGCAAGGTGTGTGCAATGTTTGTTTTCTTGCCTGAGAACAACATGGCCTACACCTGCAACAAGTGCAAGTTGATCACGCTGCTGGAAGAAAAAGTAAGTGGACTGGAGCGGCGACTGTCGACCCTCCAGGGAATAAGAGAACACGAAAAGTTCTTGGACAGAATGGGGGAACTACAGCAGCAAAGGGAAGACCAGAAGCTTGAAGAGCAACAGCAAGATGAGGCAGTGGGAAATGCTGAGGTGAAGAAAATGGAGTAGAGGACACTCCTTGGAAAAGGGTGACAGTTAGGAGGAGAAGAACTAGACGCCACTCTGCACCAGTGGAAGCAGTGGAGCTGTGGAACTGATTCCACGTACTTGCGGATGACACTGGAGGACAGCCTGCAGAGGAAGAATCACAGGGGAACCTGCATGAGAGTGAGCAAGAGGCTAAAGGTCAGTCAAACAGAGGCGATGAAACCCAGGCCTACAAGAAGAAGAAGAAGAGTGGTAGTAGTGGGAGACTCCTTGCTGCGTGGGATCGAGACCCAAGTATGTCGCGAAGACCCGTGGACTCGCCAGGTATGTTGTCTCCCGGGAGGACGAATTAGAGACGTGACTGAACGGTTGCCTGCACTCATAAAGCCCACTGACAGGGATCCCTTTCTTCTCATCCATGTGGGAACAAATGATACCGCCAAGCGGAGCTACGAAGAGATCACGTCAGACTTCGAAGCTTTGGGAAGGAAATTCAAGAACTTTGGGGCCCAGATAGTTTTCTCATCCATCCTTCCAGTAGTTAGAAGAGGGATAGAAAGGGAATGAAAAATACTCGGGGTGAATGACTGGCTACGAAGGTGGCGCCGATGAGAGAGATTTGGATTCTGGGACCACGGGCTATACTTCCTGGAAGATGGGCTGTTGGCTAGGGATGGGTTGCACCTCACAAAGGATGGGAAGAATGTGTTTGGCCACAGCATGAAGAACTTCATCAGGAGGGCTTTAAACTGAATCCTACGGGGAAGGGAGATGTAATGTTGGGGGTAACAATGGACGTAGGCGCATGCACTGCAACGGAGAGAACAGCTCTGATAGCGCCCAATAGTAGTCTTCAGACACATGTAGGAAGAAAGCCAGACTATGAAGCACATGGTCTTCAATGTCTATATATTAATGCCCAGAGTATGGGAAACAAACAGGACGAACTTGAACTCTTAATACAAGAGGGAAATTATGACCTGATAGGTATAACTGAGACTTGGTGGGATGACTCTCATGACTGGAATACAGCAATTGAAGGATATAACTTGTTCAAAAAGAACAGGAGGAACAGAAAGGGAGGTGGGGTTGCACTGTATGTGAAAAATACATATCTCTGCACAGAAATACAGGAGGAGGAGCTTGGTAGCCCCATCGAGAGCATCTGGGTTGAAATAAATGGAGCAAAGAATAAAAGCAACCTGGTGGTCGGAGTCTACTACCGGCCACCCAATCAAGGAGAAGACAAGGATGAAACTTTTGAAAAGCAAATAGCCAGTGTTTTAAGGAAGCATGATGTAGTAGTAATGGGGGACTTCAATTTCCTGGATATTTGTTGGGAGACAAATTCTGCAAAACATGGCCCCTCCAGGAAATTCCTGACTTGTGTGGTGGATAACTTCCTCCTACAGAAAGTAGAGGAAGGAACTAGAGGATCGGCTATCCTTGACTTGATCCTAACCAACAGAGATGACTTAGTGGATAAAGTAGCAGTTACAGGAACTCTGGGGGAAAGCGACCATGTTGCACTTGAGTTCTTGGTTCTAAAGGAAGCAAAAGCCGAGTGTAGTCAAACGCGTACCCTGGATTTTAGGAAAGCTGATTTTCATAAACTCAGAACAATGATGTCAGGTCCCATGGCAAGCGACGCTAACGAGAAAAGGAGTCCAAGGTGGGTGGGAGCTTTTAAAAAAGGAAATTTTCAATCCATCTGGAAGCACCTTGACAACAATGCCCTGATTACTTGAAGCCAACATGGATTTGTCAAAAACAAGTCCTGCCAGACAAATCTGATCTCATTTTTTGATCAAGTCACCTCCCTTGTAGACCGTGGGAATGCTGTAGACATCATATACCTCGACTTCAGCAAAGCTTTTGACAAAGTGCCCCATGATATCCTGATGAGCAAACTAGCTCAAAGTGGGCTAGATGAAACAATAATCCGGTGGATCCACAGTTGGCTACAGAATCGGACTCAAAGAGTGCTTCTCAATGGGAACTTCTCAAACTGGGGAGAGGTCACAAGTGGGGTACCGCAGGGCTCAGTCCTGGGCCCAGTGCTCTTCAACATTTTTATGAATGACTTGGAGGAGGAGGTGCAGGGAATGCTGAACAAATTTGCAGATGACACCAAATTGGGCGGGATAGCTAATACTTTGGAAGACAGAAACAAAATTCAAAGTGATCTGGATAGACTGGAGCCTTGGGCAGAAAACAACAGAATGACATTTCATAGGGATAAATGCCAAGTTCTGCACCTAGGAAAAAGAAACCAAATGCACAGTTACAAGATGGGGGATACGTGGCTCAACCACACTACAAGCGAGAAGGATCTTGGAATTGTTGTCGATCAAAAGCTGAATATGAGCCAACAATGTGATGCGGCTGCAAAAAAGGCAAATGCTATTTTGGGCTGCATTCATAGAAGCATAGCTTCCAGATCCCAGGAAGTGCTAGTTCCTCTCTATTCAGCACTGGTTAGGCCTCATCTGGAGTACTGTGTCCAGTTCTGGGCACCACACTTTAAGAAGGATGCAGACAAACTGGAGAGGGTTCAGAGGAGGGCAACAAAGCTGATCAGGGGACTGGAAACAAAGCCCTATGAAGAGAGACTGAAAGAACTGGGCATGTTTAGCCTTGAGAAGAGAAGACTGAGGGGAGATATGATAGCACTCTTCAAGTACTTGAAAGGTTGTCACAGAGAAGAAGGCCAGGATCTCTTCTTGATCATCCCAGAGTGCAGGACACGGAATAATGGGCTCAAGTTACAGGAAGCCAGGTTCCGGCTGAACATCAGGAAAAACTTCCTGACTGTAAGAGCAATACGACAATGGAACCAGTTCCCTAGGGAGGTGGTGGGCTCTCCCACACTGGAGGCGTTCAAGGCGAGGCTGGAGAGCCATCTGTCAGGGATGCTCTGACTTGGATTCCTGCATTGAGCAGGGGGTTGGACTCGATGGCCTTGTAGGCCCCTTCCAACCCTACTATTCTATGATTCTTTGAATAGCGTCGCTAAGAAGCTAGTACAAGGCAGAGATGGGGGCTGAGCCCCAGATGTCAAATCACTTATTTGCCCCCACAAAGCACAACAAAATAACCATTTCACAGCAGGCAAACTGGTGATGCTCAGAGAAACACATACAGACAGGCAGACACCCCTGCCCCCCACCCAAACTGGGAGAACACACATCCTGTGTGCCGAAACCAACCAACCACTCTTTCTCACATCTTCATATGGGGAAAATATTGTTTTTAAAAGTGATTTGCTTTCTTGTAAACTTTACAAGCCATAATTCCTAATTAAAATGCATATATTGGAGTTTATTTTTGTCATTATTAGCCATCAAACTTTCCCTCCAGAAACCTGTTTTATAGGGACCTTCACAACTCTCCTGCCTCCCCAACGTGTGTGTGTCGTTGCCCCACTGAGCCGCCCTCTGACCCGCAAAACAAAAGGTAGCAGCAAAACGTGAGTCCTTGGCCCTTTTCTAACTCAGGTGTTATTTCGTGCGAAAACTGGATTTAATTGTTAGCTTTCCAACAGTTAAAAGCGTCCTGCGTCTGCATTACATTGACAGGGCAATCCTATACAGCTGTCCTTGGATGCCAGATCCATTGAGTTTCTTATGCCCAGGTAACTGGGCACAGGATCACAGCCTGCGTGTTGGATTAGTGCTGGGAAGGGCTCCGCGGGACATCTCCACCAGACCGGCCTTGGCCGCAACCCGCGAGGCTTCGTTTGGGGTATTTCTGGCCGCCGAGCCGCCGACAGAAACCGCCTCCTGGGGCAGCCGGGTGGGGCAATGGCTTCCAGGACGGCACTGTGGAACACCGCAATCGCGTTAGTCGTGGCACGAAGTAGGAGCGGGAGGCCCAGGCTGCGGAGGGGGGACGCGCCTCTCTTCTTCTGCCCTGGGCTGGGGCGGCCGCGGTGTGGCTGCCCGCTGGCCCGGCGAGGGCCTGCCGCCCGAGGTGAGGCGCGCAGCAGCAGCCCCCGCCCGGCGCTGTCGCCTCGCGAGGGATGTTCTGACTTGGATTCCTGCACTGAACAGGGGGTTGGACTCGATGACCTTGTAGGCCCCTTGCAGCCCTACTATTGTATGATTCTATGAAGGTAGGTGGGATATAAATGTAGAATTTAAATACATATGTTGCTAGAGGCATGAGGTAAAGACTGGGTTCGGACAGCATGATAACCCACTATGAATTAAAGAAGCCACGATGGCTTACTTAACCCATTGTGGGTTATCATCCCACCTGTCGGGAATTTTTTAACCCACGATGCCTTATTTGGCTGAAATTACTTACTCTCCTAACCCACAATCTGCATTAGGGATTGTTTAACCCATCGTGGGGTATCATGTCATCTGATGGTCATGGTGGATTATTTTGGTCACCTACAGAGTTGGGACGCAGAGCACTTGAGATAGCTGCCACTCTGCTCCTGGCAGGTGTCCTCCATTTGTTGCACCTGGGATTTTCCCTCCTCTGGGGTAATTGCGCAGGGCTTTGATGGTGCAAGAGGTGCCTCCTGACTAGGAGAGGCTGCGTATGAAGTGTGGTCCCAATCCTGCAAACTTCCAAGGATTTGTTTGTGCAACTCCCTTTTTGCGAGAGTTTTTTTATAGTTTGTGCAACTCTACCGAGAGTCCTTGGTCTTCACCAGACCCCCTCTCCGGGAGACCAAGGTTGCTGAGTGCATGTACTGGAGGTTGGGCCCAAAGGGCAGTCTGGGGATTCTGCTCGTGTACCGTCCACCCCGCTGCACAACTGACTCCCTGGCCGAGGTGCTTGAGGTGGTCTCTGATGTGCGTGTACAGTCCCCTAACTTACTGGTGTTGGGGGACTTCAACGTACATTCGGAAGCCATCCTCACAGGAGCACCTCGGGACTATGGCCTCCTGGGAGCTGCACCATATTCTAACTGGGCCCACCCATGTAGCCGGTCATGCACTAGACCTTGTGTTTGTTTCTGGAGAAGTGGGGAGTGATCTGGAAGTTGGGGGTATATCCACCACCCCCTTGTCATGGTCAGATCACTGTCTGGTGACGTTGGACTTCTCGGTTCCACAACCCCTCCGCAGGGGTGGAGGACCCATTAAAATGGTCCGCCCCAGGCGTCTTATGGATCCAAATGGATTCCTGAACGCGCTTGGGGATTCTCTGGGGCACGCCAACGGCCACTCGGTCGAGACCCTGGTGGGTGGCTGGAATGCCACAATCACTGGGGCATTAGATCGGGTGGCTCCGAAATGCCCTCTCCCCCTGAACAGGGCTTGGACTGCACCATGGTTCAATCCGCGGTTACGAGCTATGAAACAGGAGGTGAGACGGCTAGAGCGCCGGTGGCGGAAGTCTCGCTCCAAAGACGATCAGACACGGGCTAGAGCTGTATCTTCAGCCTATCACGTGGCGGTGAAGGCAGCAAGAAAGGAATATTATGCTGCCTCCATCGCGTCTGCAGAGTGCTGTCCCAGGAGGCTGTTCCAAGTGGTCCAGAGCCTGGTCGGTCCTGTGGCTCCGGAACCACTGGAGCATTCGAAGGCCTCCTGTTAGGCCTTGGCAAGGCACTTTGCAGGTAAAATTGATCAGATTAGGTGTGTTACTCTGCACACTGTGGATACAGTTAGTGAGCAAGAGGCGGCCTGTGGCAAACCGGTTTTGTGGGATCGGTTCCAGCTTCTTCCTCCTGATGAAGTGGACAAGGTGCTTTCATCGGTACAGCCGACCACCTGCTTACTTAATCCTTGCCCATCTTGGCTCATTATGAGCTACAGAGAGAGACTGGGTGAGGGGATCAAGGCGGTGGTGAACGCCTCCCTTAAGGAGGGAGTGATGCCATCAGCCCTCAAGGAGGCAGTGATAAGACCGCTCTTAAAGAAGCCCTCCTTGGATCCCCAAGTTCTGAACAACTTTCGCCCAGTCTCAAATCTGCCATTTTTGGGCAAGGTGATTGAGCGGGTGGTGGCGGTGCAGTTGAAGGCACACTTGGAAGAAACTGATTATCTAGACCCATTTCAATCGGGCTTCAGGCCTGGGCATGGGACAGAAACGGCCTTGGTCGCCTTGGTAGATGATATGAGGAGGGCTCTGGATAGGGGTGAATGCTCCTTCCTTGTTCTCCTCGACCTCTCAGCGGCTTTCGATACCGTTGACCATGGTATCCTCCTGGACCGCCTGGGGGGGTTGGGCATTGGGGACACCGTATTGCGGTGGTTCCGGTCCTTCCTCTCCGGCAGGTACCAGAGGGTAGCACTGGGAGAGGAGGTTTCGGACCCATGGCCACTTACTTGTGGGGTGCCACAGGGTTCCATCCTCTCCCCGATGCTATTTAACATCTATGTGAAGCCGCTGGGGGTTATCATCAGGAGGTCTGGGGTGCAGTGTCATCAATATGTGGATGACACGCAGCTCTACCTCTCATTTAAATCTTCACCAAGGTTGGCCGTAGAATCCCTGTCCAAATGTTTGGAGACGGTGAGTGGCTGGATGGGGAGGAATAGGCTGAAGCTGAACCCTGACAAGACCGAGGTACTTTTGGTGGGAGACAAGAGGAGGCTGGGGGATGTTGACCTGGTGTTGAATGGGGTACGGCTACCCTTGAAAGACCAGGTCCGCAGCCTGGGGGTCATTTTGGAGGCTCAGGTGTCAGCTGTGAGCCGGACAGCGCTGTATCACCTCCATCTGATACGGCGGCTGCGCCCCTTCCTTCCCGACCATCTGCTCCCATCGGTAGTACATGCCCTGGTCTCCTCTCGTTTAGACTACTGTCATGCGCTCTGCGTGGGGTTATTCTTGAAGACGGTTCGGAAACTGCAGCTGGTACAGAACGCGGCGGCTCGCCTGATTAAAGGCAGCCGCCGGCGAGATCACATCACTCCAGTGCTGAAGGAGTTGCACTGGTTACCAGTTGTTTTCCGGGCCAAATTCAAGGTGTTGGTTTTGACCTTTAAAACCCTATATGGTTCCGGCCCAGCCTATCTTAAGGAGCACCTCCAGCAGCACCAGACAGGCCGCTTAACAAGATCAGCCTCGGATGGCCTTCTCTCTGTCCCATCAGCCAGGACAGCTAGACTGGTGGGGACGAGGGAGAGGGCCTTCTCTGTGGTGGCCCCCACTCTGTGGAACTCCCTCCCTAGGGAACTCCATCATGCCCCCTCTTTAATGAGCTTCTGTCATGCATTAAAAACATGGTTGTTCAGGCAAGCATTTGGGGTGGGTTAGGGTATTTTAGAAAAGGTTTTTATTGTAGAATTTTATTGTTTTAAACTGTTTTTATTGTATGTTGTACATCACCCAGAGTGGCTGGGTGACCAGCCAGATGGGCGATTAATAAATTTAATAATAAATAAATAAATAAATAAATAATTTTTTGGTGCACACCAGGGTTTCGCTCCTTGTAGCCCCTGCTGTGATGTGATGAATGAGCATTGAGTTT
The DNA here is from genome assembly GCF_057233095.1 of Heloderma suspectum. Taxonomy (NCBI): domain Eukaryota; kingdom Metazoa; phylum Chordata; class Lepidosauria; order Squamata; family Helodermatidae; genus Heloderma; species Heloderma suspectum. The sequence continues at coordinate 235,649,444 of NC_139462.1, forward strand.
CTGGGGTATCTCTTACAAGCAAATGAACAAGGCACATAATATTATAATCCTACATGGGGAAAGAAGCAAGCTAGCCTAGTCCAAAATTATGCAGTCATAATCAAATTAGTCTTTGTTCAGTCGTTCAGTCGTGTCCGACTCTTCGTGACCCCATGGACCATAGCAGCATGTCACCTTAATCTTTCCCTGTGTGTGTAAGTCGGATAGTGGAAAGTTAAATTGTTTGGGAATGTGAACTGTGGCATGGAGCGGGTATTGAAATGTGGTTTCCGTGGACATTATAGAGCTTATTACAACGGTCCCATCCAGTAATGTGGGGCTGGTGAGTCTGGTTGGTTTGGCTCACTCAGAAGATGCTATTCCAGCCTATTTGTTTGGAATGTGGAATGTGGCCCTGGACGGCTGCTGAAATATGGTTTCTGTGGAGGTTTTGAAGCTTATATCAATCCCATCTAGTCCAGTGTGACTGGTGAATTTGGTTGATTTGGCTCACTTGGAAGTTGCTGTTCCAGCCTGTTTTGCACAATATGGGCTATGGCTCAGAACAGCTTGTGAAATGTGGTTTCTGTAGAAGTGTTGGAGCTTATTAAATCTGCCCCATCTATTACTGTGTGACTGGTGAGTTTGGTTGATTTGGATCACTCAGAAGTTGCCAGTCTGGCCTCCAGAATATAGACTATGGCCCAGAACAGCTATTGAAACATGGTTTCTGTGTATTTTAAGTATTGGTACAAATCCATGTATCAATCTTCATACTTGTATCCTTGGCAATCAGATTTTCAAATAAGTTTTGTATAATATAAAGCCTTGGAGAAAATCCATTGGACATTTATGCTTGCCACATTGAGTAATTTTGTTTTTCTGGTAGAATTTTTGAAATGGGTTAAAATTTTATATTCAGCCCCAAGGGCGAAAGTTATGACTAATGGTTTGGTTTCTGGCTTTTTTCCTGCTTGGGCGAGGCACTAGACAAGGATGTCCACTTTCCCCAGTGATATTTGATTTATGTTTAGAACTCCTGGCATGTGCGATTAGACAGAGTAGTAATTGTGCATGCTGGTTTAGAATTTAAAATTATTCTTTGTGCTAATGACCTTTTATGGTTTCTTTCAAAACTCCAGTCATCTATTCCACCTTTGATGAAATTAATACTTTCGGTGATCTTACATGGGAATACATATTCCCAGAGATATATCCCAATTGATTAAACTAAATTTGAACAAGTTGATTAATAGAGTCGGACACGACTGAACGACTGAACAACAACAACAACGAGATATAGATAGAATGGGCATAGTGAAAGTTGAGTCTGTGGGGTAAAGTTAACACACTAAAGATTAATATTATACTCAGATTGTTTATGTTATACATGGGATTCCCCTTATGCCAGGCAAATATTTCCAAAAACTCAATGCTTTGTTTAGTGAATTTTTCAGGGTTCCTTTCCATCAAAAATATCTCTGAAATGGATGCAACTTCCAATTAAAGAAGAGGTGTTTGGCTTTCCGGACCTTGCTTTATACCATTGGGCCTATTTGTTGACCTGTACTAAATTTTGGTCTTTTCCAGTCTGATTAGATTTTCCACCCTGGTCAGTTCTGGAATCCTTCTGTTTGGACCCTCTTTCAAAATTGATGGCATTAGCTTCTCGGCATATTATAGACAAACCCCCTCTCACAATTCTGGCTTTTAGAGAGGTGTGGCGTATAATATCATTACAATTAGAGTTTGATCTATTTTCTCACACTCAATTGACTTTATGGGCAAATCCAGATTTAAAAATTGGAAAGAAAATATTTTTGTGGTGGACATGGACAGATAATTTGATTTTTTCAGTCGGGCTTCAGGCCTGGGCATGGGACAGAAATGGCCTTGGTCGCCTTGGTGGATGATATGAGGAGGGCTCTGGATAGGGGTGAATGCTCCTTCCTTGTTCTCCTCGACGTCTCAGCGACTTTTGATACCGTTGACCACGGTATCCTCCTGGACCGCCTGGAGGGGTTGGGCATTGGAGACACTGTATTGCGGTGGTTCCAGTCCTTCCTCTCCGGCAGGTACCAGAGGGTAGCACTGGGAGAGGAGGTTTCGGACCCATGGCCACTTACTTGTGGGGTGCCACAGGGTTCCATCCTCTCCCCAATGCTATTTAACATCTATGTGAAGCCACTGGGGGCTATCATCAGGAGGTTTGGGGTGCAGTGTCATCAATATGCAGATGACACGCAGCTCTACCTCTCATTCAAATCTTCACCAAGGTTGGCTGTAGAATCCCTGTCCAAATGTCTGGAGACGGTGAGTGGCTGGATGGGGAGGAATAAGCTGAAGCTGAACCCTGACAAGACCGAGGTACTTTTGGTGGGAGACAAGAGGAGGCTGGGGGATGTTGACCTGGTGTTGAATGGGGTACGGATACCCTTGAAAGACCAGGTCCGCAGCCTGGGGGTCATTTTGGAGGCTCAGGTGTCAGCTGTGAGCCGGACAGCGCTGTATCAACTCCATCTGATACGGTGGCTGCGCCCCTTTCTTCCCGACCATCTGCTCCCATTGGTAGTACATGCCCTGGTCTCCTCTCGTTTAGACTACTGTAATGTGCTCTACGTGGGGTTACCCTTGAAGACGGTTCGGAAACTGCAGCTGGTACAGAACGCGGCGGCTCGCCTGATTAAAGGCAGCCGCCGGCGAGATCACATCACTCCAGTGCTGAAGGAGTTGCACTGGTTACCAGTTGTTTTCCGGGCCAAATTCAAGGTGTTGGTTTTGACCTTTAAAACCCTATATGGTTCCGGCCCAGCCTATCTTAAGGAGCGCCTCCAGCAACACCAGACAGGCCGCTTAACAAGATCAGCCTCAGATGGCCTTCTCTCTGTCCCATCAGCCAGGACAGCTAGACTGGTGGGGACGAGGGAGAGGGCCTTCTCTGTGGTGGCCCCCACTCTGTGGAACTCTCTCCCTAGGGAACTCCGTCATGCCCCCTCTTTAATGAGCTTCCATCGTGCATTAAAAACGTGGTTGTTCAGGCAGGCATTTGGGGTGGGTTAGGGTATTTTTTTTAAAACAATGTTTATGGTAAAATTTTATTGTTTTAAATTGTTTTATGGTGGGTTGTACATCGCCCAGAGTGGCTGGGTGACCAGTCAGATGGGTGATTAATAAATGTAATAAAATAAATAAATAAATAAATAAATAAATAAATTTTATCCTGGATCAATTATTGTGTCCAGAAAATGAGTTCCTGTCATTTTCTGATTTGTGCACTAAATACAATTTACCTGCTACAGCTGAATGGCAATACTTGCAACTGCAACACTTAGAATCATAGAATAGTAGGGTTGGAAGGGGCCTATACGACGTTCGAGTCCAACCCCCTGCTCAATGCAGGAATCTAAGTCAGAGCATCCCTGACAGATGGCTGTCCAGCTTCATCTTGAATGCTTCCAGTGCGGGAGAGCCCACTGCCTCTCTAGGTAATTGGCTCCATTGTCGTATTGCTCTAATAGTCAGGAAGTTTCATAGTTTTATAGAATCATAGAATAGTAGGGTTGGAAGGGGCCTACAAGGCCATCGAGTCCAACCCCCTAGCCATGTGGGTAGCTTTATCAAACCTCTGTGCATCCAAAATGTTATAAAGCGATATGGGGCAGCAAAAGTATGTATTCCCGACTGCATCATAGAGATTACAGCGTATGTTTGTTGTTTATTCATTCAGTCACTTCCAACTCTTCGTGACTTCATGGACCAGCCCACACCAGAGCTTCCTGTCGGCCGTCACCACCCCCAGCTCCCCCAAGGTCGTGTCCATCACCTCCAGAATATCATCCATCCATCTTGCCCTTGGTTGGCCCCTCTTCCTTTCGCCTTCCACTTTCCTTAGCATCAGCATCTTCTCCAGGGTATCCTGTCTTCTCATTAAATGGCCAAAGTACTTCAGTTTTGCCTTTAATATCATTCCCTCAAGTGAGCGGTCTAGCTGTATTTCCTGGAGTATGGTTTGATCTCCTTGCAGTCCAAGGCACTCTCAGAATTTTCCTCCAACACCACAGTTCAAACGCATCTATCTTCCTTCACTCAGCCTTCCTTATGGTCCAGCTCTCGCATCCATAGGTTACTATGGAGAATACCATTGCTTTCACTATGCGGACCTTTGTTGTCAGTGTGAAGTCTCTGCTCTTAACTATTTAATCAAGGTTTGTCATTGCTCTTCTCCCAAGAAGTAAACGTCTTCTGATTTCCTGGCTGCAGTCAGCGTCTGCAGTAATCTTTGTGCCTACAAAGACAAAGTTTGTCACTGCCTCCACATTTTCTCCCTCTCTTTGCCAGTGATCAATCAAGCTGGTTGCCATAATCTTGGTCTTTTTGAGGTTTAACTGCAACCCAGCTTTTGCACTTTCTTCTTTCACCGACATAAGGTTCCTCAGCTCCTCCTCGCTTTCAGCCATCAAAGTGGTATCATCTGCATATCGGAGATTGTTAATGTTTCTTCCAGTGATTTTAACTCCATCCTTGGATTCATCAAGCCCAGCACGTCGCATGATGTGTTCTGCGTACAGGTTGTATAGGTAGGGTGAGAGTATACAGCCCTGCCGTACTTCTTTCCCAATCATAAACCAGTCCGTTGTTCCGTGGTCTGTTATTACTGTTGCTACTTGGTCGTTATACAGATTCCTTATGAGGCAGACAAGATGATTTGGTATCCCCATACCACCAAGAATTTGCCACAATTTGTGATGATCCACACAGTCAAAGGCTTTAGAATAGTCAATAAAACAGAAATAGATGTGTTTCTGAAACTCCTGGCTTTCTCCATTATCCAGCGGATATTGGCAATTTGGTCTCTAGTTCCTCTGCCTTTTCTAAACCCAGCTTGCACATCTGGCAATTCTCGTTCTATGAATTGCTGGAACCCTTGCAAGATCTTGAGCATTACCTTACCGGCATGTGAAATAAGTGCCACTGTCCGACAGTTTGAACATTCTTTAGTGTTTCCCTTTTTTGCTATAGGGATATGTTGATTTTTTCCAATCTGTTGGCCATTCTTGTGTTTTCCAAATTTGCTGGCAAATGGTATGCATCACCTTGACAGCATAATCTTGCAAGATTTTAAACAGTTCAGCTGGGATCCCGTCGTCTCCTGCTGCCTTGTTATTAGCAATGCTTCTTAAGGCCCATTCAACCTCACTCTTCAGGATGTCTGACTCTAACTCACCGACCACACCATCAAATCTCTCCTCAATATTATTATCCACCTATACAGATCTTCCATATATTCTAGCCACCTTTTCTTGCTCTCTTCTGCTTCTGTTAGGTCCTTGCCATCTTTGTTTTTGATCATACCCATTTTTGCCTCCTCTTCATGGATCACTGTCTTGCTGTGGCGAAGGGGCTTGCGTAACTCCATGAAGCCATAAGCTACGCCGTGCAGGGCCACCCAAGACGGACAGGTCATGGCAGAGAGTTCTGACAAAATATGGTCCCCTGGAGAAGGAAATGGCAACCCACTCCAGTATCCTTGCCAAGAAAACCCCATGGAACGTATCACAAGGCTAAAAGATATGACGCCGGAAGATGAGCCCCTCAGGTCGGAAGGTGTCCAATATACTACTGGGGAAGAGCAGAGGGTATTTCCAAGTAGCGCCAGAAAGAGTGAAGCGGCTGGGCCAAAGCTGAAAGGACATTCAGCTGTGGATGTGTCTGGTGGTGAAAAGAAAATCCGATGCTGTCAAGAACAATATTGTTTAGGAACCTGGAATGTCAGATCAATGAATCAAGGTAAGCTAGAGGTGGTCAAACATGAGATGGCAAGATTGAACATCAACATCCTGGGAATCAGCGAACTAAAATGGACAGGCATGGGTGAATTTAATTCAGGTGACCATCATATCTACTACTGTGGGCAAGAATCCCTTAGAAGAAATGGAGTAGCACTCATAGTCAACAAAAGGGTGGGAAAAGCAGTACTGGGGTACAATCTCAAAAATGATAGAATGATCTCAGTACGAATCCAAGGCAAACCATTCACCATCACAGTAATTCAAGTCTATGCCCCAACCACTGAGGCCCAAGAAGCTGAGGTTGATCGGTTCTATGAAGACCTACAACACCTTCTAGAACTAACACCAAACAAAGATGTCCTCTTCATCATAGGGGATTGGAATGCAAAAGTAGGAAGTCAAGAAATCACCGGGATAACAGGCAGGCATGGCCTTGGTGCACAAAATGAAGCAGGACAAAAGCTAATAGAGTTTTGCCAAGAGAACACGCTGATCATAGCAAACACTCTTTTCCAACAGCACAAGAGGCGACTCTACACATGGACATCACCAGATGGTCAATATCGAAATCAGATTGATTATGTCCTTTGCAGTCAAAGATGGAGAAGCTCCATACAGTCAGTCAAAACAAGACCTGGAGCTGACTGTGGCTCAGATCATGAGCTTCTTGTTGCAAAATTTCGGCTTAAATTGAAGAACGTAGGGAAAACCACTAAACCATTCAGGTATGACCTAAATCATATCCCTGATGAATATACAGTGGAGGTGAGGAATAGATTTCAGGGATTAGACCTGATAGACAGAGTGCCTGAGGAACTATGGATGGAGGTCCGTAACATTGTTCAGGAGGCAGCAACTCAATCCATCCCAAAGAAAAAGAAATGCAAGAAAGCCAAGTGGCTGTCTGATGAGGCTTTACAAGTAGCTGAGGAAAGAAGGGAAGCGAAAAGCAAGGGAGAAAGGGGAAGATCTATCCAACTGAATGCAGAGTTCCAGAGAATAGCAAGGAGAGACAAGAAGGCCTTCTTAAATGAACAGTGCAAAGAAATCGAGGAAAACAACAGAATGGGAAAGACTAGAGATCTCTTCAAGAAAATTGGAGATCTCAAGGGAACGTTTTGTGCAAAGACGGGCATGATAAAGGACAAAGAAGGCAGGGACCTAACAGAAGCAGATGAGATTAAGAAGAGGTGGAAAGAATATACAGAAGAACTATACAGGAAAGATCTGAATGTCCCTGATAGCCATGATAGTGCGGCCACTGAACTTGAGCCGGACATCCTCAAGAGTGAAGTCAAGTGGGCCTTAAGAAGCATTACTAACAACAGAGCTAGCGGAGATGACAGTATTCCAGCTGAGCTATTTAAAATCCTAAAAGGTGATGCTGTTAAAGTGCTGCATTCAATATGCCAACAAATTTGGAACACTCAACAATGGCCGCAAGACTGGAAAAGATCAGTTTACATTCCAATTCCAAAGAAGGGCAACGCCAAAGAGTGTTCAAACTACCGCACAATTGCGCTCATTTCACATGCCAGCAAGGTGATGCTCAAAATCCTACAAGCTAGGCTTCAGCAGTATGCGAACTGAGAACTACCAGAAGTACAAGCTGGGTTTTGAAGAGGCAGAGGAACTAGAGATCAAATCGCCAACATTCACTGGATCATGGAGAAAGCAAGAGAATTCCAGAAAAACGTCTATTTCTGCTTCATTGACTACGCTAAAGCCTTTGATTGTGTGGATCACAACAAACTGTGGCAAATTCTTAAAGTGATGGGAGTACCAGACCACCTTACCTGTCTCCTGAGAAACCTGTATGAGGGTCAAGAAGCAACAGTAAGAACCAGACATGGAACAACCGAGTGGTTCAAAATTGGGAAAGGAGTACGACAAGGCTGTATATTGTCTAGGGATGCACGAAAGTCACTTACCTGGTCTCGCAGCTTGCTTCGCGGTGGGGGGGAGGCGCTTCGCTGCTCCCCCCGAAGTTCAGGCCGGGGGGGGAGACTTCCCGCCTCGCCCTGCCGAAATTCAGGCGGGGTGGGAGGCTTCCTGCCTCGCCCAGCCGAAATTCAGGCTGGGGGGGAGGCTTCCCGCCTCGCCCGGCCGAAATTCAGGCCGGGGGAGAGGCTTCCCGCCTCGCCCGGCCACGAACTTCAAAAGAAAAAAAAAACAAAAACGCCCCTGTGATAGGCTACGTAACGATTTACGTAGCCTATCACGGCTAGATCTGCAAAGTCAGCCATGATAGGCTACATTAATCGTCACGTAGCCTATCACGGGTGACTTTGGAAAAAAAAAAAAAGCGCGTACGCAAATGGCGGCCCCCATAGGGAGCCGGCATTCGCGTTCCTTATTTGGTCCCTGTAGTCTACATAAAGATTTACGTAGACTACGGTGAAAATAAGGACAACGCAAATAGCGTTGCCCTTATTTTCGCCGTAGTCTACGTAAATCTTTACGTAGACTACAGGGACCAAATAAGGAACGCGAATGGCGGCTCCCTATGGGGGCCGCCATTAGCCATACGTGCTTTTTTTTTTTTTCAAAGTCACCCGTGATAGGTTACGTGACGATTAACGTAGCCTATCACAGCTGACTTTGCAAATCTAGCTGTGATAGGCTACGTAAATCATTACGTAGCCTATCACAGGGGCGTTTTTTTTTACTTTTCTTGTAATGGCGGCAGCGGCTGCCGCCCCCGCCCATGACGAAGACTTGCCGAACCGCCGCTGGGACCCGCCGCCGGGAGGGACATTCGTGAAAGGTAAGTCCCATCCCGGGGGGGGGGGCGGGGGGGCAGAGAATTTCTCCCCAAACAACCTTCGGAGGACCGAATGCGTTGGCACTCGGCCCTCCGAAGTTTCGGGGAGAAATTCTCCCCCATCCCTAATATTGTCACCCTGCTTATTTAACTTATATGCAGAGTACATCATGAGAAATGCCGGGTTGGATGAATCACAGGTCGGAATTAAGATTGCTGGGAGAATTATCAACAACCTCTGATATGCAGATGATACCACCCTAATGGCAGAAAGCGAAGAGGATCTCAAGAGCCTCTTGTTGAGGGTGAAAGAGGAGAGTGCAAAAGCTGGTTTGAAACTCAACATTCAAAAAACGAAGATCATGGCATCTGGCCCCATCACTTCCTGGCATATAGAAGGGGAAGAAATGGAAGCAGTGACAGATTTTACTTTCTTGGGCTCCAAGATCACCGCAGACGGTGACTGTAGCCATGAAATTAAAAGACACTTGCTCCTTGGGAGGAAAGCTATGGCAAACCTAGACAGCATAGTAAGAAGCAGAGACATCACCTTGCCAACAAAGGTCCGTCTAATTAAAGCTATGGTTTTCCCAGTAGTAACATACGGCTGTGAGAGCTGGACTATAAGGAAGGCTGAGCGCCGAAGAATCAATGCTTTTGAACTGTGGTGCTGGAGAAGACTCTTACGAGTCCCCTGGACTGCAAGGAGGTCAAATCAGTCCATCCTAAAGGAAATCAACCCTGAGTGCTCATTGGAAGGACAGATACTGAAGCTGAAGCTCAAATATTTTGGCCACCTGATGCGAAGAGAAAACTCTCTGGAAAAGACCCTGATGCTGGGAAAGACTGAAGGCAAAAGGAGAAGGGGACGACAGAGGATGAGATGGCTAGATAGCATCACCGATGCAATGAATATGAACTTGAGCACACTCCGGGAGAGAGCGCAGGACAGGAAGGCCTGGCGTGCTATGGTCCATGGGGTCACGAAGAGTCGGACACGACTGAACGACTGAACAACAACAACAACAACAATTACTACTACATCATGCTTTCTTAAAACATTGGCTATTTGCTTTTCAAAAGTTTCATCCTCGACTTTTCTTTGATTGGGTGGCCGGTAGTAGACTCCGACCACCGGGTTGCTTTTATTCCTTGCTCCATTTATTTTGATCCAGAAGCTCTTGATGGGGCTACCAAGCTCCTCCTCCTTTATTTCTGTGCAGAGATATGTATTTTTCACATATAGTGCAACCCCCCCTCCCTTTCTGTTCCTCCTGTTATCATAGAATCATAGAATAGTAGGGTTGGAAGGGGCCTACAAGGCCATCGAGTCCAACCCCCTGCTCAATGCAGGAATCCAAGTCAGAGCATCCCTGACAGATGGCTGCCCAGCCTCGTCTTGAACGCCTCCAGCGTGGGAGAGCCCACCACCTCCCTAAGGAATTGGTTCCATTGTCGTATTGCTCTAACTGTCAGGAAGTTTTTCCTGATGTTCAGCCGGAATCTGGCTTCCTGTAAGTTTTCCTGTAAGTTGAGCCCATTATTCCGTGTCCTGCACTCTGGGATGATCAAGAAGATATCCTGGCCTCCTTGTCTGTGACAACCTTTCAAGTACTTGAAGAGTGCTCTCATATCTCCCCTCAGTCTTCTCTTCTCAAGGCTAAACATGCCCATTTCTTTCAGTCTCTCCTCATAGAGCTTTGTTTCCAGTCCCCTGATCATCTTGGTTGCCCTCCTCTGAACCCTCTCCAGTCTGTCTGCATCCTTCTTAAAATGTGGTGCCCAGAACTGGACACAGTACTCCAGATGAGGCCTAACCAGTGCAGAGTAGAGGGGAACTAGTACTTCCCAGGATTTGGAAGCTATACTTCTATGAATGCAGCCCAAAATAGCATTGGCCTTTTTTGCAGCCACATCACATTGTTGGCTCATATTCAGCTTGTGATCGACAACAATTCCAAGATCATTCTCGCTTGTAGTGTTGTTGAGCCACATATCCCCCATCTTGTAAGCGTGCATTTGGTTTCCAGTCTATCCAGATCACTTTGAATTTTGTTTCTGTCTTCCAAAGTATTAGCTATCCCACCCAATTTTGTGTCATCTGCAAATCTGATCAGCATTCCATGCACCTCCTCCTCCAAGTCATTCATAAAAATGTGGAAGAGCACTGGGCCCAGGACTGAGCCCTGCGGTACCCCACTCATGACCTCTCCCCAGTTTGAGAAGGTCCCATTGAGAAGCACTCTTTGAGTCCGATTCTGTAGCCAATTGTGGATCCACCGGATCATTGTTTCATCAAGCCCACTTTGAGCTTCTTTGCTCATCAGGAGATCATGGGTACTTTGTCGAAAGCTTTGCTGAAGTCAAGGTATATGATGTCTACAGCATTCCCACGGTCTACAAGGGAAGTTACTTGATCAAAAAATGAGATCAGATTCGTCTGTTAGGACTTGTTTTTGACAAATCCATGTTGGCTTCGAGTAATCACTGCATTGTTTTCAAGGTGCTTCCAGATGGATTTCTTTATCATCTGCTCCAGAATTTTCCCTGGGATTGATGTCAGACTGACTGGTCTGTAGTTCCCAGGTTCCTCCTTTTTACCCTTTTTGAAGATAGGGACCACATTAGCCCTCCTCCAGTCATCTGGCACTTCCCCCATCCTCCATGATTTCTCAAAGAGAATAGACAGTGGTTCTGAGAGTTCTTCTGCCAGTTCCTTTATGACTCTAGGATGCAGTTCATCCGGCCCTGGAGATTTGAACTCATTCAAAGTAATTAAGTGTTCCTTGACCATGTGCCTATCGATATCAAGCTGCAATCCTGCCCCTTCAGCCTGCAGTTTGGCCTGCAAAAAGAATGCACTTCTTTCTGAACAAGTTATATCCTTCAATTGTTGTATTCCAGTCATGAGAGTCATCCCACCAAGTCTCAGTTATAGCTATCAAGTCATAATTTCCCTCCTGTATTAAGAGTTGAAGTTTTGTAACACCCCGTAACAAAAAGTGGCTGTCCCTAATACACCTAATACAAAGAAAAACTAACTCGCCTGGTGACTAGTACATTGTGGTGGCTGTGCTACCCCATCAGCCCCGCCCCCCCAACACGTTCCGCTCACATGATGGGTGGCATCGGCGCAGCCTCCGCGGCGCTGGCCCGCCCCGGTCAGAGCTGCCGCCAGTGCTTGGCCGGCAGGCGCCCCCGCTGGGCCCGGCTCAGGGCCGCCAGCTGGCCCAGCACCATCCTTGCCGAGCCTGCAGCGTCGCTCTCCCTCCGCGTCTTCAGCTCACGGTCGTGCTGGTAGACCAGCACGAGCAGCATGAAGAGGTTGACGAGCTGGGCTGTGGACCAGGGCACGTCCCAGCACTCCCCCACCCTCGCGGCGTCCTTCCTTGGCCCGTGCAGGCCGCCGGGCCGCGGCTTTCGCCCCACCACCACGTCCTCCCACTGCTGCGTGAGCAACGCCAGCCAGTCCAGCGACTGCGTGACCTCCTCCCACAGCCTCCGCGCCGCTGGGCACATCCACATGGCGTGCTCGGCCAACTCGCACTGCGTCACGCCCGACTGCATGGTGTGGCGCTGGCAAGCGAGGTGCACACATGCCTGCGCAGCCTCGTTGCCCCGCAGCCAGGGCTTGCAGCCCTGCAAAGCGAGCACGCTGTGGTACACCCGCCAGCGCACCTCCCACAGGGAATATGGGTTAGGGGTAGGGTGAGGGTAGGGGTTACGGGTTTGGGCTAGGGCTAACGACTGCACGGTGTGGTGCTGGCAAGCGAGGTGTACGCACGCCTGTGCGGCCTCGTCGACCTGCAGCCAGGGCTTGCAGCCCTGCAAAGCGAGCACGCCGTGGTATGCCCGCCAGGGCGCCTCCCACAGTGAGTACGGCATGCGCCGGTCCCAGAAGTTCTCCAGCGGGTACTCCGGTTTGCGCAGGTACTGCAGCTGGCCCCCCCGTGTCTGCCCCCCCTCTGCGTGCGGTGCGAACACGCACGCGTCGAGCATGTCCCAGTAAAGGCAGTGCTTGAGCTGCACCAGCGGGTCGCTGGTACCCTGCAGCGCCCCCACCACGCTCGCGCCCTCATCCGACCCTCGAAAGGCCACGCCAGAACCCGCCACTGCCACAGCACCCCGTAGACCTCGGCGAGGTAGTCAGGCCCCATGGCCTTGGCGGCCTGTGTGACGCGGTAGTCCCAGGAGCCCTCATCCCACCAGCAGCGCACCCACACGCTGCTGCACCAGCCACACTCGAAGCCCTCCATCCAGAAGTGCTCCGCGACACGCAGGTGGCCCTCCGCTGCAGCTGCCCTTGCTGACTCTGCGCACGCGAGTGCCCACTTCCTGAAGTTGTAGGCCAGGAAGGAGGCCAACAGTGCCGGCCCGACCGCTGGGAAGGCCAGCCTCGCCTATGCGAAGGGCTGGTGCACCACCGCGCGGGCCAGCGGCAACATGCGCATGCCCCACAGAAAGGGTTAGGGTCTGCGTCGGGTAGGGACAGGGATAGGGATAGGGTTAGGGGTGGGGTTGTGGG